>NC_080440.1:1722386-2046136 GCF_028018845.1 Melospiza georgiana
GTCCTTGACATCATGGTGGACAAGGGGAATGCCTTTAAACTGCCAGAGGGTAGGGTTTGATGGGGTTTGGGAGGGAATTGTTCCCTGTGAGGGTGAGCAGGCCCTGGCACAGGGTGCCAGGCTGGAAGTGTCCAAGGCCAGGTTGGACAGGACTTGGAGCAGCCTGGCATAATGGAAGGTGTCCCTTGGGAGGGGGTGGAACAAAATGAGCTTTAACAAAATGATCTTCTTCTCTTCCAGCCCAAACCATTCTGGGATTTTTATGATCATGCTTGTCCATCCTCCCTGAGCCCCACCAGGTAATTCCTGCAGTGCAAAGCCTGCAGAGTTCATTCTCCTCAGCAGCTTCCTACCTGGATAGGTTTCCTTTCCTCTCTTGCTGTAAGGGGAACGTGCACTCCAGCAGAATTTGAACTCACTGGCACAGAATAAGGCAGTGAGAGCACACAAGGAAACTGGAGGGATGTGCAGGTGTGAGGAGTGGATGGAATTGTAATGAGGGAGCTCGAGAAAAGATTGGAAATATGTAACACTGAAGAGTAAAAGATAAGCAAAGCAGAGTGTCCAGGGCTGACAGTATCCCAGCAACAATAAATTCTGTGTGTGATAGGGCTGGAGGAGAGGGCTGGGGACTGACAGCTCTCTCATCTCCTGCCAGAGCCCCTGGTCACCAGTCCCCTGCTCAATGTCGGCTGCAGGGCGTGAAGCACACACAGGTACGCGGGGTTTGTGCAGCAGCTGCTCCAGGAACACCATTCCCAGGATGGAGGTGACACCCAGACCAGCATCAGGACTGAGAATTGCCTTCACTCCCAGCTCAGGTGGAAGTGCTGACACTGCTGCTGGGCGCTTTGGGGTTGTGCTTTCTGCCCTGAGGTGATGGTGGCCTCGGCACATCTGCTCCCAAGGAAAAGGAAAGGCTGCCTGCCACAGGGATCAGTTTATCAATGTAACAGGGCCTCCGTGGAGCCAAATAAATGAGAATTTCCTGTGGGTGAGCATCTGAGTGGCAGTAAATGGTATCAAAGAGAAGATCTGCACATTTTTTTTGAGGAAGAGGAGACAGGAGGCTCACGCAGGTGGACTTAGGCAAGCAGCCAGTGCTGGGAGAGAAAGTGATAAATTGATGTCTTGGAAAAGCCTGAATGGAGGAATAATAACCATCAACAGCAGAAGGCAGTGAATGAGATGGATTCTCACCTCTAGAAGCTTCCTGTGTTTATTATTGATGGCACTGCAGGTTTTATTTCTTTGCTTTTTGTAGTTTTCAGTACAATCTGGTTAGGAATTCAACATGCCAAGGCAGGTGATGGAAGGATTCTGGAAGGAACGTGAAAAATGACATAAATGATCTGCAACAACAGCCCTGCTCTGGCAAGGAGTACAACTGGAGGTGATCCTAAATGACAAAGGCTTTTTTTTTCCTAATTATCACTAAAGCATCGTGGAAGGAGTCTCAGGACAGGATAAATGTCTGTTTCCATGGGATTTCTGGTTAACTGACCCTTTTTTTTTCCCTTCTCTAATATCCTAGACCTGATTTTAAAGGTAACTGAACACCAAGAGGTTTGGATTTGCACATAAAAAAATCACTACTGCCCTCTTCAAACTCTTCACTCTCTTCAAACCCTTTGTAAACTCTTGAACATCTTTTAAATAAGGAAATTCTGTCCTGTGTCCTCTGCTGAGGGCTGCTGAGGTGGGTGCAGTGGGATCTCACACGGAGAGGGAGGCAGTGTGCTGCTGAGTAATGGCGAATTTCTCAGGAAATGAATAATTTTGGGACTTTCTAAAGGTCACCCGAAGTTCCCCTGAACTTTTACAGTTGGTTATATAAAATGAAAAGAGAGAACTCTTAGTCCAGATAACTGTCAGTCGGGTGAGATAACCTCAGAAAGGCTCTGGCAGGTCAAGGCACTTCAGTGACAGTTTTTGGGAAGAGACCAGTCAGCAGAGCTGCCTCCCCTGATGGGTGTCTGAAATGGAAATTCCAGCTCTCCCTCTTGCAGCAGATTGCAGTGGAAGTTCACTGCCCTGGTGGGCACCTGGATTTCATAGCTGACCTCTGAGAAGTACCTGAGCCAGCCTTTTGTCTCCACTGCTAAAAATTAAAGCCCAGACAGGGACAGGGACAGGGCCAGGTGAGCTGAGGGCAGGAGTGGGAAAGACAGACTGACACCTGCCCCTGCTTTTCCAGGATCTCCTTAGGGGTGTTAGGGAAATTAATCCACAAACACCAGAGATTTATGTCCAAAAAGGAGACAGAGGAGTCCTTTACTTTATTGGAATAAAGGGAAAGGCCATGGGACATTCCCCTGGGATCTCTCAAATGTTTGGAGGACTCAGCCTCCTTTTTATCCCAATTTCCCAGCTGCATTTCCCTTCTCTCTTTCCCCCTTTCTGAAGTACTTGAGAGGTTCAGACTCCCTGATATGCCTGATACCAGAGATTCCCCTCTAATGTATAACCCTCTCTCTTAATTTTTAATTCTTATGGAATTTAGGGTTTTTTATGCTTCATTGTTTATTTAATCTTCCAATGTCTAATTTCCTTTATCAGCAAACCTAAAGTTTATTTGTAAAAGCAAATATCTCTTTCCATTCTCAGGGGCACCTCTGGGTGACTCTGAAGTGGTTCAGGGGTTCAGTGGGGGGTGTTTACTCAGGTTTGGCTTTTCTATTTTTTACATCCTGTGCTGCTTTAGTGAGCAGTTCTGAGCCCCATATCAGGGCATGGTGAGCTCTGTGCACAGAGCAGGGACACAAAACAATTCCTGCTCCAGCTGGGCACCAAGGACAAATGACCCAAATCTCAGCCCAGGAGCACAAACCCCGTGGGCTGGAGAGAGAAAAACAAGCAGGGTGGGACTGCCTGGGCTAAAGCTGGAATGGGACAATGAACTGCAAGGTGCAAATGGAGCAGAACTGATCCCAGGGACAGAGCCCGTGCCCGGCCGTGCATTTTGGGGCCATTTTGGTTCATCTTGGGAGCAGCCCTGGCTGGGCTCTGGTGCTGCCCAAGGTGGGTCCATGGAGGAGATGCTTTGAATAAATCCCTGCTTTATTCTGTGACTCTGCCCAGCCTCTGCTCTAGGCCAGCCTGCACAGGGCACCAGTGGCAGTGCCCTGCAGGGACCACAGACACTGCAGGGAGAACATGGCACAAAGCATTCCATGGAAAACCATGGACACCTGGGGTCCTACACTGCCAAAGACTGGAATTCAAAGCAGCAGAATGATGTTTCCCTTTCTTACAATAATTCCAACTCCAGGTATGTAGATTTTTTAAATTTTCTTTTTTTTCTCATTCTGCTTCAAACTGGCACTCGGTGATTGCCAGGAATGAGGAATGGATTGGGTTTTCCACGGTGCTGTGCTCCAGGTCAGCCTGGAAACACGGGAAATGGCAGGTTAATGGCAGTTTAACACCAATTAACAGGCCACTTTATAATAGATTAGCATTCGGAGCCTGTTCAATGGGTAATTACAATAATTAACTCTCGGAGCTTGCCTGCACTTGCGAACAGAAATTTGGTGCCTCTGTTTACTGTGGAGAAGGCAGTGCAGGAGCAGACGTGGATCATTTGGAGTGCTGGAGCCAGGCAGGATGGCAAGGGCACTAAATTTGGGTTTGCACTTGAAAAGTGCTCACAGGTGACATCCCCAGCTGGGGGGGACTCTGTCAGGGACTGTTCCAGCCCTGGCTGAGCACAGCTGAGATTTAATGTGTTGCACCTGTGCTGCAGAGCAGCCTCTGCACCCCTGGCCTCACACTGATGGATTTCCCACCTCCCCAGCCAGTTCTTCTCAGCGTTCAGCACAATAAATCCCCTCCTGTTGGGAGCACTGACGGTGAGGAGTGTTTGAGCATCCATCCCGGCGCTCCAAAGAGCTCAGCATGCAGCAGGATGGTGTTCCAAAATCCTGGGGAAAGCTGAGAATCCTCCAGGAAATGCAGTGGTTGCCTGTGGGGCTGGGATGAGGGCAGGGAACAGGGATGGACCTGCTGGCTCTGGGAACAGGACCCTGCTCACCTCGTGCTGCTGGGTTAAAGGTTGTAAAGTCTTTGTAATTCTTGAGTTCCTGTTGAGTCGACGCATCTCATTTAATTTCACTGACCTTATCTCTTAAATACTGTGAAATCTGCTGAGAAAGGCTAAGTGAGCTCCAGTTGTGGTGATTTTTTAAATATTCAGGCAGTGGACAGAGCTAACACAGCAAATGTAGCCTCTATGTGTGTATGGCTTCACTCCTGCATTGATTAAACAAATTATTAAAACCACTGGATCATGAGGCACCTGCATTAATTAAATAAATTAATAAAACCACTGGATCATGAGGCACCAACCCTGGGGAGCCACAATCCAAATCCCATTTCCTCTGGGGGATGGATTCCAGTGTCATCCAGGAACCAGGACCTGTTCTGGCAATGGGGAAAAAGAAGTTCAAAATCAAAACTGGGATTTTTAGTAGGATTCTATTGCTCAGATTGTGGGGCTGGATTTCTGCCATCCAGGTGCAGCAATGGGCCCGGCCAAAAGCCATTTGAGGAAAAAAATTTGGCAGAGAAATGAGAATAACTGGTAAAGCTGAAGAAGGGCTCCAAACTCCTCAGTCCAGGGGGTGAGAAACCTCAGCCTTGTTCAGAACATTGGAAACGTAGCTTCCTTCACCATTGATAAGAAGGTTTTTTCCTTTTCCTGCCTGTTCCAGGGCCTTCCCTTTGTTGCTCAGCAGCAGGGGAACCCTGTGCAGAGCCTCTTCAAACACAAACAAGTCCTGCAGGCACTCTGGGGGTGCGAGCAGCTGTTTGGGGGCTCAGCTGCCTCCTTGTTACTCACCCCTGGCTCTTCAGAGCCAATCTCTCCCTGTGGCTGTGTCAGAGCACATTTCCCATCCCCGAGGTGCCCTGCATGAGCTGGAGATGGGTGCTGGCCTGGCATCCCTGGTGCTGGGGAGGAGCTGCTGCTCTGGGGCTGGAAAAGGAGCCAGTTTCAGCTGTTCTCAGCACCACCACGGATCCCTGGCACTGCGGTGAGAAAGCAGCTCGTGAAACAGGGAGATCTTTGTGAGGCATCAGCACTTCCCAGAGGAGCGGGGCAGCTCCTGGATGCAGGTGAGCAAAGGCTGCAGAGGTGGCGCAGGTTATTAACCCTTAACAAGCAATGTTTTATATTCCATAGATCAAACATTGCAGTGGGTTTGGAGTGTAACACCTCGGACCTCTGAGCCCTTGCTGTGATAAAAAGCTGCAGACAAAACTCCCCAACAAATGTCTTCATAATACTTAACATTCAAGGGAGCAAAAGGAGAATAATGAGCACTGCAGCCATCCCAGGTCAGTAATTACCGCCGTCATTATTAATTTTCCAGAGCAATCTCGTCAAATGAGTCATTATTATCTCAATTCCTTAGCCAGGACTGATTGATTCTTTCTCCCTGTTGTGACTAATTCCATATAATGTCTGAGTACAATATAGAACTATAGAGGCAGTGTAATTCTGCGTCAGGATAATTCTAAATAACCAAATCCCTTGCCTTCAGCTCTGTTTAGATCCAATGCTTTATACTACTTAATTGAAATAAATACCCCAATGCTGTCACTCCCTGCTCTCCACAGGCCCTGGAATGCACTGGAGACAGGGATCCCTGTCAGCCTGGGCTCTGCCCTGTGTGCTGCAGGGCTGGGTCTGTGCTGGCACCAGGCAGGAGCTCCACAGGAGCAGCAGGTGTGGTCTGAAGGAAGTGCTGCTCATCCTCAGCTTTTCCTGGCGGTGATTTTGACCATTTTTAAGGAAGGTTTTGTTGGTGTGTCTGTCTGTGAAGGGGTTTTTTTGGAGGAGAGGCTATAAGTGATGGTTTCTTAGCTCTGTCCATTATTCTGTCTGCAGCTGAGTGTCAGCAGCCCTGAGCATGAAGTTCAGTGCAGGACAAGGGGAGGTGGGAATATGGCTCCTGCCTCTCTGGAAAGGGTGAGCACAACAATTACCTTTCCTTCAGAGGAACTGGAAGCTCAGTCCTTGCGTTCCCTTGAGCTGCAGGGAAGGGAAGGAGGAGGAGACCGCAGCTATTTTACAACTCTGACCTTTCTGTCTCCCAGACTTCAAACACGACCAGACTGGAGAGGGAAAGGAGGAGGCTGCAGAGCCAGGAGGAGCAGCTCAGGGGCTGTCAGGGGAACCCTCAGCACTGGAACTTTTATTTCAGATAAAAAACCCAGTGTTTTTCAGAAAAAGAACCAGAAGATGTGATGGTTTAATGCTGAACCACGGGCAGGGGTGAGACACTCCCTGTCCCTGCTCTCAGCCTTGGCTTTGCCTCCCCAAAACCAGCTCTGCCCCATCCTCCTCCTCCTGCCTGCAGGGATTGTGCCTCTGCTGACATTTAGGGATGTTGGTGTGGGTTGCTCTGGACTGCACTGGGAGAATTAAAGATATTGAATTGGACAGTAAATAAAGGAGGAGAGGTCACTGCCACCCAGCACTCCTTTATTTCTGGTTATTTATTGAGGCAGTTCCATATTGAGTCCATTAGTGCTGAGTTCAGAATTCACTTCAGAGCCCCTGGGAGCAGAACTTGGCAGTGCCCTGAGCCTCTGCCCTGGTGGGTGTCAGGATGGAAATCCAGCAGGGTTCTGCCTGCACCAGGGACTGATGCTGGCATTCAGGCAGGTGCAGCCAGCCCTGGGTCACCCTGTCCCCAATGGCTGTGTCCTGTCCTTTCCTCAAGGTGTTAAAATGTCATGATTTCCAGATTTTAACAGGAACATCCCATAATATTGTGCCACCTTCTTGGAGGTGTGTCTCTGCTGTAAATTCCTGCTTTTTGTGATGCTCCTCCCTGCGTTCAGCCAGCAAGAACAAATGGAGATGATAATTTTACATGTTATTTCTCTTATTTACAGTAAAAACAAAACGCTGTTTATTGTTGTTAGTTAGATATTTCCTGGGCTTGAGATGCTGAAATGAAAGCAAACCTTGAGCTGATGGGAGGGTCCTTTTGGGCCGGTGGAGCCCCGTGCTGGATCAGAGGTGGCTGGAATCAGCCACAGATGGGCCAGAGCTGGTGACACTGCTGGTGCCCCAGAGCAGGAGCTGACCTGTGCCCAAACCCCTCCTGCACCCAGGCCTGAGCAGCTCAGCTGGAACCAGTGGGAAACAGCCTGCTCAAGGATGGATTTGTAGGAAAAACAAGCTGAGGTTTGGCTTGGTACAACCTCGCTCCCACCCCAGTTCTGGTATTACAACAATCTGAATATCAGTTAAAGTAAATGTAACTTCTTGCACCCAGCCAAGCTGGGAGATAAATCTCTGTGTTTTTATAATAAATGTACTTTATAGCAATCACCATATGCTACCTCTGGTCCTGTTTGGAGTGTAAATCATAACAAATGCGGATCCTAAAATGCTTTATTGTCTTTTTATGGCCACATACGGCTGCTGCTCCTTCCATTTGTGATTAATTTTTTTAATGGTTCCCCTTAGAACCTAAAAAATAATTAAAGCTAATGAATACTCTGTGGTGACAGTAAAGGAAGGAGCATATTGCATCTCTCCTCACTCCCCAGATCTGATCAAAAGCGGGCTGGAGCTGTGAAGTTGTGACACTGACATTTTGTACTGAGCTGCCGACCACCTCCTGAGACCAAATGATGACTTTGGGCAAGAGCAGGAATTCGAGTTTGCATTGTTTCACAGCAATAGTGCTGAGAGGGTGGAATCAAAAGCAGCTGAAGTCACAATGTTTATTTCTTAGCCAATCCTCTTTAAAGAATCAATCTAAGATGTAAAGGACTTTAAGACAGATTTTTTTTCCCTTTGTCCTTGCCCCTGGCTGCATGAAATGAGATATTTTCTGCACTGTGACTGGCCAAAATACTGATTTCAACCCAGAGCACAGCCCCCTTTCCTTTGCTAGGCTGCAAGGCACAGGTCTGTGTGTCCTTCCAGGCTGGGCTCCCTGGCTCAGGGCGCTGCAGAGAACCAGAGGAAATACCCAGGACAGCCCTGGCAGAGCCTCCCCAGTGCCATTAATGCCACCTCACCCCAGACCCAGAGCTGGGGCTCTGCTGCCTCCCTCCCTGGAGGGTTTATCTGCCCTCCAGAAACTCTGGACTTTGATTCCCTTGAGTTTGATTCCCTCTTGAGTTTGATTTCCTTGTTTTTCCCCTCCAGTTCACCTGGGTGTTAAACTTCTGCATGTTCTGCATGGGAGCGCAGCCAGTGTTGAGCACTGCTCAAAAACCTTTAAAAAATTCACTTTTCAAAACTAATATTTATCTGTAAAGGCTGTAATTAGAGTGTGGGGGGTGTTGCTGTGCATGTCCCTCTCTCTGGGCTTCCTGCAGCTCCCAGCAGCTTTGAACTGAAACCTGAGGGGAATAATTGACAGCCGAGTGCTGGCCTGGGGCTGAAGCGTCAGTGCTGCAGGAGGAACCTCAGAGGTCCCATCCCCTGGGGGAATGGCCAGGGCTGCAGCTGCGGGGACAGATGGAAAACAAACTCCCCAGGTAGCTCCTGGCATGGTGTCACCTCCTCCCTCGCTGCTGGGTGTGAGCACACGGGGCTTGGAACTCGCTGGGAATTTTCCATCGCTGCTTTGCAGGCCCTGAGTGACACTGGATCCTTCTCCTCCCTTCCCCTTCCTTCTCTTCCCCTCCATTGCAGCTTCAACCTTTCTGCCCTCCCAAATTCATGGCCACTTCCCAATTACACCAATTAATAATTTTCTTCTAGAACAGCTTCTATTACAAAACCAAGCAAATAAAGAATAATTAACAATTACCATCATCTGCAGAGCTGGTGGGAGAAGGAGGTGCCTTGCAGTTAAGTCACTGGTAGAGCCCTAAAATTGAATCCCACCTTCTGAATTCCAATTTGACATCTTAAGCTGGATATTCCTGCTTCCTTTTAATGCTTTATGTTGATTCATTTCTGGTTATATGAGTTTTAATTGGTTAAGTCAATTTGTTTTGCAAGATAAAACCACAGCTTTAAGAAAGCACTTTTTGATTTGCAAATGTTCATTCCAAAGGGAGAACTATTTATAGTTAAAACCTGAAATGTATGAGGAAAAGGGTCATTGGAGTCAATGTCAAGGTGGTCAAACTTTACTGTCCTGGCTGCTTTTTTAAAAAAAAACAACTTTGAGGACCATAAAGTTGCCATTTTCTGTAGTAGCTTCCCCGTGAGCTTCCCCCTGTACAGTTGTACAGTATCATGAGTTAAAGTGAACCAAATTAAACTGTTGTGGCATATAAAAACAGCCAACAAAGGCAGGCAGCTTTTTTTCCTGAACCCCCTGAGATTTATTCTGACAGTTTGCAACTCGATGAAATGGATAATGGAAGTCCCTTGTCACAATAACTCAGCTTTAAATGTATTGTTGGATTAATAGACTCAGTTATCCACTCTTCCAAGGAGAAAAATGACTTGTGGTTTCAAATCAGGCCCTCACTTGTGGCATCCCATCAAATTAGCCAAACAGGCCAAATTTACACTCCTGGCAGAAGCCAGGCACTCTATGAGTTGTGTCATAAAAATGGGTTTATTTGTTTTTAATGATTTCCAGCTGCCGTGGCAGCAGCTGTGGGTGACACAGGGGGTTGGCACCTGGTGATGGATGTCCCTGTCCCCTGCTCAGGTGTCCCCTGGCACCCCCTCTGCAGCAGCCCATTGAGGGAGGGAGCTCGCTGGGGATGGGGCACACCTGGGAAGGGCTCGGGGCTGATGTCCTCTGCTGGAAACAGCTCTCTGCCTTTCCCTGAGGGCTGTGGAGGATTCCTGGGATCTGCTCTCACACACACCTGGGAAGGATCAGGGCTGATGTCCTCTGCTGGAAACAGCTCTCTGCCTTTCCCTGGGGCCTGTGGAGCATTCCTGGGATTTGCTCTCACACACACCTGGGAAGGCTCTCCAGGGAAATGCACCTTGGCCATGTCACTCCTCCCTCTCTTGTCCTTGCCCTGAATAACCTCAGGAGAGGATTTCACTCCTTGCAAGGTCATGGCTCAGCCCTACAGAGCCAGACACAAACCCCTCACTGCCACAGGTGCCCACAGCATCTGGGGCTGTCCCCAGGTCCCTCAAGTGTCCCAGTCCAGGTTGGACATTGGGGACACCTGGGATGGTGGTAGGTGTCCCTGCCCGTGGTCTGCCCAAGTCTGGAAGGGTTCTCCATGTGGCTGTGTGGAAATTGGGGATGGGAGCATTCAAAGGACCCTCCTAGGAGCAGCAAAACTGCTGAGCTCAGCACTCCCTGAAGTGCAGGGAAGAGATTTTATTTTAAACTGTGGCCATGAAACAGGAAAAAGCTTCTGCCTTTTGATTTTTGCCTTTAACATGTTAAAGCAGAAGCACCTGCTGCCTGCTGGGCTCATTAAATATGTCTTTTTATTTTCATAAATCACCAGGGTAGAATTTGAATTATTTACTCGGTAAACTCGAGGCTACATTCATTTACATTCTCCAAGGCTTTTGTGCGTTAGCTTTGGAACCTTTTTCTTGCCACCTTTTGTTCAGTGCCCACCTCGGCTCCCCAGGCAGGATCCCTCCCCTTGGTGACTGCAGGGGTTTCGTGAACTTCAAAAGCAGAAATGTCAGGCACACGCAGCCGTTGTGCCGCCGCTGAATTATGGATCAGAATACAGCACATCAAACATTCAGGATTATTCACTTGTGGGTCTTTGCTTGGTAAAGCAATAAAAATCCCCGCGTTTCTCCTTTGCTAAGATGTGGGGTGGTTGTTTTACATGCTCCAGAGTAATGTTAGCAGGGCTGTGTGGGGGGATGTGGAATATTTTTTTTTTTTTTAAGCGAGGCACTTCAATCAAAGCTTCACTCTACTGTAAACCCAATTAGCTCCAGTCTGCCAAGTCAGCTCGAATGTGTGTGAGGCTATGAATAATTGCTAAACTCGGGCTTCATTCTATCTAGGAAGTGCCACGAGGCTTTTGTTAGCCCCAGATAAACGCCCTGCACTTGGCTCTGAGGTTCCAGCTGAAAACACACGTTCAGAGCCCATAAATGTGTTTGAGCAGGGCTCTGTGTGTGGAGAGGCTCTGCTGCTTTTGCTCTGGAGCAGATCCTGGGCTCTCCAAACACTCAGGGACGGTGCCAGGAGCTGAAGTGGGGCAGAGGGAGATGTTCCATGGCTCTGCTCAGGTGGCTGCAGACCAAGCCCACTTCTGCAGGAAAAATTGCTGCCCCTTCCAGGAGGAAAGGGCTGGAAAATGAAATGATCCAACAAAACGTGTGGGAAATGGGTCACCTTCTTTGGGGGAGGGAGTGCACAGGGTGTTCAGGTGAATTTTAGGTGCCACATGCTGCTTTGTGCGAGTTTGGATGTGGTTCCAGAGCTGGGATGGGAATTCAGGCCCTGGCGTGGGGCAGTCAGGGCTCTGGGCTCTTGGAGGAAATCCTGGGCAAAGAAGATCTTTCAGGAAGTGTCACGGTGACAGGGGTGGCTCTGAGGAGCAGCTGACACCTGAGAACAGAACAGCATCCACAGGGACAGGGTTCTCTTTAAATAGAAGAAATGTCTGGAGAGCTGTGAGGCTCCCAGACACCGAAATCCAGAGGGAGATTTTAATCTTGGCTCGTGCTGTGGGATAACCTAAAAAACACATGCACGGCCCAGTTCCTGTGGAAAATGTATTACACTGTCACTGCTGCTCCTAAATCTGGGTGTGAGCAGCGCCACAGAGCCCAGGCAGGGTGGGTGGCTCTGGGGGCTGCTCAAGCAACACACAGTGTGTGGGAATGCAGGGCAGCCCCCAGAAACACCAGGAGCTTCCAGAAGTACTGCTATTAATAATTAGGGGCAGGAGAAGTTTTATTTTCATTTATTTGAATTGGTGGCTGATTCTGGAGTCTGTGTGTGTGTCAGCTCCAATACAGGTCTCAAATGGGATGTTCAGGACACATCCAGGGGAGCCCACCCAGGGCTGTCTGTTCAGAGCTGTGTAGGGGATCCTGCTCCTCTGCAGAGCTCCTGCAGCAGCTTCCTGGAGCTGTTTCTATATTTATACATTTATATATAAAAATATATTTATATATATTTATATATTTTTATATATTTATATATTTTATATGTTTATAAATGTATATTTATGTCTTTATATGTTTACAGATATATTTATATATAGATATTTTAAATATATGCTTTATATATAAATATATATTTTTCTATTTTTACATTTATATATTTTAATATAAATTTTATCTATTTACATATATTTATATGTTATAGAAATATATGTTTATATATTTTCTGTTTATATGGTGGCACTGCTCAGGGTGAGTTTTCACAATGCTTTGCTATTGAAAGGACACTCAGAGCCCAACTCAGGTTGGGTTTTGTGGTGGGGACTGGATTGAATGCTCTTAGCTCGGTGCTCTCTGGCTGAAGACAACTCTGGGATGGGAGAACATGTGCAAGCTATTCCAGAAGATTTACATGTACACAAATATGGGGTGCTGTAGGTGCAACTGCAGGGATTCAGCTCCAGTTCTGCATTGGGCATTGCAGGGTGGAATGATCCTGGAATTGATCCTGGAGTAAGGGGCTGCAAGGGGGAGGGTCAGTGGAGAAATCCCTGCCCTGTCCCTGTCCTGGAGCATCCCTGGAGCAGACAGGCTCCTGCCAGGAATCCCAGAGATGGATTTTGCAGCATTTTGTTGGATTGTAGCATTCAGGATCAGTGCATGGAGCGCTGTTTGCTGGCCTGGAAGGAGCAGGGGGAGCAGGCACAGGCAGCCCTGGGTTTGTGCACAGAGTTCTGGCACTGGGCTGGCACTGGTGGCCAGGTGAAATGTGGATGGCACTTTATGTGCCTGCTGAGGCAGAGCTGGGGTTTTGGGGCCCATCAGGAGCCATAGCGGGGTCCCTGCAGGGTGCAGAAGCTCCAGGCTCTGGGGCAGCATCCCTGCCCCTTTTGGCGGGCAGAGCTGCTCTGGGGCAGCCTTAAGGGGACAAGGTGGAGCCTGGGGAGCCCTGGGGAGGTGGCAGCGGTGGCAGTGGTGGCAGGGCTCTGCAGGAGCCAAACCCTGAGTGCTCCAGCCTGGCCCTGCTGTCCCCAGGGGAAGGACACGCTGTGGCCGCTCGTCACCTTCAGTGGCTCCACACCACTGCAGCTCACAGCCAATTAATTTTATGAATCCTATTTGTAGCTCCTGTTCCTCCTTATGTAATCCTCATTTGTTTCAAATGAGCAGAGAGTGTGCCCCTGAGATTCTAAACGTGCCTCTCTATTAGTTCAAACAGAAACTGATACCTACAGAAGCTAAACTTGGCACTACTGTACCAAATGAGATGAAGAGTTCCTTTGAAATCCCCTCGCAGGTGTTGGATAACGGGGACTGTGCTGGGAGGGGAGCAGGGGACTGCAGAGGGCTGGGAGCAGCACTTCAGTGATCTCCTGCATTTATTTCTCCAATAAGAAACGGATTAAACCCCAAAATGCAGCATCGGGGGTGGGCGCACAGCAATCAGTCCTGCTCCCCCAAATGTCACACTCAGCAAGGTGACAGTCCCTCCCTCTGCCCTCGGGACTCAGGAGCAGTTTTACAGCTGATAACCCCATTGGAATGGGCTTTGTCACAGCAGTCTCACACTGCTGAGCTTGCTGCATGGGATATCCTGGCTGGGATATTGGTTTCCCATCTCCAAAATTCCCTTCCAGCCTGGGGGTTCCTCTCCCAAGGATATTCCTGTACGACCCAAAGTGTGAGAGAATCCAGATTGTTGGAGGTATTGAAGATTTTAATGAGCCAAGCTGGGAATGTTCATCTTTCCTAAAAACAGAGTTAGAGAGCACGAGGATGAGGGAGAGGGAGTAACAATGGCTCAGCCCAGGGAATTCTGGCTGGGCTGAGCTGTGGCTGTGGCACCCTCCAAAATCCACATGCACAGCTCCTGCACAGGGTGGGTGACACATTGCTTGGACATCCCAGGAGGATTTTTCTCCAGACTGCAGCTCCTGGAAGGCCTGGGTTCAGCCACCCCTGGGTTCATTTTCTGTGCCACAGCCAGAAATGAGGAAGAGCAGAGGTGATCTCTGGGATTTCTGCACTGGGAGAAGTGGGGCTGGGAAAACTGGGGGTGAGGGAGAGCTGGGACTGCCCCAGGTTTGGAGGAAGGGGCTTCTTTAGAGATTTCTGTGGATGTTTTAGCAAGGTGGTTTTTGCCATCCTCCAGCCCAGCTTACAGCTGGCTCTGTGTGTGTGTCAAAGGCAAATTCCTGACTTCCCCAAGCAGCTCCTCCTCCAAAAGCTGCTACCTGAATTAAGTTGCAGGAGTGTAGATGAGAAAAAAATTGCTTTTCCTCTGAGGAATATGAGGATGTTTGTCAATTCCTCTCCATTAGGAGCCCGGTGCACTCGGAGGCAGAGATGAAAAGTGAGGATCAGATGAAAGGATGGCAGTGATCACTCAGGTAGCTCAGGGATGTGACACACGCTGTCACCATGGAGACCCCAGCACTGGGGGCACATTTGGCATCTCACTGCTCTGGCATTGCTCAACCTGCCTGTGCAGTGGTGCCCACCAGGCCTGGAATGGTTCTGGATCACTGGCAGCCATAAATTGATCAGATGGATGAATATTATTGTTTTGAATCCAGGGATTATGCCAGGTGTTTCCATGTGCAGGGGGTGCAGTTCAGGTGTTCTGGGGTGTGTGGCTGCTCAGGAAACTGGCTTTGAGTGCTGCACGAAGCAGGATAATGTTTGCTGTGGCTTACCCTCCATTCCTTGTATTTTCAGGTATCTGTACACTCATTTTCCTGGATTTCTCACTTGGAAAGCCTCTCTGTGCTGCAGTACCTGTTCCCAAGGTGGGTGGGCCCAGCCTTAACAAAGCTTTAAGCCAAGGAATACAATCAGATGTGGCTTTTTAGCTTGTCTTTACAACCACCCACGTGTCTGGATATGGCTGGAATTTTGAAGGAGTTGGATGGATCCAATCTCTGATGGATTCAGGTGCATTTCCTCCTTCAGGGCTGGCAGCAGAAAGGTGGCTGTGGCTTTAAATGACATTAAAACGTGGCTCCCATCCTCCTGTGTCCCTAAAACAATTTAGTGCCACTGTAATTATTAGCATTCTCATTAAGAAGAGTTTAGCTGAAAACCAAGACACAAAGACGCAGTGACTTCATCAGAGCGAGCAAATCCAGATAAAGCAGGTTCCTAATTCACTTCCATGCTTTCAAATAAATCCTCAGAGCATCAATTACTGTATCTCTTGTAAAGCAATTACTATCAGCCCCCATTGCTCCCCTTTACACATTTTAATTTCATCATTATTTTTGCTTTAAAATACAGGGTAAGGAATCTCACAGCTCCTCAGGAAGAACTAAAGCAGACAACAACAACAAAAACCCTGTAAAAGCAGAAATTACTTTCTTTTGTAATCAGGTTGATTAGACTCGTGTATAATCATACACAGCAGGTGGGAAGATTAACATTTCACTAATTCCTAGTGGTCATTACTGCAAGGAAATTTAATCTGCAGAGTTCACAAGGATTGCAGTTGCATGCTGGTAAAGCTCATTTAAAAGACAGAGCAAAAACAACACAACTTTGTGTTCTGGAATCCAGTTTTGCTCTGAACTCTTTTAGCCTGCAGGCAATACACATACACCAGGATCTTCTACTTAATTGAGAAATAGATTTGTATTGATCAGGTCCACTTAACAAGCACATTCAGAGCTGTTCCTGCTCTCAGTTACTGGGGTGGGGAATGCAGGCAGACCCCAGAGGCTTGAGCTACCTGATAAAATTGATATTTTTACAGCAATTGCATTTTTCTCTGTGGGGGGCTGCACTAGTACACAACACTGAGAGTCACTTCTCATATTTGGATCAATTCTGCTGAAGCTGAACAACTTATTAATTTCTTCCTATGGAAGCAAAGAGTGACATAATTACTACGATCAGGTTCTGCTTCACTAACCTGGCCGCGGGTTACTCCAGAATGAAATGCCCAGCAGCTCGTAGTGAGCGGGCTCTGGTCACCTGCCATCCCTGCACCTCTGATCTCTGCCCCCCTCATTCCCCAGCCCCTCAGTGCTGCAGCCCAGGGTGGTCTGGCACTGAGCTGGGAATGCCTGCAGGGAGATGGGATGGGTAAATCGGGGTGACTGCTCTGCTCTCCCCTCGTGTGGGGTCTCTGGAGTGAGCTGGGAGATGAAAGGGCAGAGGGAAGGCAGAGCTGAGCCCGAACTGGGCAGGGTTTCTGGGTGGGAGGTGGAATTGGGAATTGCAGGGCGTTACTGAGTTCAGGGTGACCCCAACGTCTGGGAATGATTGTGTGATAGATGAGTAATGCATGATTGACTCTCACAATGAATGGACAAGTATCATGGATGTAGGTTAAGAAAAGTTTATAGATTTATAGAGAAGTGTATAGATTTATAGTGATGTTTTACCCCCTTGTGTGGTTATAGGGACAGCTGGGAGGGTCAGATTGTCACTATGGAATATCTGACCTCCAGTCAGGATTTGAGGAAGAGATCTCCACCACTGGACAGTGAAGAAGGGGTTGATGGACAGAACTTCGAGAGGGCTGAAAGGGTTGAAAAGGGAAAAACCTCCATTGTGAGGGGGCTGAGCACATGGTGGGGAAAACCTTTTGCTTCCAGCGCTGTAACCTCTTTTCTTTATTCAGGCTTCTGTCGTATTTTTGATAAGGTTTAATAAACCTTCCTAAACTATGAAAAGTGAGGAGCAATTTCTCACGATTGGCATCTGACTCCATTATTCGGAAGGCTGAACAACTCCTTTATTAAAACTATACTATATTACATTAATACTATGTCATAACTGTACTAAAGAGAATTATACCATACAAGAGATACTAAAGAGTGCTAAAGAAGAAACCTGTGACTGTCTGAGACAGCCAGGACTCAGCTTTGAGCTAACTGGCCAAGGGAACAAAACAACCTCAGAATCCAACTGACAAATCCCTTCAGGTAAACACAATCTCCATAACACATTCCACATGTGCAAAAACGACAGGAGCAGAGAATAGAGATAAGAATTGTTTTCTCTTCTTCTCTCTATGCTTCTCCAGGAGCAATTCCTGAGAGAGAATTGTCTCTCTCTCTGTTCAGGAAATGTGAATGCCACAGGGTGTGATTCCTTGTGCTCCCAAGGTACAAACCCATCAGGAAGCTGGAGAAGGATGGGGAGGAGGGATTCAAACTGGATTTTTTGGATTTGGCTGGATTTGGGTGCTATTCCCACAGATAACAACATCTCCCTCCAAACAGAGCCAGAGGCCACTGAGCTTGGTTTGACTGAACATCACCGAATTTCCTTCCCGCAGAAAAGCAGGGAGTGGGAACGAGGGGGCCCTGAAGGAGCCCCCCTGAAGTTGGGAATGTTCCACCTTTGGGTTAAAGAGATGCCCAGGAGCCTCGTGGGGAGCCCAGAGCCAACAGGCTAATGTCAAGGAGCTGACACTAACGAGGATAACAAAGTTAATGAGCAAACGCTGAGGCAAGTTAGGCCATCAAATGCACAGTTAACAGCCCCCCTGAATCACCAGGATGTGCTGCTCTAACGATGCTGCTGTGGAAGAGATGGCCCTGAGCTATTTCAGACCACGTACACTGAATTTTGGCTGACGCTTATCAGTTTATATGCAAGGAAATTTATGGCACGGAACTGAAATGAAACAGTGCTTTGGACAGGGAAAAATGGATTGCAGGTGCAAACAAGCATGAAATGAAAATCTACTAATGAGTTTCCATTAGCAGCTAAATACATAATCGAATAATTTTTAGCCAACATAGAGCAATGAGAAAATCAATTTATTCCTCCTAAGTACTTCTCTATGGATTGATGCTCTAGCACAGCTCAGGCTGGTTTTGTTAAGTGAGAGCAGAGCTTGGGATTCAAAGCAGAGAATAGGTTTGCTTCTGCTGAGTATCAATGGAATGTATTTTCCTTGGAAACCCTAAATAATATAAGGTAAGAAGTATATAATGATATATTTCAGTTAAAATAGAGCATTTCTATCTGAAAGCTTCAGAATAAAACATTCCAGGAAAATGGACCAGCACTGGCATGTAATTGACTCAGAAATGTCCATTAGTGCAGCAAGGCTTGTTCTCCACTGCTCTTGAAGCAACAGGGTCCTCAACTTCCTTCCTTTTAGCCTTGAACAGCCTCTGACCTGGGTTCTGTTTGCCTGGTGTTTCATACCTGATTCAGTTATGGGAAGTATTTTCCTTGAGGCCCTGGCACAGGTGCCCAGAGCAGCTGGGGCTGCCCCTGGATCCCTGGCAGTGCCCAAGGCCAGGTTGGACATTGGGGCTGGAGCACCTGGGACAGTGGGAGGTGTCCCTGCCCATGGATGGGGTGAGTTTTAAAATCTCTTCCAATCCAAAGCATTCTGGGGTTCTGGGGTCTGTGTACAAATTCAAGAGAAAGCACATCTCAAAACACCTTGTTTTCCTAAGAACCCGTTTCTATCTGGGAACTGGAAACCAAAATGAGCTGTAAATTTCCTGGATATGGCTGGAATTTCAAAAGCTCGTTTAACTCATTTTGTCTAAGAAAATGCCCACATTTTGGACCCATCTAAAGGCAATTTCTCATTTCCAGCTGGCTTTGTATCAAACCTTAGTGTGCTCCACAGCAGGCAAATGAGAAAATCAGCATTTCCACGTCTTTCTGCAGAGCTGGGAGTGCTGGGGGAGCCTGGAGATGCCCAGGAGCTGTCCCGGAGTGCACCCACCTGGATTTCCTGTGCAGGTGAGAATCCAGGACACGAGAAAGCCAAATATTCATTAGGATACGCCCCCTCCACAGCCTCTTCAGCTGAAGGAAGTTTATCTTCCTTCCCATCTCCCTCTAAAACTCTAAATGAGAAACAAATAAAAATTTTATCCCCTTCCATAGCGCCTGCCATAACCCCGTGTGTCAGGCAGCATCCTTTATCTGCCACTGCCTGGAAATCTCACATTTTCATTGCCTGGATCACCAGATGCATTCATCAGGCCTGACAAATGCCTCCAAAGCACTAAATCACACCACTCCATCTCAATGGGCTACATAATCATTGTCAGGCTCACCATAAATCTGGGAATATCTCTGTTCCACACTCCAGCATCTCCAGCTTCTAACAGGGCTGAGAAACTGCCACGGGAAAACTGGATCCTAAGTTAAGCTTAGGAGTTTGTCGGTCCCTTAAAAATTTGATAAACTCATGAATTTCTGTCAAGCTGGTTTATTTTTAGGAAAAAAAAAAAGGATTTTTTTCTACCCACAGGAATAACTCATGGACTAAGAGATTTTTTTTTTTCCCAGAATAAGGTAATGTCTTAGTAAATACAAAAACAGAGGGGGAAAAACTATTCCCTGCTCTCCTGGGCAGCTGCCAGCTCTGTGGCCTGGCATTCCAGAGGACCACAGCTGCCCAAGGGTGGCACTGGGAGGGGATGGCAATATCCACCTATTCTATCTAGCCAATAGAATAAAATTATATATCTTATAGTTTAGACAAATGATTTTTAACAAAACTTAGGGTAATTTATATTGAACGACACTTAAACTTGGAATGAATGAACTCTGATGGCAAGGAATAATAAACTCAATTTGAACAGAATATCAAAGTGATAAAATGTAACTTGAGGGTACTTAGACCTAAACATAGTGAAACTTAACTTTGTTTGATGTTATCATCACTCAACTTATTGAAGGTTATTATCTATAAATGTTTTAACTTATTTCAATATTATTAACACAAAAGGTATTGAAAATTTGAACAGCCTATGCTTGAAATGAAACCAGAGTGATTTTGCTGAAGGAATTACAAGTGGGGTTTGCTAAAGCCATAGAATTTGATGGTTTTATGAGCTGTAGATGTGGGTGCAGGAATGCAGCAGAGCATCCCCCTCTGGCTCTGGCTGCAGGACCTGCACACCAGGGCAGTGCCCGGACAACGCTGAGGCCAAAACAGGTCAGGCTTTGGGATTGCTTAGGAAAAGGAGAAGTTGGGCTCTGGACACATGAGGAGAATGCCCTGAGGATGCCATAAATCAGCTGAGCTGGGAGAGCTCCTCTGCTCTGCACTGAGAGCCATGCAAGGGGACTTGGTAACCTTAATTAACTAACGAGCTCCTCGTTCTGTGTGTGCAGAGCTGGGGAGGAGCTGCTGCCTCAGATAACCCGGGTTTATCCAGGGGCACACCGATCCTGCCCACTGTGCCATGGACTGCTTCCATGGTCAGGGTTTAAACAGACATTTAAATCACAGAATCGTGGAATTGTTTGGGTAGGAAGGGAGCCTAAATCCGACCCAGTGCCACCCCTGCCATGGCAGGGACACCTCCCACTGTCCCAGGCACTCCAGCCCCAGTGTCCAACCTGGCCTTGGGCACTGCCAGGGATCCAGGGGCAGCCACAGCTGCTCTGGGTGCCAGGGCTGCCCACCCTGCCAGGGAACAATTCTTAATGCCCAATATCCCATCTCCTGCTGCACTCTGGCAGTTTAAATCCATTCCCGTTGTCCTGTCACTCCATCCCTTGGAAAAAGATCCTCTCCACCCTTCTTGTTTCATTTTAAAACAAGTTTCACAGAAGAAACAGGAATGTAAACATTTCCCCTTCAGTGTCTCTAACCCAAATCCAGAAGCCTCGTGTCTGTGTGTGGGATTGCTGAGTGGGTATGTAGGAAGTCTTTGTTTTCAGTTCATACATGAATCTTGATGTTTTAGAAGTGTGTTTATATGCACCTATTTTCCTACACATTGTGCACAAAGCAAGGATCCCACTCACTGCTCTGCAGCATTTCCTCAGCTCTCTGCTGAGTGCTATTTATTACATTTTTTTATTTTGAGTCAGGTCAAAAAGGAGACTTGCCTGGGATTTTCACTGGGGTTTTGCCACCCAGTTCCCCCTGAAGCTGAGTGTGTGATTTTGCTGTAAAAAAACCCCAAAGAGATGCTGATTTTGCAAAAATGCAAAAGCTGTGCTGCCATCAGTGGGAGCTGTGTCTCTGGAGTGATTAAAACCAAAGGCACAGGTAGGGAACCATCCTGGGCTCTGGGCTGAGCTTCTCAGGTACTTTGGGAAGAAGGCTCTCTCAAACTGCCATGCCTGTGGATAACTTCCACTCCTGTTTTTCCCCACCATCACTGATTTACTCCAGTGATAAATCCAACGTGCTGTATAAACATGTATTTCTTTGACAATCCCGTTTGCTGTTAGAAAAAGGCTCAAAGCTGGGACCTGTTGTGGGAAGTGGCTGCTCCAGACCTGCTCCAGACCTGCTGGAACACAAACTCCTCTCTGCTGCTTCCTCAGCACTTTCCACATAGAGAGCATTTTGGAAGGAGCAGAAAAATGCTTTGTGCAATTAAAAATCCCCAAAAGGACTTGGGCTGGTAGGATGGAAATAAGGAAATGCCCAAATCAGCTTTCTCTCCTTGGAAGAGATGCAGAACACAGATGCTGGTGGGTGTTTTGTGCTTTGGGTGGCTGTGTCCTGTCCTTCCTCTGCTCTGCCCTGACTGCAGTGCCACGCTTGATTTACCCAAATAATGGCCTTTGGAGGAAAATGCTGCTTTGCTCGGGGCCGAGGGATGGCTGAGTCAGGGAAAGCAGCACCTGGGAGGTTTCCTGGGAGGAAAGGAGGTTCTTGTGTCCAGCGCTGCTCAGGCCTGGTCCAGCTCAGCCCTGGGAGCTGCTGGTGCTGCACACCCTGTTAAAACCCCCCAAAAAACCTCTCTCCCTGCAGGGTACAACGGGAACTGGCATTTTTCCTGATTTCCACAAAGTCCCATTGACCCCAGGCTGCACAGCAGCTTTTCCATGTGGGCACCCATCCAGCCCAGGTGCGATTTCCAAGCGAAATTTGAATTAAAGGGATGGGGCATGGCACTGGCAGGTTTGGGAAGCTGTGGAGAAGGAGATTGTGGTCACCTCAATGGGCCCAGAGCACCCCAGGTGTCTTCTGGAAACGTTTGGGCCAGATTGGGTGGGCTTTGGTCCCCATCAGGGGCTGCAAGTGCAAACCTTCACTTCTGCTCTCATCAAAATGAAATCCAGATCATTAGGAGGTAGCTCTGTTCTTGGCACCTGGTTTGTTCTGTTAAAATATAGCTATCTTTTAAAAATTAATAATTATAATAGTAATTTAACTATGTGGAATGCTCACAGTCACTGCTCTGACTTTTCTCATGGAAATAATTGTAATTAAAAGGAAAGGAAGTGACTATTACTGGCCAAATGGAGCCACCATTGATGAGATGCAGCTTTTCAACTGGGCAAAACATTCTGCCTTGCAGGAGCTCCAAGAACAGTTTTATTCCTTTAAATCCAATGATTTTTGAATGAAGAGGATTAATCAGCCCCTGCTGAAGAACATTCAGCTGTTCTTTCTGCTGCTGCCACAAGGAACCTCCTCTTTTACCTCTACCAAGAGTTTTTACTGAAGTCCCTGTTTGCTCAAAGGTTTGTGCTGAGAAATTTGTGAGAGGTTGAGGAATTGGGTGTGAAGTGGAGGGTACTGCATCCAGCCAGGACAAACTGAGTCCACCTGGGGGTTTTGTGCTCAAAAAACAACTCCAGAATTGCCTTCTCTGTGGGCTGGGGCTGTGTAAGATCAAACTACAGCAGGAATAAACGATGAGGTGGGAGGTCTGAGGTGGGCTGGGAGGAGGCAGGAGTGGGAGTGGGGAAAAAAATTGCAATTTTTCCACGGCAGCTGAGCAGTCCCCTGTGTGCAGCCTAATTTCAGAGATGATTGGTGCAGGATTTCCTGCACAGGATCCATTGTTATCTGTGCTCTGCAAAGCCAACCAAGCCCTGGCTAATTCTGGATAACCAGGGGTGATTCCATGGTTACACTGCAGTGAGGGTGGGGACTGGTTAATGACCTTTAGAGATCCCATCAGTTAATTGGGAGCTGCTGGTGCTCAAAGCAGACTGGTCACCCAGGGGGCTGTGGGCAGCAGCCTTGCTGAGTTCCAGAGCCTGGCAGGAAGGAATTGCTGCTGGTCCCACCTTGGTGAGCCAGCATCAGGGATCAGCCACTGCCGAAGGAGAGCATGGGGTAATTAATTCAGTGTTTTGTGTGCAGAGCTGCTCCTCAACCCTCTGAAGGGCTCAGGGAGCCCCTCCCTGAACGGGGAATGTGTGGCAGGTTTGGAGCAGGTGGGAATCCCCATCCAGAGCAGGCTCATCTCCAACAGGACATTTGGGAATGGTGGGAGCTGCTGGGCACTCGATGGGCTGGAGGTAAAAAATAACCCACAATAGAAAAGTACCAACCCTCAGGAGATGCTGCTGCTTTTCCTGCTTTCCAGGGTTTTCCTGGCTCCAGGTGGGATTCTCCACTTTAATGAAGCCTTTGGCTGATGGAGGGAGAAGGATGGAGTCACATTCCTCTGTGGTTTCCAGGAGAAAAGGAGGGAACAATCCCAAACTCCTCTCCACAACTCAGAGAGCTCAGACCTGATGAAAACCCCACAGCTCACCCAACCAAAGCAGGTAAATGATTTTCAGCTTACTCAAAACCATTCACAGGTTTAGACAAAATTTGTTGGAAAAGTCTCAACAAAAAGGAAAGAAAATTATCAGAAAAACCAACAGCTTTGAGGTGTCTCTGGTTTTTGGTTTGAAAATGGTGCTTCCATTTCAGAGGTATGGAACTGACTCCAAATTTAACCAGTCCTGTGGTGTTTAAATTCAATAAAAAGGTAAAACTCACTTAGAAGCAGTTTTTTAAAATCCTGCTCCCTCTTTTTTGGAAGCCTGGAAGGAACATAAAATGCAGTTCTCAGCAGAAGGATGTAATTGGGAGGAACTGTAATGGATGGGCTGTGTTTCTCTTTGAAGTTCCCATTGATCAGTGCAGCTGAGCTGATTTTTCTAATCCATAACTCAGGAACATGGAGGAATTGTCACTTAATTCTCTGGGTGTTTGTATTTCACCTCCTGTGAAAGCAGACTCTGGCCTTGATTCAAGTTGTTCTGTGTAAAGTGGGGAAGAATCACCCAGTTCTAGTGGGGTTTTTTAATATAAATTTTCCTCCCGTTAGCCAAAACAGTTCTGTGATTTCTTTTTGATGTCTGACTTTGGTGTAAGAAAACTCCATCTAATACCTTCTGCTCCGAGAATGTGCTTTCAGCCAGTGGAGCAGTAATTAAGAGATGATTCCCCCCCTCCTCTCCACTGGAGAGGCAGCTTGTGTTGAAAAACCAACCCTTCACAAGGAGGGAGAACCATCTGTCCTGTCTCTGAGGAGAGAGATCATTTTTGTATGCTCGCATTAGCTGAACCTCCGTGCAAGAGCTTGTTTCCATAAGGAAGGACCCACTGGGATGGATTTCCATGCCCCTCATTGACACATCTCGTGGCAAAGCTGTTCTTCAACAGCTGCTGTGGAGATCAGGGAGTTCAGTCAGATCCTTGACCAGCCCTGGGACCACAGGAGCAGAATCCCTCTGGAATTGTGGATGTGCAGAGAAAATGGTGCTTAAAGTGCCGCTTGTACTGACCAAACACCTTCTCTGCATGGCCAGCCCCTGCCAGGTCATGATCTCTGAATTTCATTGTCTCAGCTGAAACCAAACGCCCTTGGCAGGAATTTCTAAAGAGAAAACGTTGAGGACTCTGAGGGTCTCACATAAATTCCTGCTGGATCCTTGTAAGTTCTGGATATGAGGGCTCCTGGCTTGGGGAAAAGGGGGAACACTCAAACCCTGGGGCAGGTACTCGAGTTCCTGACTCTGTTTTGGTAAGAGAAGGAAAAATTATGCTCCTGCTTGAGGAAATGATGGTGATCCAGAATTCAGAATAACAGTCATTAATAAATAATGAGGAGAGTTGTGAAGAAAATGAATTTTTCAAGGACTCTGAAGAACGTCTTTGGAGCTGGGGTCTGGAACCTGCAGGAGGTACAACCTTCATCCCACTGCACGTCGATCACAGGGTTGGTAATTAGCTGCTTCTGAAATACCTTTTGCAGCTGCTCTGATATTAGTGAAGTGCTTTGGAGCAATACTTTCCACTGGTTTGTCCTGGTTTGAAGAAAAAGAAGGAAAATTATTTGTTTGTTTTACCAGTTTTTTTTTATGTATTTGTAATGTGGGTTTGTCCTGCTACTTACCCCTGCTTTTGCATTTCTTTATCAAAGACTGACTAATAATTCTTCATAGCAGCCTTTTGGGTGGTTTTGGCATCTGTTTTTGCCCAGAAATCTCCTCACCCTTCTCCCTTTCAGAATCCTCTCAAATCCCTCTCCATGCTCAGACACTTGAGGACAAGCTGTGGCCATTGTGTAAGTGCAGAGCACAATCCAAATGGAAATGAAAACAATTAAATATACATGACAAGCAGGTATTTAGATGAGCCTGGATTTCTTAATGGTTCATTTCCACCTTTCAACTAAATTAAATGTTGCTTTCATCTATTTTTAAAGGAATGTCTATTTTTTGTCAGGAGCTGCCCTGCTCCATCTGCTCCTCAAATGGTTCTGCCTCATCCCAAGGACAGCCCCACTGGCTGTGTCAAAACCAGATTTTTATGGCACCATGGATGGGGATTCACACAAACCAGGGCTCTGTTACCTCCAGGTAAGAAAAGTCCTCTGTAATTAATGATTGTTCCTTTTAATGATGTGGTCCTGACACTTATGGCATGGATTTTGGGACCTGCTTCTCCCAGTGCCCCTCAGCAGCTGGAACCTTTGGGGGCTTCAAGTGCTGCCTCATCAAACCCATTCCTGATAATGCAATACCCAGCCTGTGCTGTGCTGAAATTGCCACATCTACAACTGGAATTCCACTTCCATTCCCATATCCACAGCTGGAATTCCCATATAAATGGATGGATATATGGAATGCTTCCATTCCCATATAAATGGCTGAGCAGGATGATAGGGACTGGTTAAGGGGCTCTTGGAATTTGCTCTGCACCCATCTTGGGAATCTCATTCTCATTATCTGAAAATCAGGGACTGGGAAAACAAAAATGTAAGGTTTTTTTCCTCTTAATGACAGGTAAAATGAGGGGAATAATGAGAGAAAAAGTGACAGTAAAATGCAGCACGTGAAGAAGATATTTGCATTCCCTCTCTCTTTTGGGTGGCTCAAGTGGACGTGGATCATGGATCTGCCTCCTTTGACGGAACAGGTACTGGGATTGGAGTTCTGAGGGGGATTTCATGGATTCAATCCCGCACATGGGTTTGAATGGGTGCAGGTGTGGGTGCCCACAGCCTCTCCAGAGGCAGAACTCTGCTGTAGCTCCCAGGCTGGGAGATGAATGTCCCTTGGCAGCTTCCCACGAGTCCGTATTGATCAGGGCAGCGCTGCCCTTTTGTTTTGTGCTGAACAACCCAGGGTTTGCAACTGAGACCTGTCAGGGGCCGAGGGACTTAACAGGGCTCGTTGGAAAGAGCAGGGCCATAAATTCCCCAGGAATTCACGCCGTGGTGAACGCTGGGGAGGAACAGGCTGCACACAAACGCCCTGCCATGCAAATCCCGATCGATGCGCTGACAAATACCCTGCTGCATCCTGCTGCCTCACTCAATATTTCTGCAAATAAACGGAATTCAGGAGGCAGGGAAAGGCAGAACGTTCCACCTGAAGTGGTGCAGGGATGGGAGGTGTTGTGGAACTAATCAGGAGTGGATGGATGAGCTTTGTGGCTGCCTCGCTGTTTATTTCATGTCTCTGCTGCTAAACTGGATTCAAAGGGCTCTAATTGAAAAGGGGCCTGCTTGACATGTAAAGCACCTTTCCTCCAGTGTGTGTGTGCTGAAAAGGCAGTACAATATCTCGTCCTGGGGATAAATCCAGGAATTGACAGGAATCTAGGTCAATACATTGATGGAGGGAACAAGAAACCCTCTTCCAGCAGTTTCCCCCAAGCGCCAGGACTCCACCAGGCATTGCCCAGCACCTCCATCCTTCCACCAGGCATTGCCCAAGACTCCATCCTTCCACCAGGCATTGCCCAGCATCTCCATCCTTCCATCAGGCATTGCCCAGCACCTCCATCCTTCCACCAGGCATTGCCCAGCATCTCCACCCTGCCAAGGGCTCTTGTGGAGCACCCAGCTCTCTGTGCCCTGCATCTCCCTCAGCTCCTCAGGTGTCTCAGTCCTCTGTCCTCTGCCACTGTCACCCAGCTCAGCCTCAACACCCCTGCTCCTCTGTGCTGAAGCAGAACATGGTGTCTGCAGAGGGGCAGAGCCTGCCAAAGGTGATGGCCAAAGTGTTTTAATGTTGGGTGGGTTTGCTGGTTGGTGTTTGACAGTTAGGAAAATCATGAAAAATGAGATATTTGATGTGCAGAAGGAACTCTAAAGGAGGGTGCCCACAGAAGCTGTGAGTGCCCCATCCCTGGAGGGTCCAGGTTGGATGGGACCTGGCACAGCCTGGGATGGTGGAAGGTGCCAGGGGTGACTGGATGAGCTTTAGCTGGAGGGGCTTCCCCACTTGGGACACTCCAGGAGGGGGCTGGCTCTGCTGGAGAGGGATTCTCACTGAGCTCCCACTGCTGTGTGAGCCTGGGGGAGTTTTGGGGGGAGTGACAAACATGCATTGTAAGGAGAAACTTGGACTGACACTTGACAACTCCTCTGGTTTGTAAATTCCACAGGAATTTGAATTGCATGGTATTTTTTCACTTGCAAATGTTGCAGACTTGTTATTTTTCCCTTTTCCACATACTTTAAAGCTTATGGCATTGCATAATTTTTTATAACTCTGTCCTTGTGAAGGAACAAGCAGAGAGCAATATCTCAGGAATAATTCCCTTGCAACAGCAATCTGCCTTTGCCTGCAGACAAAATAATCCAAACCATGTTAATAGTTTTAATTTCCAGTGATGTCAGAGCTGGTGCTTCTGGAAGGGTGATCTTTAAACCTGTGGTGAACTCAGATGCCTCCAGAAGAGCTCTGTGGGAGCTCCAGGTTTGTTAGTGGAGTAAAATATTGGAGCTACAAGCTTGTTTGGGAGTAACCAAAGCAGGTGTTAAACTGAAAGGACTGCAGGGGATTTGGTCCTGGGCTGGTTGAAGCTAAGGAAGGGCAGGAAAAGCTGAATGTTTGAGGAGGGCTGGAAGGGAGTATCAGGCAATGACAGGAGGTGTTTAGGTAAACAATAAACAACTGCTGAGATGTTTGGATAAACAATGAACAACTGCAGGAATTGAGAGATGTAAAAACAAATGAATGGGGAGGGAAGAAGGGTTGTAAGGAAACGCTGAGAGGACGTGGCCAGCCTGTGCCAGTGGGATTGATTTGTGTGCCATCAGGGATCAGTGGCTCATGGGACTGTCCCTGGGGCAGTGACACACTCAGGGCGAGCCAGAAGCTGCTCCAAACTGGTGCTGCAAAACACAAGCGAAGCTGAAAACTCATGAATGTTTTGCTGGGGAGGAGGAGAGAAGAAAATGTGGGTTTTTATCTTAATGCCAGCTGGTGCCTTGTCTTTCATGGAAGAGGAGGAGGAGGCGCAAGAGGAGGGAGGGAGGGAGGGAGGAGGTTGGTTCTCCCATGGGAGAGGGGGAGGAGGATGGAAAGTTGCTGAGGAAACCATTGGATTTCCTGGCATGATGTGATGGGGGAATTTGACCATCCCTGGATAGCAACAAAGATGTCTTTGCACAAAAATCTGTTTAATCCTGGTTGTTCAGGGTAAGTCAGGAGAGCTGAGGGAGTTCTGTGCCCTCAGAGAGGAATGGCAGTAGCACAGGTGTGGCCTCTGGAGGCAGGACAAGGTGAGTGGAGCATCCCCATTGTGCATCCACCCTGCTGAGGAGGGGCAGGGACAGCACAGAGCAGCTCCCTGGGGCTGCTTTCCTTCTCCTGTCATTGCCCTCCGTCTGCACTGCAGGAAACGCTCCTGGGGCACTGAAAATCAGCAGCATCTCTTCTCCTGCCATTTCCCAACAGCACTCCCAATTCTGGGAGCCTCTGCCCTGGCAGGAGCCCAGGCCCTGGAGGTGCCCCACATGTCTGCTGGTGCCTGGCCTTGGCATCCCAGCAATCCCCCCAAATGGGGCTTTTCCTCATTTCCCCTCCCTCCCCTGGCTGCAGCTCTCTGTTAATGGCCCCATTCCCATTCTGTGCAGTGTAAATCCCACTTTAGCCCTGGGAGATCTCCTCTGGGCTCTGTGGGCTGCTGTGCAGTCATTCCACTGCTGCTGGGAGCATTTGGAGCCCTTCCTATTATTTGTCTTTATTCTGGGGAATAAATGCTCAGCGTTTGCTGCAGATGTGGCTCCTCTACCCAAAGAATCCCCCTCAGCAGCAGAAATCAGCACAGGCACAACAGGCAGAGGTGGAAACACTCTGGAAATGCCACCCTGGCTTTTCCCAAACGACAGTGGTGACATTTTGGATTGGCAGGATCCAAACCATTGTGGGAGTGCTTCAGGCAGCACAGAGAGGGGTGGGTGTCCCTGCTCTTCAGCTTCCCTGCACTTGTTTTCTGGATTTTCCTTGTCCAGGAGATTCCCCCCAGTTGCCACTCTGGCTCCTCTCTGGTGTTTTATTTAGAAAATCAAATTGCTGTACTTAATTTTAAGTGTCCAGTGATGGTGTTTAATCCTGGGATAACATTTAAAAGGGGAACAGCAAAGCAAGCTGGGAGGAACCTCTCGCAGTGAGGCGAGGGCACACTCGTTTACAAAAGTACTTCAGTAGGAATTAAAAGAAAATTTCCATTTTCCACACCCTCATTCTGATCCTCATTGTCATTAACTTACTCCAAACCCCACTTGGTATTTCAAGCTGGAGTAAATCATTCTGTCTTCCAATTAACTTCCATCCTCCAGACAACATAATGAGACTGATTTCATTCAGCTCTGTTGTTTAATAAACATCTGAACAGTTCTTTATCTCCGAGCCACGCAGAAATGTGCACTTGTGGTGTACTGAGCACGGGGTAATGGGCAAGAGGAAAATTACTGCAGAGAATTCATCCTGGCTTGGGTTTCTCAGCTCAGCCTGGGAGCCATGGCAAGGCCAGGGAGTGAGCTGCTGTCCCTCAGTGTTCCCATGGATAAATATTGCACTCCTGTTCCAAACCCTGGCGCTTTTGGCTGCCTGAGCAAAGGCACCACAGGGGTCAGCTGGAGGCTCAGCAGCCCCGAGGAGGCAGGGATGCAGCAGTGGCTGTGAAATGGGATTATTTCCATCACAGAGACAAGGCGAGGATGCTGGGACAGGCTGGAGCACTCTGTGTTCTGGGATCAGCCGTGGCCATGTGCAGAGGGCCCAGCTCAGTTTAAGGAATGAGAGGCATCAGAGTGATGTGAGCTGGGCAATACTGCAGTCACAAGCACTGCTGTTAAATTATTCAGTGTTTCAAAGCTGGGAACGTGGCTGAAGGGCAGAGTTGTGCTGCTGGTGTCCAGCCCAGGGCGGCAGCAGCACAGTGACCCCACTGAGGGCTCTGCTGAAGGGGCAGGTTTGTACACCTGGCCTGGGTGCAAGGCTGGCAGCACCTTGTGCAAAGGGAATTGTTCTGCTGCTGTCACTGCAGAGGCTCTGTGTGCCCACAGGGTCTCAGTGCTGCTGGGTGCCCTGGAAAGGGAGTGTTAACAGTGAGGAAATGGCATTGTGCCTGGTTGTTCCTTTTGGACTTTGTCTCCAGGAGAGCTTGAGCAGGTGTGTGGTCAGGGAGCAGAAGGAGTGTGGTGTCACTTATCACAGAATCAGAGAGTGGTGTGAGTTGGGAGGGACATTAGAACTCATCCCATCCCAGTGGAAGGGACACCTTCCCCTGTCCCAGGTGGCTCCAAGTCCCATCCAGCCTGGCCTTGGGCACTGCCAGGGATCCAGGGACAGCCCCAGCTGCTCTGGGCACCTGTTCCAAACCAGTTACTGAACTGATGGCTCTTTAGCCTGGAATTTCAGCCTCTGTGGCCTTTCCCAGCCCAGCCTGTGAAATGAGATGGGCTAAATCCATTCCAATAATGAGTGTCTTTGAGGAGGACAATCTCCTCAAAGGATTCCTGGAGCAGGGCAGAAGAAACACTGGGTTCCTGGCCTGGAGCTGGGCTGTGCTGTGTGCCCCAAGCTCTGAGCTGGAAGGTTCTGGTTGGCATCACCCACCACCAGGAGCCTTGGGCTGAGCACTGTGGAAATCCTTCTGCTCCGTTTTGTGCCCACCAGCAGAAATGAGCATTTATTCCTGAAGGAAGGAATCCAGCCCTGCCTGAGCTGAGGGAAGGCATCTGCAGAGGCCAGGCTGCAGTAGAATGCAAACAGGGCCATACTGGCAAAAATGAGGAGTTAATTTAGTGGTGAATGCTCTGCTGTTTTCTCCCAGATGTGTTTGCAGAGCCATTAAGAGCTGTGTTTAATCTCAGCTCCATTTGCAATCTGATGCACATTATGCTGCCTCCACACAGAGCAGGAGCAGGGAATGGCGCTGGATGGGCTCTCCTGTCCAGGCTGCTCCTCCAGGGCACTCTGGGGACAGCTCTGACCCGGGCCCAGGGCTGTTCCCTGGCTCTGTGTGCCACTCTTGCACGCCAGCATTTGGGACTGAATGAAAACTTCCCTGAATTAGTAATGGCGTTTTTATTTTTAAGGGACTCGAGCTCAGGCAGCGCTTTAAAAAATGAATTTTAGGTGATTTCTTTCTGCTTGGATGCTCAGAGCTGCCTGAATATTGTCTGTTAGAGCTGCTGCAACCCCTGTCTCTAATGGAGGTGCTCACGCTCACTAAACTGTTTGGCAAACACTGCCTGGCGTGGCTCATCCTCCTGATTAAACCCCAGATTTGCATTTCCTTGGGTATACAAAGAAAAAGCAAATCAGCAATGAGCAGCACAGTTAGAGCAGGAATAAGCAAACAGGGATAGAGGATAACTGCTGATCTGGAGATGCCACACTGCAGAGCCAGCCATGCATGCAGGGCCTGTGTAGCAGAGCATCCTGCATCCCTCAGAGCATCCCTGCATCCCAAACAGCATCCCTGCATCCCTCAGAGCATCCCTGCATCCCTCAGAGCATCCCTGCGTCCCAAACAGCATCCCTGCATCCCTCAGAGCATCCTGCATCCCAGAGAGCATCCCTGCATCCCTCAGAGCATTCCTCAGAGCATCCTGCATCCCTCAGAGCATCCCTGCATCCCTCAGAGCATCCCTCAGAGCATCCCTGCATCCCAAACAGCATCCCTGAGTCCCAAACAGCATCCCTGCATCCCTCAGAGCATCCCTGCATCCCAAACAGCATCCCTGCGTCCCTCAGAGCATCCTGCATCCCAGAGAGCATCCCTGCATCCCTCAGAGCATCCTTGAATCCCTCAGAGCATCCCTCAGAGCATCCCTGCATCCCTCAGAGCATTCCTACCTACATCCCTGCATCCCTCAGAGCATCCCTGCATCCCAAACAGCATCCCTTCATCCCTCAGAGCATCCCTCAGAGCATCCCTGCCTCCCTCAGAGCATTCCTACCTACATCCCTGCATCCCTCAGGGCATCCCACATCCCTCAGAGCATCCTGAGCCCACCGAGGGATCCCAGTGCTAGGTGGGTGCTGCCCACGCCCTGCCAGGTGTCCCTGGGGATGCCCTGATGGACACAAGCTCCAGCTGAGCTGGGCTCAAGTGGAAGGTGCTGTGTGGGGTTTCTTTCTTTGTCCTTTTCCTTTATTTCATCAGAAGGACGGGAGGCGAAGTTTGATGTTTTAACACTTGGCCTACTATTAGCTGGGGAAATCTAGCAGATGTGCTTCATCATCTCAAAGATATGAGCAATCTCCAGCGCTCTGCTGTTAATGTGGGGAGATTGACTCAAAGTGTTTTGCTTCAATGGCTCTTAAGAAATTCACAGTTCATTTCCAATCATTAAAATAATTAGTGCTGTGCTCTGCCTCCTCTGAGGACAGAGCTGCCCTGGGTGGGAGTGGGGGCTGAAAACCCTGCCTGGGGGACCCAGGGGAAGGCCCAGCTTCAAGGAGGACTTGGGGGCTTAAGTGGCTTTGAGGGGCCCTGGCCCTGGAGGAGCACATGAAAAACTGCCCCGTTTGTTCTAATGAGGCTGCTCCTCTGACAGACTGAGTGCCATAAATAAGTGATTACAGGGCTGAGCCAAAACCAATCACAAGGATTAGATCTGACTCATGGGATCAGGAGAAGTCCTTGGTTTTACTGGAGGCAAGGGGAAAAGCCTGTTCTTTGATGGATCCCATTTCACTCTATAAAGAGATCTTGGAAAATAGGAGTTAAGCCAGTGCTGCTGCTCAGGGGAGGGGAAGGATGGCAGGCACAGGGAGCTCCAGAACTGCACTTCTCTTTTAATATTGTTTCTGTAACCAGTTCTTATCTGAAAGCCTTTAATCTTTTTGGGAAAAGCAGAGATATTCTTGCTGTTCTGGTGTTTGGTAGCAAGATCTGGGAGGTATTTCTGTAAACAGGCCTGAAATGGATAGAATTGGCTCAGGAGAAATGCTGAGCCCAAGCTTTTCTGTGCATTGGCAGTCTGGGGAGGTGAGGTTTGTAGGGTGGAGATCGGCACAGTTTGGGATGGGCAGGAATGGGATATTAGAGCCAGGGCAGCAGAACCACAATGCAGAGGGGATTCAGGAGCATCCAGGGGGCTGGAAACCTGTCAGCTGTTGGGTTTGAACTCAAACCAAACGTGAATCAAAGGGAAAACCTCTGTGTTTGCCCCACTGCAATGCAGGATCTGAGGGGCCTGGAGCCAGACAGGACCAGGGGAATGGCTCTAAGCTGAGGAGTTCACTGGATAAATGGAGGAAATCCTTCCCTGGAGGGTGGGCAGCCCTGGCACAGGTGCCCAGAGCAGCTGTGGCTGCCCCTGGATCCCTGGCACTGCCCAAGGCCAGGCTGGACACTGGGGCTGGAGCGCCTGGGACAGTGGGAGCTGTCCCTGCCATGGCACTGGTGGAAATTCTTCAATTCTCACTTTGAGGATTGAGCAATTCAGGTGTTTGGGAAGTTTCCATTCACTAGTCCCTTATTTAACTTGGATGAGTGTCACCCATTGGAGCTTTAGGAAGCCAGGCTGACAGAGTGCCAGGAAAATAGGAAGCAATAAAAAAGGCTGTCGAGACACTTAGCCAGTGCTGAGGGAATTTTCAGAACAGCTGCAGTTGAGTAATTATGAGCAGAACCCTTGTTTCCACTGAAAATAATGTATATTAGATTATTCCCTAATGATGAAGATTATTTCAAAGACAAAAGCTATAGAATAATAGACATTAGCAGATGTATCTATTTCCAAAATCCCTGAAACCAGACTTAAATCTTGGGAGTTATTGCTCACCTTTAGCAGAGCTCTCCTCAGCTGCTGTAAGCCCCAGGGCTGACACTCCAGATAAGTACATGATATAGCTGAGCCCTAAAACTCTTAACAGAAAATACATCAGGACTTACTGTAAAATTTCATGGAGGATTAGAGAAAATATTAAGTCAATAGTTCTTTAGTTATGAGGGGCTTTTAAGGTAATCAATACTTTCCAGCCATGTTAGTGCCTCTGATGATAAAAGATGACATTAATATCCAACTTTTCTCTTTTTTGGTATATTTATGCATATCCTTCCTTTAGTCACTCCTGCTAGAATCAATAGCTATACAAGGAATATGGTTATTTTTAAATGACATCAATATTGATTCACCTGGAACTGCCAGTTTCAGCTGGAACTTGATTTCAGGTAAAAAACCCTCACTTTTTCATACAAAGGGATTACCAACCTCCCTAAATCTCTGGAGCACCCCTGCCTTTGCTTCCAGTGAATTCCACATTTAGCAGTGTGCTAATGCAGCAGAAACTATTTTAGGATTAATAAATCCTAAAAATAGGATTAATAGGATTAATTCGAAAATTTCTTTGGTGTTACATGACATTTTATGTCCTCAAAGCATTGTGCAGATGTTAATTGAATTTAATTGATGTCATTCAGTCCCCAAAGTTATATGCATGCAGTTATTAATGGTTTAATTATTTTGTCAATGGAACAGATTCTTTGCTTTTGATTCTGCTTCAGGAGATCCAGGCAGTCCTTAGGCTGAATCCTTTTTATTCAGGTGACTCAGTTGGTCCAAGGATGAAATTTTGCCCATGCTCAGCCCAGCTGCCGCAGTGGCTCTTTGGCACAGAGCAGTGGGTAAATAGAAAAGGCTGTTGGGTTTGGATTTGGGTTTGGAGTGGATCAGCCTCGGCACACTCAGGGATTTCCAGCAGGAAGCCTGTGAGTTGTGCCCAGTTTTGTGGTTCAAACCCCGCTGTGGCACCTGTCACTGCTGCAGTGCCTTTTCCTTGGGGCTGTGAAGGTCTCTGGGATGGGGCAGGGTCAGGAGTGGATCCTGCTCCCTCTGCCCGCACTCAGGGGACACCAGGCTCCCAGTAAATAGGGCATCCAAAGGGAATTAAGGAGTTCTGCATTTGAGAAAATGTTTGTCCTCTTCCAGCGGAGTGTCAGGCGCTAATGATGGAGGCAGTGCAAACACGCCTGGTCAGGCCTCTTCTCATTGCAATCCCAGCTTATCTGGGGGAAGAACAACCCATAAAGGAGCCACAGAAAACACTGAGCTGCCCTCCCACAATACATCATTTGTAAAGCTTTCACTCCAGCTTTCCAAAAGGCCATTTAGCTCAATGGTCTGTCCCATTTTTCATTTCCTCATGCTACAGGTGCTGGGGGGATGATTTACAAAAGAACAATGGGATGACATTTTACCTGACTTTGGAAATGAATTCCCAGCAGCCTCACGCCTTTGTGCCTCAGATTTCCCTTCCCTAACACGGAATGGGTGGTGAGATTCTGTAACAAAACAATAGGAGATTTAAAGTGAGAGAATACATCCAATTTTCCATCCAGCCACGATCTCCTAGAGGCATTAGTAAATTGTTTGTATGTCCATATTAGTAATAAAGGATTAATCGACTGATTGGATTTTCAGAAATTTAGGCAAAGGCCAAACGAATTGGCCTCCATTCTAGTGTGACTAAATGCCAAAAAAATTACATGTACAATATATATTATTTTAAAAACGCTCTGAAGAAAACATGCCTGGCTGTATAATACATACTTAGACAATCTATATATTTAAACCCTGTAAGAACCTACAATATTAGGATGATGTGAGATAGAATGAATGAAAAAGGGGGAGAATCAATCTCAGTTTGGGTGTTACTGTTCTTATTTCCAGTGATCGTGGCAGGTCATTAATTGAAGGTCAGCTCCTTGTGGAATAGTTTGTTGGCTTCTTCAAGACCTTAAAACTTGTGAGCTGTGAAATCAATGACAAATTTTCGGGCAGTATTAAGTGCTGTAGAATGGAGAGCTTGCAGTGATTCAGAACATTGTAGGAAATCACCTGTTGGGGGAATGGCCCACAAAATATGATCTATTGCTGAAAATCTCCTTAAACACTCAGCCATTGGAGGAAATGAACTTTAAGTGGGACTTCTGTAGTAGAACTTCTGCTTTGATGAATTTGTCATGCTTGGTGGGTAGTGATATTCAAGAAATAGCTTAATAACCTCACTATTTACAGGCAATTACCCCCCTGAAGGAGCTCAGATGAGGTGAAAACATCTGTTTCCTTCTGGAATCCATGCACATCTGCCCTTAAACAAGGTGAAAATTTGGTGTGAGAACTCTTAAGGACTGAATTGCTGAGGTTCTTCTGCAGTGCTACCTTCTCTGCAATTAGATAACAGCTTAAAATCTGATTACTGAGTTATTTTTCACCTCTCAGAATGCACAGGCACAAGCAAACTCTCCGCTGAGAGCTGATTTGATGCCAGTTAAATATTCAGCTAGTCCTCTGAAGGCGCTGGAAATCAAATAGCTGCAACATCTTGTGCAGAGTGAGAATTTCCATGTTTCTGAACGTGCATTTCCCTGCCATTCCCAGCGGAACTTCTCACGGTTGCCTTTTCCAAAGCCCTTCAAGCTGTTAGTGAGCTCAGAGTTTCACTGGGATGTTCTCTCAGGTAGGGGAATCCTCTTGATGTGCTGGTGATGGTGGTAAAGGGAAAATACACCTCTGTGTTTTGTACCTGAGAGAGGCGATCTGACAGAGGTTCCCTCGCAGCAAGATCCCTTTTTCCATCCAGCAGACACAAAACTGGCAGCTGGAAGGGTCTGAAATGTGGGGGAGCTGAGGAATCTGAACCCTTGCAAGGCTTTCTTCAGCTCCCAAAGGGATTGGGCTGTCCCAAGGGCGTGGAGTGTCCCGGTTTAGGGCAAATCTGGGAGAAAACCTCCAAAGGGGATCCTCTAGAAGGCAGGACATGGAGATTCAGGGTCTGCCACAGAGAGGGCTGGGAAGGTCATGGATCTGCAGGGCTGCAGTGTGTGTGACAGCAGGGCCAGGCTGGACAGGGCTCGGAGAAGCCTGGGCTGGTGAAAGGTGTCCCTGCCCATGGCAGGGGGTGGAATGGGAGGATTTTTAACATTCCTTCCAACCAAACCATTTTATGCTTCTCTGAAAATGAGAACTGCAAGAGCTTAAGAGTGGAGAGTGCATTCCTCTGCTGCCTGAGGCAGAAATCCAGCAGGCTTGGCTGTTTATGACCATTACATGCAGTTTATGTCCATTACAATTTAGCATGTGTTTTTTCCCCCTCATCTTTGCAGTGCACCCACCTTTGGATTGCAGTGATGCAATACTCGGTGCCACTATTAAAAAGAGTTAGGGAATGATGTTAGCAATTGTTATCTCTCAGCCCAAAAAATTGAGAAACCCTGACTAAGCAGCCTGCAAACACGGTGTGGTCAGTCTCTAGTAAATTTTAGTAAGTTATCATGTGAAAAAACCAAAAAGGTCTTGATTTCCAAGCCTTTCTGTGTTCTTTCCCTCCCTGAGCTTTTCACTGCCATCCTCTGCAGAGGTTACTGGACTTCCTTCCCATGACAAACTGCAGGCAAACTTCCAGGATAAATTCCCAAATTAAGTCCAATACTCTTGTAAATGTGGCTCTATTAACTTTTCTCAAGCTGCCTGAGTTCAGAATGGTTTTCCTGCATGGATAATGGAAGGAGCCTGCTCTAAATCCACAGTGAAAGAAAAATAGTTTTTCTAACTCATACTTAGTGCTCTGTATTTTAAAGTGAAGTGAGATTTATGAGCAAGCTCCCTCTACCTAAATGTATATACACCAATTTACATGATTTTACATAATATATGGGAACAGTTTGTTGGGTAATATACACAGGGATAAAACCAACACTGTTTACTCTGAGTAGGGATCACTGCAGTGAGCTCTGCATAAACTCCTGTTCAGACAGGGCTACTTGGATCTTCCTGGGAAAAAATGCCCAGAATTATATATACACTGAGCTATAAATACATTGAATTTGCTGACAGACCCAGCAGGAACAATGGAGAAGGAAAAAGCAGTGTTACAGCTTGTAAGGCTCACTGGAGTCCCTCTTGTTTATGCTGGTTGAAATTTTGGGACCTCATTAACATGAAAATGACCAAAAATTTTGTGATAGAAAAGTTAAAGGAAATACTAAACCGTTATCTCTGACAAATCTTCTTTGCAATGGAGGTCTGTGCTGACCTGCACCTCAAAGCCACAGACACATCTCAGGTGATCTGAGAGTGGGGTCTGGCAGCCCTGGATTTACAGAAATGTTCCTCAAGGCTCCCTTTGCCTTGGTGTCCCCTTCCAGAAAGTGTTACAGAGTTTTCCCCTCACTTTTCATTCCCTTTATTGAACCAAATTTGTGTTTATAGCCCCATTTGCTTTCCCTGCCATGCTGTCTGTCACTTGTGTGGAATATGGGTTTTGCACACTTGCCAAATAGTTTCCTTGCTTGGCAAGGGCTCTCTGGCAGGAGAATTTGCCTCTCTGCATAGTAATGGCCATGTCTGGCTAATGGGCCCTTTGTCTGGGGCCTCCTGCATATTCAGAGCTGCTCCTTTGTCACCAGCCTGACCCAGGCAGCAAATATGAACAGGAATTGAAAATATGCCCCGTTCTCACTGGGATATCAATCAGCTTCCTGGGATAAACTGATCCTCTGCTGCTCTGAATCTGCCCTGCACTTGCCCAGGCTCTCTTGTTCTAGAACAGTTCTGCCCACCCCTGATTTTTGTGCTTTTGGAGTCACCTTTCTCTGTGGTTTGTGTCCTCTTAGACTACATTTGACATTGACACGGGCAGCTCTGGTGGGTTTGGGGTGGCACAGCTGATAACTGGGACTGGCAGTAACACCTCTCCCTAATTTGTGCAACAAAGTGGTGGCAAAGGGAGCAGCAAGTCCAGCTGTCACTTGAAAAGCCATGAATTTCCATGTGGACATGACAAGTGTCCTCAGTGCTGGGGCTGCCTGGCTGTGGGTAAGAAAGTGGCTTCATGTATTTTTTGTAACTGTTCTTTTTTTATGTCTGAAGTACAAATTTTCTTTTTGTCCAATAGCTGCTTTCTACTGTCAGTGTTTAATAAATTGTCTAAAGGTGAGGGAGTCACTTTTTATTTTGGAATACTTGGAGAGATTGCTTGGTTCTGCCTGGAATAGCAGGTTTGGGTGGATAATGAGCCAATTTATTGGCAGGGCAGAAACCAATGGCACAAGTGCACAGAACTTTTTCCAGTTTAAAATTAGACTATGCAGACTCCTTTTTAAACAGCCTGGTCAAACCAGCACGTGTCAGAACCACAAACCTCCTATTTTAAAATAGTTATGGTGTAGATCAATAGATAATGTTGTAGATCAATAGATAATGTTGTAAATCAAGCTTTTCCATTGTTTGCAGTGAATCCCCTAAAAACAGAAGCCCCAAAGCTCGCAGAGCAGCCCGGCTGAATAATTCTCCCAGAGCAGAGCTGCAAAAGGGGATGCTACAGCACCATCTAGTGCCTCTGCTCCCGCAATATCGGGGATTTTTGAATTTTCCACTTCATTCAAGGATGTAGGTGGGGACGGGGGAGTGCAGTGGCTGCTGAGGCATTGGCAGCTTCTTTTCTGAACCAGTGTGGAGAGAGAAGGGAGCTGAGCGGTGGAAAGGAGCGTTGGAATCTCACACGGGAAGATTTTGTCGGCAGAGCCGCTCTTGGTTCCTCTTATTTCATCTTCTCACCAGTCACGGAGCTTTCCTCCTGGGGGCAGTCAGGAAGCAGATGCAGGAGCAGGAAAATGGGAGGAAAAGTTAAATAAGAAAGTGGCCAAATGGCATATTTTGTGGAGGCAGGGTTGTAGTTTTGGTGGAGCAATGATCTGTTCAGTGAGAGACTGACCAGGAGGAGGCTGGGGGTGGATTTAAACTCCTTGTGCTGAGAACTGCACCTGTAATCAGGTAACAAGCACTGCATCCTCTGCTTCCCTCAGCGAGTGGGACCCAGGATGAAAACTAAATTAACTCTAAATTAAATTCTAAATAGAGCAGCATTTTCATATGCTTTACACTCCCATCCCTTTGTTCCTTTTTTTTCTGGAAAGGTGGTTTAACATCTCTGACTCCAAACTACTCAATGGTTAACCAAGAATAACTTTGCAATTATTCCCAACCAGCCACTGGAGATGAATTTGGGGATGAAGCCCCTCTAGGAAACAACTTCCATTCTCCCAATCTCAGTTTGGGAACACACCTTGTGCTGAGAGTGAGATTATTGACTCTTCAAACTAAGCTATTTATGATAAGAAATATCAATATTTATATGTTAAACGTGTTTCTAGATTGAATTTAAAATCCTAAAAATTAATTATACCTTACAGCATTTAGTAAATGTCCTGATGGACGTGGAATTTAACAAAAGTCACTTATCTCAAAAAAATCTTCACCCAAAATCCTCACTGTCTTCAGTACAGCCCTGCAGAAAAAGCTGGTAAATAGTGATGTCTGTAAATTATAGAGTTGAAATTAGAGTTAGTGCCAAATCTAGGGGTCAAATTTAGATTTAAAGCCCTTGCTGGAGTTACAGTGCTCACAGACAGAGCTGTTAGCAGGGTTAGGGTGACAAAGAGCTGCAACAGCATCCAAAATACTCCCAGAGTCCCCACTACTTAATATTTTATTATGATTATTATTGAATTTAGGGTTTCCTAAAAGAAAATGAATTCCTAAAAGAAATGTGAATTTTTGGAGAATCCCAGGAGCCACTAAAAAATAAGATCTATCCCTCAAGAGTGCAGAAACAAGCTCAAAGGTGTGATTCAAATATATCGTCAGCAATTTAGTAAAAAAACCCAAGAGAAATAAAAATATTTTAGCATATCAGAAGAATTACAAAATATTTAGCATAATATTTCTTAATAAAATCCTAGGGTTTGGAGAGGGGCTCACAATATTTTAATTCTTCAGTTGGTCAGCTTGACAAGAAAAATATCTTTTTTTATGATGGTAAATTATCAGATACAATACCCTGCAATTATGAGTATTACACTGAGACAATGCAGAAAAAGTTATGGAATCATAACTTAATCATTTAAGTGATTATTGTATTTTATAAATGTTTAATGTATCATCACAGGCATGTTCGTGCTCATTTGGCAAGTGTGGTATTGATTGCTGCTCTAAAGGCCCATTCAGGTCAGCACAGATAATGATTGTTTGGGAATTTTCCACCCACAATGGTAAGGAAATTATAGGGTTTATTTGTCCTTTAAATGTAGTTCTCGAAACCACTTTAATTCTGATTTAAAAAAATACAAAAATGAGTGTTTTGCTTGCTGGCTAATCATTGGTTTGCTCTGCCACTGATGCAGGGAGAATATTATTGCTGAAGTGAGATGGGAGATACTGAAGAAAAATTAGAAAGTGCAGAATTTTTCCCTGAATAACAACAACAACAACAAAAAAGCCTTTTTAGGAAGAAAGCAACAAACAGGGCTGAGATGAGATAGAGGAATTGTGAAATGCTCAAGAGCACCATGTAGGTTTAGTGATTTGTAACAAAGAATGCAATAAAATTTCTGCAATAAAAATATAACATTTTATTATAGAGAAATCCCAGGGCCACGATAGAACTTTTTTGAGGGTTTTTGAAGGGGAAGGAATTGATAATGAATGTTGAGACAGAGGGTTTGTGTGAGAGTTGGGCAGTGCAGTGAACTTTTCGGGGTGTATCAGCCGGGTTGCATCCCGTGAACCATTTCTGGTGATGCCACCAACCTCACACAGGACGGGACCCTGCTGGCAAGTTTCAGGAGCTCAGGATTGTGTCCAGACAGGTCTGAGTATCCCCAGGGGGAGATTTCACATCATCTTTGAGCATCTGTTCCCCTGCACAGGGAGGAAGCTTTTCCTCATGTGCAGGTGGAACCTCTGGGCATCAGTTTCTGCCCTCTCCTCTTGTGCCATTGCTGGGCACCATCAAGAGGAGCCTAGCTCTCCTAATAAATTTATTAACTAAATTACTAAAACGTGTGTGCACGGATAAAATCCCATTCCAGCCATCTCCTCTCGGGGTTGAAGAACTCCAGCTCAGCCTTTCTCACAGCAGAGATGCTCCACCGCCCTCGGCACCAACCTGGCCTTTCGCTGCACCCTCTCCAAGTCTTATGCGGATAAATTTTTATCTTATGTTGTTTAGTTTCTTGTCAAGCCATTTCCCCATGAGGTTTAACCCACGGCGGGTTTTATTCACACCCAGCCCCTCTCCCATGCCCACAGCCCGGCCATGCAGCGCCTGCTCTGGGGACTCGCCGGAGGTGCCACCGGGGGCGGCTCTGCCCTGGTCACCTTGGCCGTGCCCTGTGAGCAGAGGAGGAGCCGCCGTCCCCCGGCACCCCGAGCCCTCAGGCGGGCAGGGCAGTCCTTGATCAAGGGGAACGCCGTCGGTGTGAGCCCGGCGCTGAGCACGGAGCCCTCGGTCCCGCAGAGGCCGCGGCTCCCGGCCGTGCTCCGGCGGGCTCGGGCTCCTCCTCCGCCCGCCTCCTGCCCCCGCCCCGCCGCCTTCCCAGCCTGCTCTCCGGGTAAACAGCGATGGCCGCCGAGGACCGAGGCGGAGAGCCCCGAGATAACATGGGGAACCACCTCCAGCTGGTGCCCGGTGAGGGCCGGGCCGGGCCGGGGGCACCCGCGGGGGAGGCACCGGGCCGGGGCTCGGCGGGCGGGTGGGGAGGGGAAAGGGAAAGGGAAAAGGAGAAGGGAAGGAACGGAAAGGAAAGGAAGGAAGCGGAGGCGGAGAGAAGAGGAAGGGGAAAGAAAAGCGAAGCAAAGCGAGGGGGAGGCGGGCAGAACCTCGGGCGGTGTGCGGAGCGCTGAGGGCCGGGGGCTGTGGGCGCTGCCGGCCAGTGCGAGCCTTGGCCCGGGGCCGCGGGCTCCTGCGGCCTCTGCTGCTGGGCTCCTGCAAATCCTTCGAGGCCATGACTGCTCCATCGAGGCCGCAAATTTCCACTGAGGCCGTAAATGTTCCTTGGAGGCCGTGGGTGTGCGGTGCAGGAAGGGACACGGGTGCTCCCGATGGGGGGAAAGGCCCGTGGGTTTCCCGGCAGAGCAGGCACTGCTCTGTGCATCGAGACCGCTGTGAAACCCAGAGCCCAGCAGAATCTGCGTTCTTTTAGGGAGTCTCTGCTCTGTTTTCCAGTGAAAATAAGCAGGGAAGCAGAGGTGCTGGATGGAGAACAGTGCTGGATCCCATGTGCTGCCCGGCTTATCTGTCACACACAGCAGAGCAATTCCTCACCCAGGGAATTATTGCATAATTATTGCATAGTAATGTGTTTTTCTGCCTATGGTGCCTCCACAATGACAGGAGATCAAATAGGTTGGGAAGCAGCTTGTGCTTAATTGGAAAGCATTATTTCAGAATAAGCATGCAGGGGAGAAGGGAGCAGGAAATCCTGCCGGGAGCCAGTGGCATTTCCCATGGCAGGAAATTCTGTGAGCTCTTTAGCTCTGTATGTTTTAAATAATAAATAAAAAGTTATTGAATATTTTAGGAAATACAGCCTTAATATCACCATAATGTAAGCAATTTTCCTTGAATATTGTAGGAAATACAGCTTTAATATGACCTATATATAACCTTGTCCCTTTTCCTTAAATGAGGGTCACATTTCCCCATTTCTGCACCAAGTCATTGAGAGTGGATTGGGTTGTGTTAGTGAACCAACATGAGGAAAATGTGATTTTTATTATGCAGGGCAGCCTTCAGCGCTCGCTTTCCCCTCTTTCCTGTGTGCTGGAGGTGCTGCTAATCCTGGAATTGAAGGATAAATAAAACCCAGTATTTGGGGGCGTGAAAGCTTCAGCTTGTTTTGCCAGCTGGGAGGGAGGAGGAGAGGGAAGGCGCCCGGGGTTTGCTGTGTTTTGGGCTGGCTGGTGCTGCTGCAGTGGAATGAGTCATCACGGTCCCTCAGCCAGCACCACACAGCAGCCACTGTGTGCTCTTGGCAGCAGCCAGCAAAAGTTTGCTGGGCACAATTCTCTCCAATCAACTGCTGCTAATTCCTTCTGCGTTCACAAAAACAAGTGGGGCAGCCTCTCCCTGTTAAAACTGCTAATGATGGATGCAGCCGGATGGGAGCACATGGAAAAATCAGAATATTTTATTTTTTTCCGCTCCTCCATCATGCAGTGATGCCCCAGAACCAAACAAAAACTTCCTGCTCTTCCCCCCAATCAAACTAAGTAAAATAATTGCTGTTTTGTGCATCTTGAACATTCTGTAATTGTTCATGGTTAGGGCTGCTAATTGAATATAAGAAATTTCATATAGATGTGGAGTATTTTTAACAGTCATTAGGCAGATGGTGTCTCATTGCTGAAAGGACTGTAATTAGGTACAATACCAGAGAGAGTCTGTAACCTCCTTTCCTGTGGTGCTGGATCATTTATTGCTGAGATAAATTCAGCATGGGATGGATTTGTAAGAGCAGGTTCTGTAAACTGTGAACTGTTTAAAAAAAACATAAGTGAGGTGAAGCAGAAATAAGACCAGTGACTAAACATTTTGTGGGAGCATTTAACGAATGTGTCTGGAGGGCAAAGAGGGGAAAAAGGGTTCTCTAAAATCAGCTTTTAATCTTTTCTTCACTGTTCTCTTGTACTCCCACTCCCAGAAATAGTGAAATTGGTGGTGTTCCCATTTCTGAAGGAAAATTCTGTGCTTCTGCAGCATCTTTTTTTTGAATTTCCCTGCAGAATCCTTCAGGATGAGTGAACCCCTCCACCTTTTATATTTTCAACTCGGAACTATTTTTAAAGAAGATATTAATTGCAAAGGCAGGCAACTAGACTGGCTATTGTAATTTTTTTTTTTCTATCTTGAAATTGCTTTCAAGGTCTAAATAATGTTTTTCAGCACCCCTGGGATTATCCACTACCCAGCAGCTCTTGGTGTAAGAATCCTGGAGACTGGTTTATGCTAGCATGAGGTTTAGGCATAACATGCTGTATAAATAATGTTTGTGTTCAGAGAAATAGGGTCAATTAATGCTGATGATTTAATTGTCCTCTTGCCTGCAAATGACTTTAGGCTTGGCTGAGGAATGGGAAGGAAGGTGTAGTTTTTAAATGCTGTTTAGTATCTGAAATCCCTTGGAGTCCTGTGTTTGGCTTCCTCAGGAGCTGCCTTTGCTGGGTTGGTGTTTGGTGTGCACACACAGAGGCTGACAGCAATTAAATTGTCTAAAATACCAGCAAGAGTCTCTGCATGAACACAGAGCTTCCCATTGCTCGTTACTCACTGCAGCTGATTGTTGAGGTTTGTGCAGCTTCAGACACTTTGCTCATATCCTACAAGGAGGGAGGTGATCTGGCATCCCGGGGTGCTGACAGAAAACCTTTAGAGCTGAGATGAGGAAACACCACTGTAGTGAAAACCTGAGCTGACTGCCTTTGTTTATTGTTTTCTTCCAAGGAAAGTTGTTCTTTAGGCCTTCAGAAAAAAAATTACCAGCTTTTGACTCTTGCTACAGAATGGCGATTTTGCTGTAACAACAAGAGAGTTATTTCCTTCTGGTTTATTTCCCTGTGCAAAGCTATAGCCTGGGAATATTGAATGTATTTCCCTGATTCTCAGGTTTTTCTCAGTATCTCAGTCTTTGCTGATTGTTTCCTATACAATATTCTGTATGTCCTTCTTAGTAGAGAGCGAGGAAGAGGATGACAATGAAATGGAAGTGGAAGACCAAGATAGTAAAGAAGCTGAGAAGCCAAACATCATTAATTTTGATACCAGTTTGCCCACATCACATGTGGTATGTTTTTATATATTGTCCGTTAAATATATACTGAAAATATTTAAATGGGGTTTGTAAAGTTTTATTGTAATGTTCTTATGCCACAAGCTTGGTTTTATTTTTACAGAATCATCATAAGATGGTTTGGGTTGGAAGGACTGTAGAGGGCACACAGTTGGATCTCCTGGGCAGGGACAGCTTCTGCTGTCTCAGGTTGTTCCAGGCCCTGTCCAGCCTGGCCTTGGGCACTGCCAGGGATCCAGGGGCAGCCTGTGCCAGGGTCTGCCCACCCTGACAGGGAACAATTCCTTCCCAGTATCCCATCCAGCTCTGCACACAGAGTGGGCACACAGTTGGATCTCCTGGGCAGGGACAGCTTCTGCTGTCTCAGGTTGTTCCAAGCCTTGTCCAGCCTGGCCTTGGGCACTGCCAGGGATCCAGTCCAGCCTGTGCCAGGGCCTGCCCACCCTGACAGGGAACAATTCCTTCCCAGTATCCCATCCAGCTCTGCACACAGAGTGGGCACACAGTTGGATCTCCTGGGCAGGGACAGCTTCTGCTGTCTCAGGTTGTTCCAGGCCCTGTCCAGCCTGGCCTTGGGCGCTGCCAGGGATCCAGGGACAGCCTGTGCCAGGGTCTGCCCACCCTGACAGGGAACAATTCCTTCCCAGTATCCCATCCATCCCTGCCCTCTGGCAGTGGGAAACCATTCCCTGTGCCCTGGCACTCTGTTCCTTGGGAAGAATCTCTGTCCACCTTCCCTGTGGCTCCTTCAGATACTGCAGTCCCCATGAGATCCTTGTGGAGGCTGAGCGAGCCCAGAGCAGCCCGTGCCCGTGCTCCCCGTGCTCCCCAGGCCCTCCCTGACCCCCGTTCCCTCCCGGCAGTACCTGGGCTCGGACATGGAGGAGTTCCACGGCAGGACGGTGCACGATGACGACAGCTGCCAGGTGATCCCCGTGCTGCCCCGGGTGATGGTGATGCTGATCCCCGGCCAGACGCTGCCGCTGCAGCTCTTCCGCCCCCAAGAGGTTAGCATGGTGCGGAATTTAATTCAGAAAGACAGAACCTTTGCTGTCCTTGCATACAGGTAAAAGCCACGGGCGGGTTGCTGGTGTGTGCAGCATGTTTGTAGCACAGTTTCTGTGGATACTAAAGTGAAAGCAGATGGTTGCATCGGTTCTGTGCTCGATAACAAGCTGAAATTGTTTAACAGAATTTGGCTTCCAATGTGTAATGGCAGTGTAGGTGCTTGACAGCATTTCATGTTTGTGTGGAGAAGCAGCAAGTGCTGATCTGTGTCCTTGGCTGAGCATCCTCCTCTTTCAGTAACTGTTTGTTCCATCTTGTTAAAGAATAAGCCTTGACCTGAAATGTGAAAGTCACATTCTTGTTTGGAGAGCTGTATTGTTGCTTATTTTGTGTGTGAACTAACAAGCACTGGCAAATGTTTCACAGTGGAGTTGAGAGACAGGAGGTGATAGAAAAGTGGAGAAGAGAAAAGCTGATTAATGCCAGAAGAAGTTGGGAATGTTCCTCCCTCTTCCCCCTGCAATTTACTATGGATTAATTGTGTGGGAGGTGGGAACAGTTCCTGTTACAAAGTCAATCCAAAGAATGTTTGCTTTCAGTGCTTTCAGTGTCTGCGTTTGAAATGCTGACACACTGGTGATCTCTGTGCTCCCAGAATGTCACATCTAGACCCTAAAATAAAATCAAGTCACTTGGCAAAAAAACCCAACCAACCAAAACAATAGAAATTGCTTTATAATGGAAAAATTATTATTGTGATTAATTAAAGGTGTTTCACCAAAAATTGCATTTTTGATCAGACCAGTCATGTACAGTCAGTGCAGGCAGAGTGGAGTCTGAATGAGCAGTGCTGTTTGGAGGGGGTTAATTAATTCATTTTTAATTCTGTTACTCTTAGTAATGCACACGAGAGGGAAGCACATTTTGGAACGACAGCAGAAATCTATGCCTACAGAGAAGAGCAGGAATATGGAGTTGAAACAGTCAAGGTGAAAGCAATAGGAAGACAGAGGTTCAAGGTGCTTGAAATACGAACACAGTCAGATGGGTAAGAAATGATGCAGTTAATTCTGTACTCAAGTCAACTTTCATAGGAGTTTTCTCTTATTTTCTATATTCCCATTTCATAGCTGTGATATTTAGAGGCTCTTCTGACTAGTTTTAACATATTATGTAATTAATGCCATTTTTCCATTTCTAAAAGTGATCAAGATCCTGAACATGCAATAAGAATATGCTGAGTCTTCCCTCATTTCCAGCTCCTTGGCATCATGCCCTGCACCATGGCCAGAGGTCCAGGCTCCAGCATTGATCTGGGAGCATGTGACAGTTCTTAGCACAATTGCTAGAGCTTCTGTCATATTTTCTGCAAGGCTTGTGAAGTATTACTCCAAATCTGTAAATCTGGAGCTCCTCACCCCTATCCTGCAGTTCAGCATGGAGGCATTGCCAATTCAGCATAGAGGCATTGCTTTAGAAGGAGGTCTGGGAGCATTTCTGTGGTTTTGTGACCTGCAGCTGAAGAAGTGAAGAATATTTGTGCTATTTGCTCTCTAACATTTGGTTCCAAATAACAGACTCTGAATGTTAGAGCTTAGGAGAAGCCGTGCTTGGACACAGGGTGGCAGTGCTTGGACAGCTGCAGCAGCAGCAGCTTTGTTACTGGGAATTCACTGTCCAGAACTCCTTAGCAAGAAGAACATTTCCATAATTCTTGGTATTTCTGATTCCCAAGTGCTTTTGGCACAACATAATATTGTAATTTATTGTAAGTTACCAATTCAGTGCTGTCCCTGAGAGAAAATTAGAATTTTTTACTAACTGCTCAGTATTTCAGGATTTCTGTTGCATAATCCTAATAAGACATGAAGTCTTTCCTGCTGGACAGCATTTTTAGTAGCCTCAGCCATATGCTGAGGTCTTTGTGGAAGAGGTGACCTTTGATGCTGGGATATTAAAATCTGATCAGAGTCTGTATCCTATTTCTGCTGATTCTGACCTCGAGCTGAGCACAGAAGCTTTTGTGGTTTGAAGATAGCAAAGTGCATTTCAGCTGAACTGAGCCATTGAGATGGAAGAGCTGATTATTTATACCAAAAGTAACTTGAGGAGACAGAAATCTAAATCTATAATGCTGAGATGGTGGAACATTCAGCTGTGTTACCACTGCCAATCTGTCTGTATTTCTGTCCACCACAATCCAAACAGATCTGTAGTGCTCTAAAATAAAAGAAGTTCTGATGGAATGGGTTGTAGGTTAAATTCTCTAGTACTGTGATTAATCCTTTGCACCAGCCTGTGTTCTCATAAGCAGTAAAATCCATTTTATTAAATGCATGTATTAGAAAAAACATTTAAAATGTGTACACCTCATGTTTCTGTTCCCTTCCTCAGAATCCAGCAGGCCAAAGTACAAATCCTGCCTGAGCGGGTGCTGCCTCCCACCATGGCAGCAGTGCAGCTGCAGTCTCTCAGCAGGTGCCACGTGCTCCCCTCTTCCAAACCCACCTCCTGGCAGGACAGGGCCATCAGGCAGTGGTGGCAGAAGTACCAGAAGGTGAGAAGTTATTCTACAGCTTTGGTTATTCTGCTTTTGTATTTTTTGTCTGAATTTCTGATGGCATCTTGAGAATCAGTATCCAGCTCCATCTGTAGAGGAGGAGGAGGCACAGCAGGGAAGGCAGATTCCAACCTCCTGCTTTTCATGGAGTCCCACACTGGTTTGGGTTGGAAAGGTCCTTAAAGCCCATCCATGGGCAGGGACATCTTCTGCTATCCCAGGTTGCTCCAAGCCCCTCCATTCTGGCCTTGGACACTCCAGGGATGGGGAGTGCACAGCCTCTCTGGGCACCCTGTGCCAGTTTATATCTGTATTTATTATTTATTCCATTGTTTTGGTCATTGACACAGAGAAGTTACCCTGAAATCTTCTGTCTCTGTAGAGATCTTTGGAACTACCTCCAGAAATTAATACAGAGTCTTGGTAGCTCAGCTCATGTTTGGATTTGCTTTTTTCTTCAATGAAACTCTTTTGAACTCTTTTTGAACTCTTATACCGTCAAAATCAAATCAAAAACTCCACTAGTAACAAAGAGCTCTTGATTCTCAGAGTTCCTGACCAAGTTCATGTGAGTGAATGAGGCCAGAAACTCTGGGCTGTGGGGTAGAAATCCCTTCCCAAGGCTGGTTCTGTCAGGTGGAGCTGAAATGAAGGGAACCCACTGCAGGAAAACCTGGGGTGCAGATGCAGAGCAGGGTAATTGTCCTGTTACCTCCATCTCTCTCCTGGTGTCATTTTTGAATGAGGAGAGTTGCCCTCAAGGGGGAGATGAGAATTGAATTTGTACATATTTGCAGAGCAATATGAGCCCCTCTTGAAAACCAACATAGTTGTGGGCTGCTTTTTAGACTTTTATTAACTAAAGCTCTCCATTTCTGTGTTCAGGAATCACTGGAGAAAATTGGTTAATTAAACAAATGACATTACACTGGTGGAAATTTGGTGGTTCCAGGGACAGCTGGTGGAGACTTAGGAACAGATGCACTGTTAATAGCACTTAAATTTTCAACTGTCTTCATTTCAGACAGACACACTTTTGAAAGACACAAATTTTTATTACTAAACATCAGAAATACCAATAATATAGAGACAGGTTTTGTGATAAAATCCATGTATTGTCCTGCTCAGAAGGCTTAGCCCTCAGTGCATCTGAAAATGGGTTTGGAAGCTTCACAGTGAAGTGCTGGTTCTGATGGAGGTAATTTCTTGTATCTTTAAATAATCAGGTCTGTCTCTCCTGTTTTATTTTTTTTTTAAAAAAAGGCTGTCCTTAAAATCTGCTTTTGTTAAAGAATAAATATTTGTGGCTTTGGTTTCAGAGGAAGTTCCACTGTGCAAGTTTGACATCTTGGCCCCCCTGGCTCTACTCTCTCTATGATGCTGTAAGTTCACCCTTAAATCAAATAACCTGCAGAGAGCTTTATAGTTGTAATATCTAAATGTGGGATAATAGAAAAGCTTTAATTTTATTGGCTCATAATTTCCATTTTAAAGCCTTTTATATTCAGTGTAGTGTGAAAAGATCAGGAAGGGCTTCCCCCACTGTGGTTGCTCCCTCCTTCCCAGAACAAAAGTCTGGGAGGGATACAGAGATTCTGATTCCTTCTGTGTTGTCTCAGAGCAAAAACAGTTAAAATATGCAGGTACAAAGTGATTCTTTAATTATTCTTTAATTAAAAACTACTGTCCACTCAGGGAAAAGAGCTTACTCTACATTTTGCTTCCCTTTTGTTTTTTTCCTGAGAAGAAAACAGCAATACTTGTGTATTTAAATTAGGCTTTTCTTCCAACAAAAGGAAACCTTGATGGAGAGAGTCAAGAGGCAGCTCCACGAGTGGGATGAAAACCTCAAGGATGAATCTCTGCCATCAAACCCCGTTGGTACGAGCTTTTCTGAACCCACAGTTTTAATTTCTTAAGAGACCACAGCTTAGATAATTACCTGTGGTAGAGTAAATAGAAACAGTTGGATTTATTTCTCTGTTAATTCTAACAGACCTGCTGCTTTCTCATTTCTAGATTTTTCTTACAGAGTTGCTGCCTGCCTGCCCATTGATGATGCTTTACGTATCCAGCTGCTCAAAATAGGCAGTGCTGTGCAGAGGCTGCGCTGTGAGCTGGATATCATGAACAAAGTGAGTCCTTCTGCTTTGTTTGCCATCAAATAACCAAAAACCAGGAGTGACTGTCACAATCCCTTCCAGAAATGATGGAAATCCCAGCTAATCCTTCCTGAGGATGTTTGGGTGTTCTGTTATTTCTTCAAAAGTTTGCTCGAAAGGAAAATCGTGTCTTAGTGCTGGGTTATGTTTGGCAGCAAGAAAAAACATATATAATATATATACAATATATATTCTATATTCTATATGATATATGATGTATCATATATCACATATGATAGTGATAATATAATATATAATATAATCAAACATTATTCTATTCTATTCTATTCTATTCTATTCTATTCTATTCTATTCTATTCTATTCTATTCATAATTATATTTGCTTTTGTTAGAAGTATTTCATTGTGGCACAGCACATTTTTAGCCAAGAGATGGTGCTAGAAGCCCAGTGTTGTTAACAACCATCACAGCCCCACACTGACACCACAGGCATCATTGTGCCGTGGAAACTTGTGGATTTTGTAGCAAAATCTTCGTGGTATTGAGCATAAATCTAAAGATTGGACTAAACAGATTATTTTTACAAAAGACACATTTATTTCTTAGGCAATTCCTTGTTAAGATGTTCAGAAACTTGTTTCCATTCTTTCCATTGCCATGGCCTTGTAGTGTTCTAAATTTTCTATTGTTGTGTAGTACAGTTCTTGGTAATAATTTGTATTTTTTGAATTACAGTACTGTATTTATCTAATGGATACATAGCAGTGGGAGTTTTACCTGTTTGCCTAAAAAGTAGTGTCATTAAATTCTTGCCCTTTTCTGAGGAAAAGTGAACCTGAGGGTCATTTTAATAGTGATCCTCTTCCCAAATTCATGCAGCAGAAATTTAAAGAGACAGAAAACATCTCTTCCAGATTCTGAGACAAAACGGGCAGGTGATTGCCTGAGGCTGTAGTCAGACTAAATTTCACTTGTCTTTTCTGAGTTGAAACTCTGAAAACACCCTGATACTCAAGTTCTGCTGAGAACTGTTCCTGTTCAGCAATTATGTGTGTTCCATAAATTCCAAAGAGATAGGAAAATTTAAACTAGCCTCATAAATTCAAGTTAAAGTTGCTTTTTAGCCTATACCCAAAAGGTGTTTTCCTCATCATTCTCTGGCATTTTGGTCTGTAAATGTGTTTAGCTGTTCTGTGTTAGTGTCAGAATGGGGAGGGCATTATGGCTGTTTACAGTTTATTTAGCAGCATTTTTATCCAGAGTTCTTCAGGATGCCCTGGCTTGTTCAGAATGCCATTTCCAATAGTAAAACTGATCCTGATCCATTTTCCTTTGATACCAGTGAATGATATTGTACTTTTCTCACCTGCCCTGTTGTTAACCCGGTTCCCAAAGCTCATTTTAAGGAGTGTGCCTGACTGCCAGGTGTAGCACTGGGAGTGCTAATTGCAGTCATTAGAGAGCTTTGGGAGTGGACATGGAGTGGGAGAGGGGCTGAGTTGGACCCTGAGTGCTGTGTGAGCACTGGAGTGAGGTGGGGAAGGTCCCTGGCAGCAGAGAGGGGCCTGGAGAGGATCTGAGCAGTGGAGCTCTTGTCCTGCCTCATCTCCAGTGAGCAGGGGCACCTCAGGAGAGGGGCTGGAGCAGCTGAAATCCAACAAAACCCTCTGAAGGGAGCAGAGGAGAGAGCAGGGAGTGCTTGGAGTGTGTGGTGTCACAGCTCAGAGGGCTCAGGAGCACAAACCCCAGGTTTTAGGAGCACTGTCCCTGAGTGCAGCATTTTATTCCAAAATCCTGTGGCTCATTTTGGAGGAATTTCACAGGCATTACCCTTAAAAAGAAGTACAGGTAATGCATGTCCTGAAAATGAATGGGAGTGTTCTGCTGAGCTGATTTAAATGCTGCTTTTCTGGGCAGTGTCAGTGATGAATTGTTTAGTTCTGCTTTGTAGAAAATGCAGAAGATGGATTAATCTGTTATAATCTCCAGGAGAGAGATCAATATGTTTTACCTATTTTTGTGAGGAAATTAAACCCATTGATCTACAGTACCCTCAAATTTAAGAAAGACTTAATGATTGCATTTGTCTCATCTGCCTTTTCTGTGCTGTACTGCAGAAGAGCAAAGGTTGTTTTTCTAAATTAGCCTTTAGAGACCTTAAAAGGTTGGCTCGTTTATTATATTTGTGGAGTCAGATCCAATTTTCTGTGTGTGAATCTTTTTGTGAGGAGATGATATGAAACTTATTATGTCTTTTAGATAATAATTAATGTTTAAATAAGTGAAATGCATAGAAAAAATACCCACATCAGTAACTGCTGAACAAAACAATTGGTCCAAAGTCTGCTCTGATGGAAAGAGAGAGACATTTTTTATTATTTCCCACTGCTGACAAGCATCTGGAAATTAATGAGATTACCCTTTTGTTTCTCTTCCCCAGTGCACATCTCTGTGTTGTAAGCAATGCCAAGACACAGAAATAACTACCAAGAATGAAATATTCAGGTGAGTTTATTACTCTTCATCTTGGGCAGCTCCTAGGTCAGAAACATGGGCCCAGCAAAGCAGATTAAGCTGGGATAAGTCTTAAAACTGCTGGGTTTGCCACAGCTCCAATAAAATTTAAGTAAATATTTATAGAGAGTTTATATTTGAGCTTTTTTAATAAAAAGTTTGGGAATCTCAGCATTTCCAGGTATATTGGAAGAGAAATTGGTGTTGTGCCACACCCCCAGCACCTCACTCTGAACAAGTTGAAATATAAATGTGTCACATAAAGACTTTTTCATCCTGGTATTTCTGAATAAAGATTTAGATAAATTTTATTTTCCAGGACTTCATTTATGTGTCAATTAAAATGCACTAATGAGGGGATATAAACAGGCTCCCAGGATGTTGGCGTGCAGGGAAGGTTCCTATTGAAGCCAATAAATGTTGTGATCCCTTTTTTCTGTGAAGGTTATTTCTGATAACTGGCCCCATTCTTTCTTTGCCCTGTACAATATCTCCCATGTTTAACAACGATTACATTTCCCAAATAATTGCTGCTTCTGTCAGCCTTGTCACTCCTTTAATCTTGATGAACTCCCAGCAGCCCATCCCCTCTGATAACGGCAAGGTTAAAAGATGCTTTGGCTTAACAAAGACTCCCCACAGTTTTTCTTTATCAGTGTGATAAGGAGCTGATGGGGTAATTAAAAGCCATTTCTTATCTTTTAATCAAATAATGGATTGCAGACACCACAATTCCTGCTGTGTCAATATGATGAACTTTTTACAGAAGGTGTTGAGAAGTTGGTGCAATAAATGAACATTTGTGCTTACTTTTAAAGTTACATTTTTCTTGGAACTTGCTGTTTAAAGTTAACACACAGGATGAGTCTGTTGTGGACTTTCCTGCAATTCTAAGCAAATTTGAGCAATGATATTTTAAATCAGCATCTATTTTCTAAATTATTTTAAATCAGCATCTATTTTCTTTCAGTTTTTAATGCCATAATTCAAGGCACTTTTTTTCCCCCACAAAAAGGGGATTTTTTTGCTCTGTTGAAATATTTTAAGCTTACCTGTCAGTTTTTCCTCTGTTTACATTTGCCACATTTTGGGCTGCGCTCTTGGGGTTTTTTTGTTTGCTTGTTTGTTTGTTTTTTAGGTTTTTTTTAAATTTTTCCTTGCATTCTGACAAAATTGCCTGTGTGTTGCAGCTTGTCCCTGTGTGGGCCCATGGCAGCCTATGTGAATCCCCACGGGTACATCCATGAAACCCTCACTGTTTATAAAGCCTCCAACCTGAGCCTCAGTGGACGCCCCTCCACGGAGCACAGCTGGTTCCCTGGGTAAGAGCAGCAACATTTTAATAGAAAATTACCCAAATTGCCTATTTCTGGGAGGGTGGAATAGTAAATACTGAGTTTTTTGACACGTGTCATTGTTTTGCTCGTGTGAAAAATAAAGAAGTAAATTTAGACTTATTCAAGATACAGAATAAAATGGAAAAATCACATATAATATTGCACAATTTAATATTTTTTAAATGGGGAAATACTAAGATTTTAAAACATAGTCCAAAATCTAAACCGTTTAAACCAAGTTGTCTGGAAATTTCTTTGTGTGTAGTTTTGTTTAAAGTGCAACTATTTTCAGAATTGTTTTCACACAGCTTTAGTGCAAGTGAAAACCAGAATATATAAATACATTTCATCTACTGAAATACATTTTTATATCTAAAACTTGAATAAATGTTACATTAAATTAAAAACGAATAAAAATGTTACATTAAATTAAAACCTAATAACATTTGTATTGATCTGATTATATTTGGTTTTATTTTAATAATAAATAATTAATAATGAGTCTGCCTCTCTGAGGCAATAACAGAATTAAGTGTTAAGATGTAAATAATAATAATTGCCTAATAATAACAGGTTTTGCATTTAGGATTTTTTTTCCTGGAATATCACAGAGAGCTGAGCAATGACTTGGAGGATGTCTGGCATTTCTGTCACATGTTTTAACATTCCCTAAAGAAAATTTGAGACTTTTAATATCTGAACTTAATATTGCTCATCCTTTTGTGTTTTCTCAGCTCTTCTATGATGGCTTTGAAATATTCATGTTCCAGCTCATAAAACTGTTAGAAAAAAATCTCTGCTGCTGTGGGAGGTGCAGCAGTCCCTGTTCTTTGAAAAGCAGGGCAAAAATCACTTTCATTGCCATTAAATAATTTACTCTGAGAAGTTTTGTGACCCCTCTTCAGGGCTCTCAGCATTTCTGGGACAATCAAAAGCTTTGGTCGCTTCTTCTCTTTGAAGAGGCAATAGAGGGCTTTGGGGTGGGATGTTTGTGGGATTTTCTTCTTTTATTTTTTGGAGCTTTGCAGGGTTTTAGATGGGCACTGGATTCCTGAGGATTCTTGGAAATCCAGCTGGGGATTGGTACCCAAATGCAGCTGGGGATTGGTATCCAAATGCAGTTTGGGCTTGTTAGAAAAATTTAGCTGGGGATTGGTACCGAAATCCAGCTGGGGATTGGTATCCAAATGCATTTTGGGGTTGTTACAAAAATTCAGCTGGGGAATTTGGTATCCAAACCCAGTTTGGGGATTGGTACCCAAATCCAGCTGGGATTGGTATCCAAATGCATTTTGGGGTTGTTACCCACATTTAGCTGGGGATTGCCACCCAAACCGAGTTGGGGGTTGTTACCCAAATCCAGCTGGGGATTGTCACCCAAACGCAGTTTGGAGGTTGGTACCCAAATGGAGCTGGGGATTGGTATCCAAATGGAATTTGGGGTTGTTACCCAAACCCAGCTGGGGATTATCACCCAAACCCAGCTGGGGATTGTCACCAGACCCACTGTGGGGCTGTCCCCCCCGCCCAGCCGGGGCTGTCCCTGCCCGTGTCCCCGAGCCCGGCTGTCTGTGCCCGCAGGTACGCCTGGACCATCGCGCAGTGCCGGCTCTGCGGCAGCCACATGGGCTGGAAGTTCACGGCCACCAGGAAGGAGCTGAGTCCCCCCCGGTTCTGGGGGCTGACGCGCTCGGCGCTGCTGCCCCGCATGCCCGAGGACGCCGAGGACGCGGAGCGCGGCCGCTCGCCGCTGCTGTGCCTGTGACACCCGGGGCCCTGCCGGGGCTGCTGCTCCTCCTGCCGTGCCCCAACCACCCCAGGAACAGCTCAGCCCTTCCCCGTGCTGCTCCCGCACCGGGACACACCAGGAGCGGGACGCCGGGAAATCCCTGAGCCACCTGGACACAGCTGAGACTGGACTTGTGGAGTTCCCACCTGCAGTGAAGGAAGGAAGGGGGATGGAAACTGAAACCCAACTGAAATCCCAACCAGCAGAGTCTGATTGCTGCATATTCCCGGGATGGTAGATGGCAGTTAGCTGCTGTGGAGTGTTGGCCATAACACACTTACACGTGGTTTGCTGGGAATCCCTGTTGCTAACTCTCTGAAGTCCTTCAGGTTTGCTGCTTGTGCTGTTTCTCAGCTTTTTGCTGAATAACCGTGGAAGAGAGAAGCAGCCTGAGCATTTCTGAGTGCTGGGATTGCAGCTCCTCCCAGGATGGACCCCGTGGGGAAGTGTCAGTTCCTTACAAGTTGTCTCATCTGTTTAGTCCATTTGACTTTAGAAGTCTTAAATTTTAAACTGTTGGTAAGAAGTGCACAGGTCAGTCCCAGAGGGTAAAACAGCATTGTCATGTTCTGTTCAGTGTGCTTCAGTCACTTCCCCAAATTATTCCTGGTTAATTTACCAGTGGAGGTGGCCAGGGGATTGGGAAGGACTCTAAACCACCCCACTGAGGTGGATTTTTCAGTAGTACTTGGTGTGACAAAGGGAAGGAAAAATCTCTTTTAATTATTTCATTGTAACTTTAAGATCATAAAGTAAAATTTCACGTTATCAACTTATAAAGAGCAAAAGTTTCCAAATAAAATAGGAATACAGGCAGTGCTTTTTTGTGGGGAGGTTTCTTGGGTTTTGGTTTGGTTTTTGTTTTGTCTTTGCTCCACAAATTGGGTGCCAATCTGGGGCAGCTTTTGCCAGTGATTTATCTTTTTTTCCCTCACAGAATGCACTTTTTTGATGGCAATGGAGATTTTTTTAGTGCTTGTGCACATAAACACTTGTTTTTCTTGTGAAGCTTTTATCATTCACTCTTCATTTCTTCACAGTGATGTTAAACTAGTCAAGTGTAAGACATGAGCCACTGGCTGCCTGTTCTCTGTCAGGCTCCAGGCAGGTGTAGCAAGGACAGATCATTCAGCTGAGGGCCAAGGCCAAGCCTGGCACACCAGGAGTGAAAAAACACCCCAAACCATGGACTTCCTGCTGGGTATTTGTCTTGCCAGGTATGTAGAGATTAATTGTGTAACTCAGGTTTAGTTCTTTGGAACTTTCTACCTCTGTGCTGCTTCTGTTCTTCTTAGACACCTTTAATTCCGTGCTCAGTTCCCTGTGCAGTGCCCTGGCTTGGCAGTGAACTGTGGAAAGCAGAATTTGGGATGTGGCTCTGAGCAAACAGAGGGTGATGGTGGCTCCTTTTCATCCAGAAAACATCCTGGATGTGGATAATGATTCATGATAAGCTTGGAAAGCCAGGCACGGGTGCGAGAGGGAGACTGGATGCTCTGTGTTAGTGAATCCACTGGAACCAGGCCTGGCTTTCCCTCACCCAGCACATCTGGGCTGTGTATTTGGGATATTTTGTTCCTTTCCCCTCAGAGTCCCTCCTGTCTGTTGTTCCTGTGGCCGTCAGTGGGCCTTGGTGGTGGCAAGAAGTTGGAAGGTGCTGCCAGCACCTTCTTCTGCCTTGGTGTGAGCAGTCACTGGGGGCTGGGAAGGGAATTTCAAAAGGATTTTCTCAGCTGTCACTGAATTTTAAAGGTTTAGATCTTTTGGCCGAGTCTTTTGGATTCTCAATTAAAAATGGCAATGTTTGAATCCAGAATAAGCATTTTATGGTGTTTTATGTATATAGTCAAATGTAAACTAACATAATCGAGGTAAGTCGGGAGTAAATTAATGCTAATTAAATGTCATTGTTGATGATGCTGTTCCATGTGCTAAACCTGTGCAGTGCTTGCTATACTGAGTCCGTGACACTTCCCAGGTTAAATCCTGTGCTGGTGAATCTGGGAGCTGTCAGAAAATCCAGCACTCCAGGTGTGGGTTGGGGATGGTTCCTTACACTGGTTCATATTTTCCATCCTTTTCTCTGTTTTGAAGAGAAAACTGTTGGTGGGAATAAGGGGAAAATTTGGAGCATCATTATGGAAAATTACACAGCAACTGCTCAGAGAGCTAATCAGAGGAAAGCAGGTTTGGTGAATATTTACTACATTTACCCCATTGATTGGCTGAGTAGCTTCCTGCAGGAATTAATTCATTAATTAATCCAATGGGCACGACTGAGGGGTCACAGGATTTACAGCACAGACTCATTTCCAAGCCATCACTGCAGCATCACCAACACCCCCAGTCAGAGCTGTAACTTTGCAACTTTTCATTTATTTTAGGTTCATTTTGACAAATAGGTAGAACCACTTGTACACTGGGTCTGAAATATTTCAGATACTCATTTGTCTTTTATTAATGCTCTTTTTGGCTGTGCTGCAGTTCATTTGTTCCTCTCTTTGTCACCTTTAATTGCTCTGTGCACTGCTCCAGGGGTAGCCCAGTCTCTGCTTTAACTCTTCCTTCTCTCTGCCTTTTGGGACAACTTTTCTGACAAATCTTGTGGCTTGCAAATATTTGCAAAGAATAAAAATCAATTTGTTTCAAAACTCACCTGGTTTTGCTGATTGTCAGGGTGGGAAAAGGAAACATATGGGTTTATGATGAGTTTTTGACTGCAAAAAGTAAAAGTTTCACTCCCAAGTCTGTGCTGGCTCGACTGGCCCAGGGCAGAGAAGGTAAGGAATGGTGTGGGAGAGAGGGGAGGGTGTCAGGTAATTAAAACCCATTGTGAATGTCATTTAATTAGTCAAGTAATCTGTTGGAGAACTTTACTTGATCACATGTGTATCAAACAATTTAAACAACCATACTCTAAAGAGGAGAGTTTATTTAAGCCCAACATTTTTCCAGATTCCAAGCTGGCACTGCTTGCCTAAAATATGTGAATATTTTTTATTTCATGCCTTTCATTTTCCTTGGGGGTAATTTTTCTTGAAGATGAACAGAAATGCTCAATAGACCAATGGGAAGCCTCAGGCAGGGGCTGATGTTTAGAGGTGTTGGAACACAGGTGCTCCCTGCACTGAATTCCAGCAGGACTGTCCATGAAGGTGCTTGTGGAACAATCTGGTTTTGCTGTTTTCTAACAGGATCCTCTGTGTTATCAGTGAGGCATGGAGGAAATGGTGTTCCCCCTGTTTTTAGTGACCAGCTTGGCCAAATAATCTCCAATTAAACCCATCAGTTTCTATTTACTAATAATTAAACTGGCCTTGTATTGATTGATTTAATAGTGCACTATGCACAGCCTCTATACTGTGCAGTAAATAATTGTGATTAAAGTCTTTTCAGGCTAATCATTACCAGCATCCATTTAAATTAATCATTCCTTGCTGTTCATATGCATGATTGGGGTTGTCATCCTTCATCCTGGGGCTCAAAATTGTGCAAACAGCTGCAAATTGAAGCTCAGCAGTCATGGGAGATCTCGTGCTAAACTTTGTCCAAAGTATCCATTTGGTCCATGCCAAGACCATAAATTTCAAGCTTTTCTCCTTAAAAATCCTCTCTCCAAAGGGAGTTGGACCCTGACAGCAGTGTTGGGTAAAAGTTAAGTGTTGTTATTTTCCACCTCCACAGCCTTTGCCCTAAAACTGCACTTTGGGGAAACCTTTAAAGGACTCCACAGCCCTGAGTTTTGTCACCTCCCTCCCAAGATCTCAGTCGTTCCAGAAATGACACAAAGGAGGCTTCAATTTAATCACCTCATTAAATGAAGCACCATCCTGTTCTTGTGGGATTTGCCTGACTAACAAACAGCCTTTCCTTCTCCTCTTGCTGGCTCCCACAAATTCCCAGGCACCTTCAGGATAATTTATTTAAAGGACCAGACATCCCAGGAAAATCAGTAGTGTGAAAGCCCAAAATGCTGATTTTTCCCAGCACTGCTCCGGTGTTGCCATCTAGTGTTGCAAAATGATATCCAAGGAACATGAAATCCAAAGGATTTTATTTGTTACCATGGTTCTGTAGGAAAACTTCAACCTGCAACAAGATTTGTGCACACAAGAGCTGCTCCCAGAGATTTTAACAGCACACCAAAAACCCCAGGGACAGGAGAATCCATAGAGACCAGGAATAGCTCAGCTCCAAATCCCCAAGACAAGGAGCTGGATCTCCTATTAATTAACATTAATAGTTTGTCTCACACCTGGAGTTGAAAATACAATGTAGAACCTTCACCAGCTTGCTGTGGATTCAGTTACTCACTGATAAGTTACTGAAAATTCATGATAATGACTCAGCCAAAGCATTCTTTTAACTAAAACTAATCCTGGAATTCTGCAAAATAAAAATAGTCCTAGAAAACAGCCTGGTTGTCCATGGCAAGGCTCTTGGGAACTGCTGGAGTGACTGTTTCCATCTGTTATACAGCTTTAAGTACAAAAAGAGTTAAGGTAGAGCCCATTGTTTCCTCACTTTCTCTAGGCACATAAAAACCCCTCCATGATTTTATCTAGAGGATGCAAACAACATTTTGGGGTTTTTTCTTTGGATATAGAAAGTCAGAAGGAGAAAAATCTTGCTGTCTGTCACCTCTCATGCCCTAAGTCATGATAAAATATTTATCACTAAGAATAGCAAAGAGAGGTTGAGAAGGTGGCATTTGGCAAACAGTGTTTACATTATTACAAAATGCAACCTCTCCTTGCAGGAGTTAGGGATCAGTAATGAAAATGTTAAATGTGACAGATGCTGTGAGAGGCTCAGTTTCCCAGGAGCTCAGTTCCACTCAGCTCAGGGCACAAACAGTTCTGCCATTATTCACTCTACAGCTTCTTGAGGCAGCTCAGCAGTTCCTCTTTATCCATGTGGTAGCCACTCTTTTTCCACTCGTCCCTCAGCTGCTGCAGGGCTGTGCCAATCTCCTTCCCCGAGGACACCCCCATCTTCCTGAGGTCGTGGCCACTGACAGGGAACGAGGGCACAGTCCATTCCTGCATCTCCTTCAGGAGCTGCTCCTCTCCTTGGTACTTCAGCAGCTCAAAGATCTTGGAGTTGGTGTTGGCTTCTCTCGACTGGGAGAAAAAAGGAAAAAAAGAGAGGTTTCAGTATGAAACAGCTCTAAGTGTGCTCAGCATTGTGCTATTCCCATTATCCCCGTTAGGCAGGACCTTGGCCAGGCTGGGACTATGGGAGCAAGGCTCTCTCCTGCCTCACAGAAATTCAAACTGAGTTTTTCAGGGTCTGGGGGAGATGCCTGGAGACTCCCTGAATCCAGGTAACAGCTATGATCCCTATCCATCACCTTTCCTGGTGACACAGGCCTGGCCCTTGGGACTGCTCCTTGCCCTCAGGATCACAATTCAGCTGGAAGTGACCTCACTGCGCTGTGGAAGAACATCCCAGGTTGCCTAAGGAACAGCACCCAAAATCACCCCAAAAAATCACCATAAAAATCCCCCAAATCGCCCCAAAAATCATCCCAAAAATTGCCAAAAAGTCCTCTAAAAATTGGCCTCAAAACCACCTAAAAATCACCTCAAATCCAAAAATCCAAATCCCGAAAATCGCTTCAAAAATCACCTCAAAAATCACTTAAACATTGCCTCAAAACTCACACAGAAAATTGCCCAAAAATCACCAAAAAATTCACCTCAAAATTAACTAAAAAATCGCCTCAAAATCACCATAAAAATCTCCAAAATTACTCCAAAAAATCACCATAAAAATCACCCCAAAATCACACCAAAAATCACATAAAAGAATTGTCAAAAAATTCCCAAAATCACCTAAAAATTCACCTCCAAATCCCCTAAAAATTGCCTTGGGAAGAACACCAGGAATTGCACTGATTTTCCATTCACCATTCAGAGCTGAATTTGACAGAAAAAAAGCCAAATTCTCCTTGAGGGGCAGCTCCTGTTTGATATTCCAGCAGGAGAGCACAGCAAAGGGAAGGTCACAAGGAAATAAATGTGACATTGTCCAGCCTGACTGACCTAAATCAGCCCTAAGCCTGCTCCAGAGCACAGGGTGCTCAGAACTGCTAAAACACAGCAGGTTTGGGTTTTAGGAATGTCCTGGAATGAATTCAGCTCCTGAGAAGCCCCAATGGAGCAACGTGAGCTCCACTCACATCCATCAGGAAGTCCTGGTAAGGTCTGAGTGGTTCTGGCCCTGAGCCTTTGGTTAATTCCTGCCTGTGCTTCACCAAGAAAAGGCCAAGGTTCTTCTCTTCCTTGGAGATTTTCAGCCTCAGGTCCAGGTTTGTGACATCATCCTTCCCCTTGAACAAGGATGACAGGACAGTCATGGGTTTTGGAGACAGGCTGTGGATGTTTTTACTGACTCTGGCAAATTCCTCTAAATTCCCACCAAGTGGTAGCCCTAAAAACACACAAAAAGTGCAAAGAAGTGTTGGTAAGAAAAGTGGGTCTTAGCAAAGCAAAAAATAAAATATTATTTCTGTCTAAACCCAAGTCTGATCTCAATTTGCCACAAAATTCTTTCTATATAAGGTACAGGAGTAGGAAATCAAACTTCATTTCACTTTACCTATGTACTGGGCAATATCCAGCTCATACATAAGCTGAACCAAATGATTGACATGGTTTCCAAGCAGAATTTTTTTCAGTTCCACCCAAATCCTTTCTCCTGATATTCCAGCCAAGCCTTTGGCATTTTCTTTAATTGCTTCCAGTGTAATAGGTTCATGATCTCCAGGTTTCTCTGCAATTCTTCCATAAAATCTGCCAAATAAAAACCCACTGGATGTTAGATTAGAAAACTTACAATTATTCTTATAATTAAAACAATTTAAAAGAATTCTTACAATTATACAACTTATTCCACTTCCAATCATAAAACCATTTAGGTTGGAAAGGAAACATGACAACTACAACTCTTTTTACATCACTGCTATCTTTTTGCACGTTTTTGAAGCTTTATACAGTTTGTTTATCAAGGAAAGGCAAAACCTCTTACCTGAAGTATCTCAGGATTCTTAAATAATCTTCTTGTATTCTCTCAGCTGCCGTGCCCACAAATCTGATTTTCTTGTTTTTCAAGTCTTCATAGCCATTAAAGAAATCATAGAGTGTCCCATCCAAGCCTAGAAAAAAAAGAAAAATGAATTATCAATTTACAAATGTGGCTGACAAAGCGAACCTCTCTCATTTGGAAATGAGAACTTGGGTGATTTGAGCTGCTCTGTCAGATCATCTCTATATTTATACAGACTTTGACACAGACAGAATTCAGTGGCAAAACTCAAATCCAGTGCTTCATCTACCTAAGTGCTTCTGAGATGTACCTAAGAACATGGAGTTGACAGTGAGGTCCCTCCTCTCAGCATCCTTGTGCCAGTCCGTGGTGAACTCCACCTCCGCGTGCCGCCCGTCGGTGACCACGTCGATGCGGAGAGTGGTGATTTCAAAATTCTGTTCGTGGAGCTGCAAATCCCACAGACACCGTTACTTCAACACAACCACGACATGAAATGAACTGAAATTAAACTAAATTAAATGCAAAAGCTGCTCCTTTTTCAGCCCTGTGTTTGTGTACAGTAGGTGGACACATGCACATCAACATGTGCAAGGTTTTCACACACAGTGAGAAATAGGAACTTCTGAAAATCATCCTGACATTATTTATTTTCTACAGAAATCTTCCTGCAGGAGAGGGACTAAGAGCAAGGTAGAGCAAATCAGGAGCAGGAAACATTAGGATCATGTGTGGGCACCCAACATTATTTTTTCTGGTGATGACACAGCAGCATGAATGGGTTACATGCATTAAAACATGGTAAGTACTTGAATTGTACAATCAATAATCAAAAAAAATCACTCCAGAATGTAAAGTAGGGTCTCATCTAAACTCTTGCTGTGATACTTTAACAAATAAGGAGCAAATTTTCTACTGGACATCCACAGACAGGTAAAAAAGATCCAAACAAATCCCAAACCAACCCTGGCAGTGATGGTCCCGTGTTTTTCTCCTTTGTTATTGATCAGACGAACCCCAGCTGCTGTGAACATCTCCTTCATCTCTGCTGGGGTGGCTGTGGTGGCAAAATCGATGTCCTGTGGTGTCACTCCGCTCAGTAAATCCCTCACGGCCCCTCCTGCTATTCTCAGCTCGTAGTTCTTCTTCTCAAACAGTTCTGGGAAGGGAAGGAAACCAAACAGCAATAAACCCATGGCACAGTCCATAACCTCCCTTCTTACAAAATAAAGATCATAGATGTAGGAATAAACACTCAAATGTGCAGGGAGCAGCAAATAATTCACAGCTTCATGCGAAATGCACGAATTCATAGCACAGCTCAGCATCCACAGGTATTTCCCCTGTCATTCTGATTTATTTTTCTGAAGCTTTTTTTAAAACTTAACTATGGCAGGTCTCTAATTGGTCCTGGGGACTCTGGGTTGGGGATAATTTTGAACAGTCAGGGGCTGACAAGGGAAAATAATTCAGATTATTTACAGCAGAGAACAGTGAGCCACGAGCCCAAATTTCTCTATGAACAACAGAGCATCATGGAATTGGCCTACAGAGGGGAAAACGAGCTCTGACATGTCCCTGGAGACTGGCTGGGGCTGCTCGGCCTGGAGAAGGCTCTGGGAGCAGAAAAATGCTCGGGGACACTTTATCAGGGCAAGGGGAAGGGCAATAAGGTGAGGGAAGGTGGGTTCAGGAGTGAGGTTTTCTTCTTAGGGTGGGGAAGGACTGGGATGGAATTCCCAGAGCAGGTGGGGCTGCCCTGGATCCCGGCAGTGCCCAAGGCCAGGGTGGGCATTGGGGCTGATGGGGAGCAGCCTGGACAGTGGAAGGTGTCACTGCCATGGCAGGGATGGGCTTTAAGGTCCCTCCCAACCCGAACCATCCCGGGGCTGCGCTCAGGGACATTTCGGGGCTCGCCCCGCACTCACCGGCCACGCTGCGCAGCCCCGGCGTGAAGAGCGCCTGGAACTGCGGCGCCTGCAGCCTCATGGTGCCGGTGCCGGAGCCGCTCCCGCCGTGCCGCCGCCGCAGCAGCCGCAGCCCGGCCCTGCGGGGCACAACCCAGAGCTCAGCCCACATCCGCGGCACGGCCGCCCCGGCCCGCCGCCCCCTCACTCACCGGGGCCCAGCTCCCGGATCGCCGGCGCCGGCCGATGAGCTCAGAGCGGCGCCGGGCTCGGGGATCGGCACCGCCCCGGGGCCGGGCTCCGTGAGGCGGCACCACCGCGGATCGGCACCGCCCCGGGGCCGGCCCGGACCCCGCTCCGCCCCCGCTCCCTCAGCGAGACCGACCCGACTGTGCTCAGCCGGGAGAGATTCATAAAAAACCTCACAGAATCAGTCAGTGAGTTGGAAGAGATCTTCAAGACCATCGAGTCCAGCCCAGCCCAGCCCCAAGAGCTCAACTCAACCCTGTCCCCAAGTGCCACATCCACAGAGCTTTAAATCACCCCAGGATGATTTAATTCCTCCTGACCCAAACCCCCATCCTGTTCTGTGGAGCAGGTATCAGTGATATGAGTGATAATTGATTATTTACAGCTATTATTGTGCACTTCATAATGTCTAAATGCAGTTGAGATCTTGCCCACATTGAATTACACCCATTTTCACCAATTTGACAGGAGCTTTAATTGTGTCTCGAACCCCAAACACTTTCCCCTCCAAGCTTGTGTCACCTACATGTTAATAACTTGGATGCCAGGTCGTTAATGAGGGTGAGTCATTGGCCTTCATCTCATCCTTCCTATAACTCCATCACATACAGCCCCACTTTCTGCAGGGTTGGATTCTGTTCCCTCTCCCGTCTGTGAGCCTGCAATACCATCACAGAGTCATGGAATGGGCTGGGTTGGAAGGAACCTTAAAGCTCACCTTGTTTCAACCACCTGCCATGGGCAGGGACACCTTCCACGAGCTCCATCCAACCCTGAACACTTCCAGGGATGGGGCATCCACAGCTCCTCTGGGCCATGCAGAAGTGATCCAACCAACAGATCTCAGCTCAAAGCTCTCAGCACAGTATTAGAAAGCTGGTTTTGCTCTGGCACTGGCAACTTCCCAAAATGCTGCAAGGCTGTGTGGCCAGAGCTTTGGACAAGATGGCATAAGAAAACCTGGTCAAAACATACACAGTTTTCCAGCAATGTCTGGGTTTGATTTTCTAGGGAAAGAACACACTGGGATATCAGCAGGGTGGCTGTAGGGTACTTCTTTGCAGTCAGCCATCACATTCCTCCTCCTCTTGAAAAGTCATCAGAGCACTCTCAGACCATCGTATATAAATAAAATAACCCCATTTCTGGGCTGGACCATGCCTGTGTGCAGCCTTCCACCCTGTGGTTAAATCCACAGTTCCCTTTTTCAAGGCGTGCTTATCTCACTTGTCCTCTGCCATCTCCTGTGAGGCACCAGCCCCGTTGGCACTTGGAGGGCAGCAGTTATAAAAGAAACCCAGAGGGAGAGCAGCCAGGGCACGGGGAACACACAGCCCCAGCTGCTGGCAGGACTCCGAGATGCCCAGGTAACCTCTGGGGTGTCTGCTGTGCTTGGGGTCTGCCTTGCGCTTGCTCTGCACACTGCCAGGGTCCTGCTCTGCAAAGGTTTGCACCGGGAAAGGCACCTGGAAACTGCTGCTGCTTTGTTGCTTGGGAGGTGTTGGGACACATCAGCTGTAAGGGAGAAAATCATTACTTTTAGGAGGCTGGTTTTTGTGCTTTGGATTTCTACTGTCCTTCTAAAAGGAATATATTCCTTGCACAAAGGGAATATCCCCTTTATCCTCTGCTCATTACCTATATAACCAAAACATAATCAAAACTTTGTCCTGAAAACTTACCATATCCATTTTTGTGAGGAGCACAATCCTCTTGTAGCCTTCCAGTTACCATCTTTACTTGAATACACTTATTTTGATTCTCTTTTCAGCATTTTCTCCCATGAAATAGGGTACCACAGTTTGTTCTCAGGGGCTGTGGTCTTACACAGCTGCAGAAATACAGCTTCCAAAAGCTGTGCTGTCAGTCTTAGTCTGGCAGCAAGAAAAGGACAAATAGCATTTTGGAAAACAAAGCACGAAAAAATAAACTGAAAAGAACAGGATAATAAATTAGGACTCATCTGAATTACAGTAACATTTTATATCCAGTTTCAGTTCACTAACGTGCTGCACAGAAAATATAAGATCTAATACATGCAAGCTTTTAGGCAGAAAAAAATATCTTTAGGATCTTTTTGAAAGTATAGGGAAAAGAAAAATCATAACCCTTAACTTTTTGTGGACAAATTAAAACCAAAAAATCCACAGGTAGCCAAACCCACTTTAAATAAACCCAAGGGAAAGTCAGCTGTTGTAGTTATAATAATGCCTGAAACCAACACACTGACATTATTCAAGTAGATGTGAATGCTAAGCACTTGCAAAACATGAGGCTTTTAAAAGATTTTTAAAAAATAATGCACTGAAGTAATTGCTTTTTTTAGGAAAAAAAGAGTGAATGCTCTCAGCAGTGAAACTAATGAAGCTTCTTTCCCAAAGTTATTTTTTATTTTCAAGGATGTGAGCATAATGAATTTTTACTTCTAAACACAGAGAAAAATTAATATTAGAGTATTTACTGGTCTCATCAGGTAAATGAAAGGATATTTCCTGAAGCAGCAAAGAAAGCCTGATGTCAGTAATTTCTGCAGGCAGAAATGTGTGCTGTAAAGAATATTTGTCCCATTGTCTGTGGCTTGCTACATTTTGGGAGAACCAAAATGCCTGGCCAAGATGTCATTCCATAATCCAACATACACAAAATCAAACTCTGGCTCCCCAGGAGCAATCCATTAGCAAACTCCTGAGCTTCAGCTGGCCTTGTGCACATTTGGGCTGTCAGGAAAGCAGAGAGGCACAAAATGTGAATATAGATAATGAGAGGAGTTGGACATTAAAAACACACTCTACTGTAGATGATGTGTCATTTTAATGAACTCAGCACTCAGACTGCATTTTGAAAAATAGTTACTGTACAGCAGAATTATTCCAACTGTGATCAGTGGGAATGCTTCCAGTCCCTGGGTTATTCCTGCTCATTACCATTGGAAAATATTGTGTTTTCTGTGTGAGCAATTGCTGTAGTGCCCCAGGGAGGTGGTGAGATTGGGCTGGGGGGGTGCATTTCTCTTCAGTAAGAACATTTTGGAAAGCTGCTGTTCTGAATGCCCATTTTTATATTAGGTTATACAGGAATGATTACACTGAGATTTTTTTTTTCTCCCAGTAATTCATGAAACCATCCATAAGAAAATGCTGGGTTTAAGCATTAAAAACTGTTGTTCATTGAAATTAGGAACAAACAAAGCAGTTTCTCTTACACCAATAATTAATGGCGGAGAATTAGCCTTGAGGTGAGCAGTGGCTGTGTCTTCAGAGAGCTTTATTGGAGGAGTAACTAGACAGTAAATCCCAGTAAGCAGCTATTTTATATGGAGTGGCAGCTAAAATATGGTTATTTCTGTTCTTGGAGGAAATGGGACTCTCCCCAAAGCCAGTCTACACCAACCCGACTCACCTTCCATGGAGAAATGCTTAAATCCACGGATGCCCTAAACATCCCCACATGAAGGTTTGAAAGCAGCAGCTTTTCAGAGAGGCCTGGCAAAGGGAGCAACATGAAACGTGCTCTGTGTACCTGTATTAAATTTAGCTTCCACAAAAGCATTTTCCTGCAAGAAAAGAAGAGTCTATCCCTGCAAGGCAGCAGTTTCACCCCTTTGATCATGGGGATAGATTGTGATCAGTGGGTTGGGTGTTTAACCCTTGGCTTGGCTTTAACCTTTGTTCATTTTTAGCTCCTGTGAAATGGTGCCAAGGCTGGTGGGCTGATGCCTGGCTGTGCCCATCCACCACCCAGAGATGATGGCCAGTGGGATGCCAGCTTTCCTGCTCCTCCTCTGGACAACAAACCCTCCTCAAGGTGCAGGAGGTGAGGACTTTCCAGCTGCCAGGGCTGTGCCCTGTCCCAGACTGTTCCCAGTTGGTGCCTGGTTTGCTCTGGGAGAAAAGAATCTCCAGTCATGGGGACACAACTTGTGTTGGGGTTTTCTGAGCCTTGCTGGGGCAGTTTTCCTACTGCAATGTGAACTCCTGGGCATCCAAGTTTGGAATCACAGGAGAAGAGAAATGAGGGCTGATCATGGAATCCCAGAATGGTTTGGGTTGGAAGGGACCTTAAAGCCCATCCAGTTCCACCCTCTGCCATGGTCAGGGACCCCTTCCCCTGTGCCAGGCTGCTCAGAGTCACATCCAACCTGGCCTTGGGCACTCCCAGGGGTGCTGATGGCCCTCAGCTGCCTGGAGTTTGGCAAATAAGGGAGAGCAGGCTCTGAAGAGCTGGAGGGGAGCAGATTGATTATTTCACTGCCCTGCTATTTATATGCTAACACTTCCCCCAGCATGAGCTCCTCCTCATTTCCAAGGGAGCTCCAGGAATCCTTCTTGCCCTGTCATTTTAAATTATCCTTCCCATCCTTCTGTGTTTCCTCCCATTTGGGCTTAATTCCTCTGTTCATCATTTTGGTTCTACTCTCACATGCAACTTCTTGTGGCTGTCAACCTTCTCTTTGAAAGCCCCCCACGCTGCCCTCTCCTGCAAGCTGATGGGAGAGAATTGTTCATGCAGTTGATCACTCCATCAGCCCTGTGTGACAATGAGGACCAAGATGGAAACTCTGAACCTAATTAACAAGCCAAATGTAATATATCACAGTAATTTTCAAGTTGAAGCTGTTGTAAAAATTTCATTTTTCAAGCTAAGTTTTAATAAACTCTTATTTGATGGCGTTTTGTTTATTTAAAGGTTTTTTTTTTTTTTGGTCAAATATTAGAAATATTTTATAAGGAGCTGTTAAGAAAACATAATATTGAAATGAAATTATTTGCTTGTATTGCTCACTGCTTGCAAAGAGGTAATGCTCAAAACAATTCACTGGATTGGACACTGATGGATATTTCTGTTTTCTCCCTTCCAGTCCAGGTTTTGCCACCTGTTAACTTCACCCTCACAGTCTCTGCATTAGCACAAGTGCTGTTACAGTGGGAGCCAAACCCTGCTCAGGAACAAAACAACTCCACCATTAGATACGATGTGAAAATCCTGAGCCCTGAGCCAGAAGAGGTAAGAGAAAAAAATAAATCAAGGATCTCAAGAAGGCTAAATCCCTGCTGTTCTCTTTTATCTAAACCCATGCTTTGGGAGCTGCATAGATTCCCTCTCAGCCATCCTTGTGGACACAGTTCTGCTGGGGTGAGCCTTGGGAATTGCAGTTTTCATCTCGAGGGGAGCATGGACCCTGCTTTGAACACTGGCTCCCCACTCAGCTCACTGAACTCACCCCAATGCGTGGCTCAGTCTCTGCAGGTCCCTTATTTTTCCTCCCATCCCCTGTGGTTATTTGGTATTTTCTGTTTCCAGTATGACACCAGCAGCACCCACAGCGTGCGGACAGCAGCGCTTCACAACGGCTTCTCTGCCCGCGTGCGCACCTTGCTGCTGCAGGAGGGCCTGCAGAGGGGCAGCGACTGGGTGCAGGGACACCTCCCACCTCTGCCAGGTGAGAACACCCACAGAGGGCCTGGGGTTTGTGTTCTGCCCAATCTGTGCACTAAACATTGAAAGGTGACAGGTTTAGCTCTTCAAAATAAAAATACGGCGTTTTCCGCTCTACCTGCTCCAAAAGGATTTCGTCCAGACCTTTCCCTGCTGCAGTGGAGCCTGGAGTACAATCTGGAGGGGCAAAATGTCAACAACACCTATAAAATTTTCTAACAATGCCTTGCTAAGGCTGAGTGAACCTAGCATGGTGCACCTAGGATATTGCTGCCTTGTTGCACATGAAATACACAGAGCTGTGTGGCACAGCTTTACTCACTGCTTGGGAACTGCATCCTTTCCAAGGCACTGAGCTGTGTGATGGGGAGGGGAATTGGGTGCACAGACACAGCTAAAACGGCCCAAACTGGAATCAAAAAGGAAGAAAACAGATGCAACAGACACAGCTACAATGGCCCAAACTGGAATAAAAAAAGGAAGAGAATTGGATGCACAGACACAGCTACAATGGCCCAAACTGGAATACAAAAGGAGAATTGGATGCAACAGACACAGCTACAATGGCCCAAATTGGAATAAAAAAGGAAGAAAATTAGATGTAACAGACACAGCTATAATGGCCCAAACTGGAATCAAAAAGGAAGAGAGACACAGTTATAATGGTCCAAAATTGAATAAATAAGGAAGAAAATTAGATGTAACACACAGAGCTAGAAAGGCCCAAACTGGAATAAAGAAGGAGAATTGGATGCAACAGACACAGCTACAATGGCCCAAACTGTAATCAAAGTGTTTTAACAACAGGAACTTGTTATGATTTTTGCAGTGAGGTTTTCTTTCTGCTCTGTAATTCCTTGCCTCTCCAGGTGCTGCAGAGACCTCTGTCACCAACCTGTCCTGTGTCACCCACGTCACCATCCCTGGCAACGTCTCTCTCCACTGCAGCTGGCTCCCTGGCCGAGGGGCTCCAGAGGACACCAAATATCTCCTGTTTTACAGGTTGGTGTTTGCTGCTTCTCCAGCCAGCAGGGAATTTCTTTACGAGCACCCTGTCTCACCAGCATTTTAATTTAGGTATGAGACACACACAGAGGAATGTCCCACTTACAGCAAAGACAAGTGGAGCAGGAATACTGAGTGCAGATTTTCAAGTACTCAGATTCAGCCTGGTGAGATTGACAACCTCATTGTCATTCACATTAATGGCTCCAGCAAACGTGCTGCAATCAAGCCTTTCCAGCAGTTATTTAACCAAAATGCCATTGGTGAGTAGGAATACATTAAAAAATATCAAAAATGTCTGGCAGGATTGTCAAAATGTGAGGAAGCTCGATTGGATTGAGTGGTTCTTAATGCAGGTGAAAGGATGTGTTGATTTTGCATAGTCATCTTAAGGGAATTGAAAGAAATAACTGGATTGTTTTAGCTAAATTTGATTTTAACCATCTATTTTAAATTATAGAATTGCAAAGCTAAAAGCTAGTAAAGGCAATTAGTTTGCTGTTTGTTAGCTAAAGCATTATTTCCAATATTAATTTTCAGCTGATTTAGTCAATAGACTTTAAAACACTGTTTTTATTACCCTTAATTTTGCAGCCTTTTTTAAAAAGCAGTAAGACATGTGGTGTTCAAGTTAACCCTGTCCTGTAAAGGAAGACATTACAGTCTGGAATAAAAGGGAATATCAGCCATGATTGTCTATCATCTTTCATCCACACAAATAATTTACTTTCCTGCATTAGTTCCATACCTTTTTCTTTTTTTAAACAGATAAGAGTTCTCATTTTCATCACTTCACTAAGAGAAAAAAAATCACAAATTTTCTTTTTAGAAATCATCCCCATAACAGCAGCTGAATTCCTTTGAATTTTTTTTCATTTTTCAATAACTTTCCTGGCTACATCTGCATTTTCTTCTTCCTGGAAATGAAGTTTTTCTAACTATTCTATCATTAGTTTAATACTTCTGTGGAAATTAATTAAATAAATTCCTCTTTCCCCAGTAATCTAAATTTCCAAAAATTAAAGTGGATTTTCCAAACTGTTTTCCTATAACTATTACCAGCAATGTAGTTATTCCTCTTAAATCCTTATCTTTTCAGTCCAAAAAGGGAAATAAATGCTATAATTATAGGTCCTACTTGGAAACACTATCAGGTTATAAAATGCTCCAGGTTTTTAGTATTTAAACTTGTCTCTATAAATAACTCACCTGTATGGTTTTCTTTTTGCAGAGAAAGTGAATATTCCCAGAAATATCAGCATATCCCTGGAGCAAAATGATCTCCTGGCCATGTGGGAGAAGCCAATTTCTCCTTTCCATGAGGAATGTTTTGAATATGAATTTTATCTCATCAACCTGAAGTCAGGTAACAAGCAGGTAATTGCTCCTCCAGCATCCAAGATCATCCAACATTCCTGTCCTCTCCAGCTGGAATTTGCCTTCCTCTTTTCCTCAGTTCCTTTTCAATCTGCAACAAACCATCCCCAAGGAACTTGGGAAAGCAGGACAAAATTGCATTTATTCAGCTTGTGCATCTGGGCTCAGAACAGTTTTTCCCATTTAGAAAATGCTGCATTGAGAATCTGGAAGAAGAATGGAGAAACGAGGCATTTCCCAGGAATTCTTCCTGGAATATTGGTGTGTTAGGAGAAGTTACACCTACAAAAGTGGGATTCTTACCTCCAAAGCAAGGCCAGCAGCTTGCAGTTAATAATGATGACAAAAAAAAAAAGATAAACACAGTTTGAATTTGTTTTCTGAATGGTTGAGTCTTAATTAATCTGTGACAGCACAACTTGTGTTCCTGACAGATCCTGAGCCTCTCCTCCAGCAGTTTCCAGCTGAGGGTGGATGCCAGCAGCAGATATTCCATCAGGATCAGGGCCAACCTCAACCACATCTGCCGAGCCCCAGGAGTCTGGAGTGACTGGAGTGCCATCATTTACATTGGTGAGAATCCCCAAAATCCCACTGCTAACTGGGGAAACAATGCTGCCTCACCAGGAGCCTGCCCAGAATTCTCACAGGAAAACAGAGACTTGAAGGAAAAACCTGACTTGTTAATGCCAAGGGGATTTAAATCTGTTCCATTAAAAACAAACTAATTGCAAGAAGATTGGTTTTAAGCAATGCTTTGTGAAATTTCCAGAGATTGCTTTAAACTCAAGGCCTTTTCTTGCATCACTGCAGTTTTTTCAGGTTTTTCCCTGCCCTCATTGTGATGTTCATGCTGGAAATAAATATGAGAGGCCATGTCAGCCATTGATTCACTGAAATTATCTCACCCCTTCAATGGTGAGGGAAAAAAGAACATTCTTTTAGCATCTTTTAGCATCCCCATTGCTGGGGAGCAATGCTGCCTAATCAGGAGCGTGCCCAACATCACAAAATTCTAATAGGAAACAGGAAAACAGGAATTTGAACTTAATTTACTGAAATTATCTCACTCCTTAAATGCTGGGAGAAAAAAGAACATGGTTTTAGCATCTTTGACACCTGATCATTGGCCCCATGCTGTTTTGTATTTCCTGCTTGCTGACCAAGTTGTTGTGGAAATACCAGTTCCTTTATCACTGCACGTTATCAACTGTTTGTTCTTAGACATCCTCCTTTGCTCTTATCTCTGGAGTTTCTCAACTTCCTTGTTTTCACTTAAAAAATACTCTGTTACACTCCTGTTTACTACATTTCCCCTCTTGTACCACGAATTCACATTTTCAGTGTTTTGCCTCCTTTCTCCAACACATCCCCTTGGCCTGGCTCACACAGCAAACATGGAAAATTCATTCTGATGGCAAAACAAAAATGGTCTTCCCTAAAAATTTACTTAAATCTCAACAATATCCAGGGACATGACCACTTAACCCAGTTTTTCTCACGGAAAGGAATTTTTAGGGGTTTGTTGCAGTTCATTGGCACAATACAGGTTCATGCCACTTTCTCAGCCCATTGTTCTCTCCTTTATACCAAAATAAAAGAAAACTATTGCTGAAATCAGAAATTCAGTGCCATGGAAACTCTTCTTGAAACTCTATATTTAATTTCTTATTCTAGGATCAAGTCCTCAAAATCTGCATGTTAATTTGTGATCTGAATACAACCACATTAAACATCTAATGAAATATTCAAATTCTAAACACATTTCAAATAATCTGTAATAAAATAATACATTTAATGTCTTTTTTTTTTTTCCCTTGAAATTCAGGGCAAAATAAACTGGAGAATTCCATAGCCTGGATTCTCACTCTGCTCTGTGTGTCCACGTCCTGCATGTTGCTGCTTGTTGCTATATTATGCCAAATGTAAGTATTAGCATTTTTTTTTATTACAATATAACCAAGGACCAGTGTGGGGGGATGTCACAAGCTTTGCTTAATTCTGAGTAAAAGCTGAGTTTGCCTAAATATACAAAGCAAAAATAATCAGCCTCATTAATTATCAATAATAACATTCAGCAAAACTGGTGGGGTAAGAGAGTTATTCAATTTAATCTTATACAACAAACCCATATATTGAGTGAGGTGAATTGTTTACAATTTGTTAAAATCTGTTTGTCCTTATCTCATTTCTTCATTAAATGCACCTGATTGGGTCAGTGATTTCCCCAGCAATCTTCATTTATCCCTGGTGAAAGCTGCTCAGAACATCCCTCATGGCAAAATAGCCAGACCCCTAACGTTTGCTTTGGGTATTTGAAATATTGAATTTATTTTTAATTACATTCTGGCTTTGGATGCTGTATAGCAAAGGCCAAAACTCCCCAAATGCACAGTGAGGAAGCCCAGCTGCACTTTGGATTTGTGTCTGTGACAGTTAAATCATAAGTGATGGATTAAAGGCTCCATGTAATGAGAAGTGCCTCCCTGAAACACGCAATTACCAGTCCACAATAACCACATCTCCCCTTAATGCAAGTGCTAATTCCCTATTAATTTCTTTAGTGCCTTTTTATTTGTTGCATCCTTGGCTGTTTTCCTGTCCCTGCTGTGTTTCCTGTATCCAATAAAGGTGTTGTGGACAGGATGCTCCAAGAGGATAACTGAGAGGAACTCTGCCTGTGGGACTGTTCTCAGGGCTCTGGCAGGAGCAGCACAGGGAATTCATCCCTGTGGAATTTGTAGGGAAGAGATGAGAATCCTGACTCCATGTTTCAGAAGGCTGATTCATTATTTTATGATATATATTATATTAAAAGAAAATTATATACTAAACCTACACTAAAGATAGAGAAAGGAGACATCAGAAGGCTGGAAAAGAATGAATCATAAATCTTGTGACTGCTCACAGCCTCAACACAGCTGCACCTGTGATTGGTCATTAATTAAAAACAATTTCACACGCTGGGTAAACAACTCTCCAGATCACATCCAAAGTAGCAAAAGAGGGAGAAGCTGAAGCTTCCCAGCTTCCCGGGAGAAAAGATTCTGGCAAAGGATTTTTTATAAAATTTGTCAGTGACAATCCCCATGTCATGTCACACACTTGTCCTCAGCTATGCAGCCTTGAGGTCTTGCTGAAAATCCCCAAATTTCTCTTACTTACATGATTCTTTTATGGATTGACCTGGAGATCTCCCCTGTTCCAGCACCTTCTCCAGTTCTCTCCTCTCTCTTTGGGACAGCAGAACCAACACCAGCCAGCAGCAGTTTGTTCCATGTTTCCTGTGGAGTTCTGACAGCATTTGAATATTACATTTACCCCCTTTGGAGATCCTGAAACACACACAGGGGGAGAAATTAATCCAGGGTACAATTGCACTCAACCTGGAGATGCTGTACTAATACATTTTATGATTTTAATCCAAATTTCAGGGAGCTTTTCCAGGTTCAGCTGCTTGCTGCTACCTTGGTTGCTCCCAGGAGTTTCCCTCCAGTATAAAATCCCCCAACACCCAAAGGCTCATTACTTTCTCTCTTTGCCAACATGATGAAAATTTTACCTCCCTGCTACTCTGAATTTCATGGAGCTGCTCACCTTATTCCACCCTTCCCTGCTGCTCCTTCTTCTGAAATCCCCAGCCTGCCCTGGGAGGATGGGCCAGTGTAAGAAGATGAAACACAGGCTTGTACCTGCAGATATTAAAAAAAGAAAAATCGAGCAGGTTTCCTAGATCACAGTTTCATTAGTACTCTCTGTTTTTACTGCTCTTGAAAATTCATGAAGTGCACTCTGCGATTCAATCCACGGAATCGTTTCAAATTTCGTGTGATTCCAGCCATTATAAGGAATTTCATTACAGCAAAGAGCTCCATAAATTTTTCTGTGTACTTGCAGGCATCAGGGTTAAAGCCCAGCGTTTGGGAGGAGTGCTGCCAGGCAAAGGGGCCCTGTGGGACAGTTTGGGCAGGCTCTTCCCTTCACTCACTAGCAGAGGCTGATAGAGTCTTGATAAAAACCATAAGTGAATGCTCTCCTGGTGTGCTCTCTGCCTTCAGGAGTGAGCACTGTACTTCCCTAGAAATAACATTTTCTCCTGTGAGCCCCCAGGAGGATGGGGTCAGTAAAATGCTCTGGCATGAGGGCACTCAGTGGCCTCCACACCCCAAAATCTGTGTGATCATCCAGGTACCCCCCTTCTGCACCCCTCAGCAGCATCACCAGCCAGCGTTGGAAAGCTCCATGGGGAATCTCAGGGGAGGCACTCTGACATAGAGTTAAACCAAAAACCTCCTCAGTCCCATCACAGAGCAAGGAGAGCTTGCTCTCCTGCCTGTTTCTCATGTTTATCTCCAGCCCTTCCATGTCACAGCCTGTGGGAGGAGTGGAAATTTCAGAAAGCCAGACACAGCACAAAACCCAGACCCTGAAATGCTGATTTAAGGCACCAGGGTCCCGTGGGGTGGGACCAAGGCCTGAAGGTCCAAGCAGTGATAGTGGAAAAAGGCTGTGCCTTAACCTGTGCAGACAGAGATACCTGGGATGCTTTTTGTGACGAGATCTTTAACCACAGAACTCTGACTTTTCAGTAACCTCCAAAAAAGAACAGCACCATTCTGAGGGCACCACCCCAGCAACGACCTGAGGGGCAAAGCAGCCCCCATGGACACACTTCTGCCTCATTTCTCTGGGCATTTGTGCACCTTCCTTAAGTGCTCCCCTTCCAGAAGTGATGTATAATTTATGCTTTTTGCTGCCTCAATAAATAATTTTGGTATGGCTCCATCAAAATCTTTTCTTGGCAAACAGCACAACGAGGAACACACCAATCAACAAGAAAAGCAAATGTTTCTCCCAAAACACCTCCCACCCTGTTTTTCCTCCCCATATTCCCATTTGTGGCTGTACAATTCCCTCCCAAGGCCTCATCCTGTGCAGCAGAGGGGAGAATCCCACAGCTCGTGTCTGTGGGGTGTGTGGCCCTTCCCTTCACCTATAATTAGTGAACATCAATGTCACCTTCAAGGCAGCAGCAGCTCAGCCAGCAAGGTTTAGCTCCAAGCTGACAGAAAATATTATTCCTCCTCCCCAGGAGAATAGCAATAGGATAAAGGTAAACTTGACAGAACTCAGAAAGCTTCGGGAAGAAGAATAGTCCTAAGAACATAAGCACTGAACTAAAGAGACATCAGCCAGGGAGATTGTCACAAAATAAGGGGGGCAGAGCAGCAGATCTGGCAGATTCCTCCAGAACAGAGCCTGGGTACCCACTCTGGGCTGAGCTCTCCTCACTCAGGCCAAGCTGCCACTGAAACCTGCCCCTTCTGGACACAGTGCTGTCCAGGGCTGGAGACAGCGAGGGTGTTCAGCAGCAGCAATGTGAGACCTGAGCTCTGGCATGCACCAAAGACAAGGAACAGTCCCCTCTGCTGCCACAGAAATGCCTGTGCTGTGAGCCCAGCCAGGGAAGGGTCTCAGGGGTGTGAGCAGGGTGAGCTATCACAGCACTGAGCGGATCCATTTGCTCTCAGCTGTCCCTGGTGCCTTCCCCTGCCCACTCCCAGCTCCCTTGGCACACAGTTATTTGTGGGTGCTCTCCTGCCACGGGCCACTGGCAGTTTATGGCCAGACACCAAAGCCTGAGCACGAGGCAGCTCCAACAGCTTGTCCTGGCTGTCCACACGAGGCACCTGACAGCAGAGCCCTTGGGAGGAGGAGCAGCAGTGTCAACAGACAGGTCAGAGCAGTTCAGCTCTCCCCAGACAGCCCCAAAAGCCCTGGCACAGGATGGGCACAGCCTCACCCACCCCTGCCTGTCCCCTGCCTGTCCCCAGGGCCCAGAGGTGACCTGTGAGGAGTGGCACAGCTGCCCAGCCCCAGGGGGGAACATCACCTGTTGGAACCCTGACTGCTAAGAATTTTTAACTTTCTGTGCTAACAAACACTAACTCCAAAAAAACCCACTACGTTTAACCTAAAACCATAGGAAAAAAACTTCCAAAATTAAATAATAAAACTAAAATTATAAGTATATAATTTAAATAAAAGTGTGTAATATCACATATTAAAAACTTAAACTTGGCAGTTAGGGTTCCAACAATTATCCCTGACAGGAGGTGCTGCAGGCAGAGCTGGCTGCTCTTGGGGCTCAGCACGTGCTGCTGCTTGGGCCCCTCATCCCCCAGGAACAGCACCTCTCACACCCCTCCACTGCTGTTTCTTACAGAAACCACGTTTGGAGTAAACTGTTCCCACCTATCCCAACGCCCAGCAACAAATTCCGAGACCCTTTCCCAGTTGACTATGAGGTAAATAACTTCTTTTCCTTTTTTTAAACTAAAATGAATGCTTTTGTTTGTGTGCTGCTTTTCCCCTGTAAGGCTGAGAGCAAAGAGGGTCACAGAATCATTACATCTCAAAAAGATCTCCAAGACCATCAAGTCCAACCCCATGAGCACTAAATCCATTGAATTTAGCAATTCCTGAGGCTGATTTTGCCATCCTCCCTGCTGTGGGAGATTCTCACCTCGCTGCGTGGCTCCTTCCTTTGTCCAGGTCCCAGTCTGCTGCAGCTCTGGCTTTGCTTGCAGGTGTTGTGGTTTGGGAAGGGTTAAAAAGGAACAGAAGGGTTAAAAGTGAAGAGAAGGATTAAGTGATATTGTCCAGGTTTCCCCTTTGCTGGCTCCATTCCACATTCCAGCAGAATTCCTCTCCGGGTTTCCCCTTTGCCAGCTCCATTCCTGACTCCATGCTGGTTCTTTGTTCCTACACTGAATTTCTGCATTTCTGAATTTCTGAATTTGGGGCTCACCCGTGGCTCTGCCCTCTGCAGGAATTGCAGTTTCTCCCCAGACAGACAGAGACTGCAGGGGGGCTCCTGGAGAGCTGCTCTTGTCCAGCCTCACAACTCAAAGTTGTTAAGCCGGACTTAAGCCTTTCTGGGTTTGCAGTCACTTCTGATAAATACATTTATCTTACAGATGAGATAAACCCCTCATTGTCTGCTCAGCACCTTGATTTCCATTTGTCCCCTTGGAACAGGATTTGATTTTTGCATGTTGTTCTTCCTCCATGGTCTGGTTGAGGAAACAGGCTTAGATGATTATCCTATAATGTTTGTTTTTAATTAAATGGTGCAGAACACCACAACTTGGGGCATGACACCTAAGAGCATGAGAAATAGCAAATATCAGTGCTGCAGCTGGAAATGTGAGCTTGCAAAGGCAGGTTCAGGTTCTCACAGCAGTTCTGCCTTGTTTTCACTCCTCACTCCAGGTGAGCTGGCCCTGCTGGGTGGCACCAGAGGCACCAGGGCCACAGGGCTGGTGGCACTGCCAGGGGGGCTGTGACATGACCCAGGTCCTGCTGAGGCCACCAGGGAGAGGGAAGTTGTTTGCTGGGGACACTCAGTTCCTAAATTCGGTGTAAACAGGGCTGAGGTGACGAAAGCCCTGCAGGTGGTGGCCGTGGGAACCTGCTGGTCCCTGCAGTGTCACCTGCCACCCTGCAGTGTCACCTGCTGATCCCTGCAGTGTCACCTGCTGGCCCCTGCAGGGCTTCCCAGCAGCTCAGCCACTGCTGCTGCTCCCTTCTGCAGCCCTGTTTGTGCAGCTCTGCCACGATGTGATCCCATAGATGGCTCTGCAAGGACGTGGCCCCATAAATGGGCTCTGTAAGGATGAGATCCCATAAATGGCTCTGCTGCTCTGTATTCAGGAAAATTCCCGTTCCTCAAACCATGATCCCTCACTGCCAGAGTGCCAGGCCCTGGAGAAGGCTCCCCAGGGCAGGGGCGGAGGCACCAGCCCTGGAAGAGCTCAAAATCCTCCTGGTTTTCGGATGTGGCCCTTTGGGATAGGATTTAGTGAGTGTGGTGGAATCTGACTGAAGGTTGGACTCGATCATCTTGGAGGTCTCTTCCAGCATTAATGATTTTTTGATTCTGTGCCCTCCAGCTCCTCCTGGGCTCCTTGTTCTTGGCTACAGAGGGGTGGCCACTGTGGGAGAATTTGGCAAGTGGGGAGTTTGGGGGTGCAGGGCTGGAGGGACAGAGGATGAGCAGCTCAGTGAGAGCTTCAGCCAGAGGGTGAAAACCCTCCTGTTGAACCCAATGCTCCTGAGCTCCTCAACCATCAAACATCTTGGGTTAATCCTCTGTAAATGCACCAGTTTGAACTCTCAGCTCTCCCCCAGCCCACGCCAGCCCTCCTCTCACAGCTCCAAGGGGTGTTTGCTTTGCAGAGAGCACGGACCTGCCCCAGCTCCACGGAGACCGAGGTGGGCAGCCTGGCTGAAGGCTTCTACTGCAGCGTCCTCGACGACTCAGTGTTCTGAGAGGCTCCACGAGGTCACCCAGCAACGCTGGAGAGGGCTCTGTGTCACCTCTCTGTGTCCCTGCTCCAGTGGGGACGAGGATTTGCCTGCACCAGGCGCCTTGTTGCCAAACAGAAAATTCCAGCTCAAACAGGATGGAAGCTCATGGTACAAGGGCTGTGGTAGGGAAAACAAACCTTGGAAAAGAGCCAACGGGTTCATTTTTTCTGGTTGGCACCTTAGTCTTTTGGGTGTTCGTTTTACCTTGGTCTGACAGCTGGAGATGCAAACTGGGTTTGGCACAGCCCTGTGGATGCAGCAAGGTGGTCCTGGCAGTGACCAAGAGGGGTCAAACACTGGGAAAAGAAGGAAAAACGTGTGAAGCACCCAGTGCTGTCACCTCAGTGCTGCACAGCAAGGCCACCATGAGAGCAGGGACACTCACCTGGCCTTTGCTGCTATGCTTTGTAACAAAACTGTGAATTTCCACCTGAATTTCCACCCTGGGCTCTGACCTCCCTGGCTGCGGCCCATGACGTTCTCCTGTCTTGCAGAATTCCTTCCAGGTCCAAGAAACCTCCTGTCCACGGAGCTGGGTCAAACACGCTAACGAAGAATAAAAATAAAGATTTGATCCAGCCAATAAGTTCTTTGGAAGGTGCCTAAAGAAATGGAGTTTCCAAGTACTATAGACTAAAAATAATTATAATAAATGAGGCAGTTCTCATCTGGGTGAAGTAGCATTGCTCCATCAAAGTTAATGTAGCTCATTAATATAACATTGATACCTCCAATGTCTCTCCTGCATGTGCTTTTAATGGATTTGAGGGCCCCAACTTTAACACACTAAAATCAGAATTTCATTAGTAAAATCCTAAAAATGAGACTAAAGAGAATTCACTTATTGGAGTGTATTTTATGTCATACCTTCAAGTGGCCCAATAAATAAAGTTTCTGCACATAATTCCATTCCCATTAATGCCAAGCTATTGCTCAGGTGAATGCAATACATTTAAATATATTTTGCATGTCAGGTCCTTGGTATTTCCAGGATGAGTCCTCATGGGGACATGAGGGCTGGATGGCTCGCAGAGCCAGCAGCCACACTTCTACTCACCCTGGTAAATAAATCCAACGTGGTGTAAAGCAGGAGCAGCAGCATTTCCCCAGCCAGGCTGCAGGTCCAGCCCCCTCACCTGTAGTGATGTCAATGCTGGAGAACCAAGGGTGCAGGATGAGGACAATTCCTGGCTGAGCTCCTCCTCGTGGTCGTGATTCCTGGAGGAAAATCTTCACTCCAAGCTGCACAGGGGAAAAGGAATTTGCCCAGGATCCCAGGCCACTCCCAGGGCTGTGTCAGTTTTGGCACCACCACATCCCATCTCCAGCCCCACACTCCCACAGCACAGAATCATTAATTTCTCATTTTTTTCCCTTCAAACCCAGCTCCCAACCCCCTTTTGCTCCTGCCCTGCTGCCTCCAGGACAGCACCCCCAGGAACTGCGCTTTGCCTTCCTCTGGAAAGGACAATTCCACTTTTCTTTTTAAAAACAGAATTGTGCTACAGGGCTGGTTTATTTTTCTGCTCTGTGGTGAGGTGTGCTGCAGCATGGGCGGGTGGCAGGGACTTGCAGCCCTTCCTGACACATCCCCAAGAGGAGAGAGCCCCACCATGGTCACAGCAAACACCACGGGCAGCAGCAGCTCCTCTCCAGGACAGATGGTTATCTAAATCTAGCTTTGCATGGATTTACAGGGGGAGTTTATGTCATCCACACACTGAAATGGTCCAAGGACAAAGACATGGAGAGATGGAGGGCCCAGGACTATATACTCCTACAAAGGGGCGGAGCCAAGAGCAACAGCCAATCACCTGAAAGTGTGGGCGGAAAAAGGGTTACAATGACCAATAGGAAACCAGAAAGGTAAACAGACAGGTGTGTGGACCAATGAGAGTACAAGCAACAAAGAAACTGCTAGAACTGTGACCATATATGGTGAATGGGGTTGGACAGCCAATGGGGGCGTGGCTCTGGGGTTGATTGACAGCCTGTTGCAGATCCCTGGCAGGGGTTGCAGTCCCTGAGCAGGCCCTCAGTGCAGCATTGCTCCCATGGGATGCACAGCCCCGTTCAGCTCCTGCCCTGAAAGGACTGGAAATGTGCCTTGGCGGATCGAGTGCTTTCAATCTGTGCTCCCAAAATCCTCAGGAATCCCCAGGATGAGCAGAGGCAGGGCCTGGAAGGGCTTTGCTCCAGCCACAGGGTCAGAGATGCTCCATCCCTGTGACCTTGGACAGCTCACAGCTCTACAAAACAAACCCAAAATTCACCTACTCATGTTTTTGGGAGCAGAATTAGACCAGAGATGTATAATTTGTTTTTTTTCTGCCTTCACAATGTTTTAATTTAAACCAACTCTTGTATCTTCACATCAGTGACAGTCTCAGCAGGGTCTAAAGGGAAATTTCTCACTGGGCAGAAGAAAAAGTGGAGGAAAAATGCTCCTGGAAGACAGGTATCTTTACAAATGACAGAATATTTATTACCAATACCTTTAAAAAAAGATTACATCTGCTAGATCACTGATAAATATCATTTACACCGGGGAGAAAACTACAGAAGCTTTTTTTTTTTTGTTATTTTATTTTTGTTGGTTTTGTGGATTTTTTTTAAGGTTTTTCTTGTTTTATTTTTTTTTTACATAGAAGTAACCATATCAAACTAAGAAAGGAACACAGCTTGAAATACTGACAATATTTCTCTGGTCAACAACCCTGACTTTTACACAAGTGGAATCCTGATTATGAGTTACTGAATAAATATATTTAGAAGGTCTAAAAGTTAACTGTATTATTTTGTAAGCAAAAGAGACAAGTTACAGGCAAATTCAAGCTATCAGGAGAAAAAAAAAATACCACTGCAGCGCATTGAAAGTTGAAAATTGTATAGAAAATTCCATTGCCTTTTCCAGCGTTATCCCGTCTGAACTTACAAAATTCCCCGTAGTAACAAACAGTCCTTCTCTTGAGAAGAATTATTCCAGTGTGGATATTGTTGTTTTCTGGTGTGACTCTGTTCTGCCTCCAGGCGTCTGGGAGGAGTTTCTAAGGAAAGGCAAAATTCCAGCAGGGATCTCCAGGAGATTCCCACTTTTCCATGGATGACTGGAGCTGGGGCAGCACTGCTCCTGCTCCAGGCCAGGTTCCCAAGCATTGTCTGGAGAGTGGGGTTACCAAGGATGAGCAGTTGTGTCCCCAAGAACGAGCCCAGAGCAGCTTTCTGATTTCCTTGGAATTAATCCCCAAACAGGAGGAATTTCCTTGGAATTAATCTCCAAAGGGTCGAGCTGGGCGTGCACCCAGCACAAGGCCGGTGGCCGTCCTGTTGTGTCACCACAGATGTCACAGCTCTGCAGGATCTTCTTTTCCCCACCCAATTTGATGCTAATTATGATCAAGACAAAGCAATTTCACAGCCCCTCCTTGCTGCACAATGCTGGAATATTGGCTACGTTGTAGTCCACAACCAACCAAAAACCCAGGTGGTTTTCCAAAATTCTGCTCTTCTGAGTGTTTTGTCCTGCTCAGAGCTCTGGATGAAAAGCGTGAGAGAAGCCCTGGGTTCAACACAGGAGTCGCTGGATGTGCCAGTGAAGCTCAGCCTGTTACAATCCGGGTCTGGAGCAGTTGTGCCCTGTAAAACTGTACAGTCAACTCCAGCCAATTTGCCAGGAACAACTTGGAACTCTCCGTCGTAAAAGGAAAAAATCCCAAACAATATTTTCGTGATAATGTCGTCCGTAGCATTTTATAGCAGAGGAAAAAAATTAATATCTACATCATATGTTAACTTTAAAAAATTCTATAAAACACTAAATATATAATAAAAAATATGCATATAAGGACATATGTAAACTGCTTTGGTAACATCGTATTACAGATGTTTTCAGTGCATTGCAGAGTTTCCAAGGAAACTTCAGACAAAGCTATATTTGCTTTGAGGAAGTACTGTATAATGCCATTCCTAAAGAAGCATAAACATTTTTTTTTTCCAGTAGTAAGATGTACTCAAACCACAATATTACTTAGTACTGGGTGTCTCCAAAACAACTAGCTAAATGTTGCTTATATTATAAAGAAGAAGTCCTCGGTGCCATTGTTGTCATAAACTGGAGCGGGCTGTGAGGGAGATCATGATTGTGCTGAGGGCTGACAGGGTGCACGCGCTGGAGGTCGACGAGCCCGAGCCTCTGGCGTAGGCATCTGAGAGGGGAGAGGGGAAAAGGAGCCAGAGGTGAGCAGAGAACAATCCCTGGGCTCTTCCTTAGCCCACCTCCCCCAAGGTCTGAATTCCCCTTCCTGGGATAAAGCACAACCCCCTCCTCCTCTTCGTGGTCACCTCCCCAGCTGAATTTTTGGTTTCTTTTCAATTCCTGCCCCTGTTGTGTTGAGGCTGCTCTCGCAGTTCTATTATTTCACACGCTGCCTGCTTATCATTATTTGGTATTTTGTCACAATTGCACCATATTCCAGCTGTTCCTTGTGCCTCCCATCCTGGAGGAGCCATGTACCTGCTCTGTGACCCCTGGTCAGGAGCCAAATGGGAGCTGGCATGTTCCAGCTCCCCTTCCCTCTCCTGTGCTGCTGATTAAATTCCTCTGCATGGTTTACACAGCCACGCTGGGGAGAACTCTGCTCTCACCCGGGTTTTTTTTACATTGCTGTGATTTTAATGCCATATTCCTGCATTGCAGAGGCTCCTGATTTAATGCAGCTTATAAAGCGGGACATTATTAATGGAAGATGGGACATGGAGATTTTGCAAAAGCCATGTTGTGTAATAAAATACTCCTTGTGTTTGTTCTTCTACACCACCTCATTTCCCTAAATAAATATTTATGCATCCAGCACACAATGGGATACGGCTGTACAGCAGCCTTATAGATTTAGAAGCCTTTGCATGCTGTATTTGGTTATAGTGAATTGCAGTGAAACAAAACATTTAACACACAGAACTGAGAGGGGAAAGCGTCTGGAAACCTACATACAAACAGAGCTACTTAGGGTGGTGTTTCTTATGGCTGAATCTTGCTTTTGGGATGCAATCAGAATTAGGGAGTGGACTATCTGCTGGTGGGGCCCTGTGGCCCAGAGCCCATTCCCCCATCCTTACTGGATATCTTTGGGATTCGGATCTGCTCGCTGCTGCTGCCGTCGCCGCCGTCGCTGAAGGGTTTGATCTCGATGATGTAATCCTCGTCAAAGGGCAGGGACAGCTCCACTGAGGTTTTATTCGTTTCTATGACAGACGTGCTGCTCTCCCTGTTCCACCTGTACAGAACCTGCGGCCGAGGGGGAGACAACAGGAGGCAGAAAGGGCAGAGCTGCCCGCTGTGCTCAGAGCTGCCCACCTCGGGGTGTCCAGAGGTGCTGCTGCTCCTTTCCTGCTCCTCGTGCTTAGGAGGGGTCTGGGGACACAGGGGACATGTGGGATTTGCTGGGGACACCAGCACAGAGGTGGCAGGGGGTGACACTGGCAGGAGGATGATGCTGATCAGCAGCACTCAACACAGCACTGATACCTGGTGGAGCCCCTCAGAGAAACCCTTGCCTTGGTCATGCTAAAATAAACTCTTATAGAAGTAAAAACTTCTTTATAGAGGTCAGAAACTCCTTATTATGCTGCTTCTGGAAACTGAATTGGGATATTTGATACAGTGCCACCAATGGTTTCCCAGAATAAATGACTTTTGTGAACGACCTTCTGAGCTGTGGGAGTTGTACTAATTTATATCATAAATTGTGTCGTAAAATACAAGATTTCTAGGCAAAAAGAAGAAAAATAGGCGATGTTTTGCTATGATTCAGGAAATAAATCCATGTGGTTGTGCTACCCTTACAGTAAGTTAAAGGAGAATGTTTTAGAAACTCTCTAGATACTTTTCCAGGGTGATGAGTCTCTCTCTCCCTCTTTCAACCAACTCCTTAATTTGCATTTCAAACCTAAAATATGTAGTGAAAAGCTGGTCCAGATTGCTGAGGTTCATCTGAGGTTTGGACTAAAAACCCTGAGGAATTACTTATTTTTGATGAGCTCATACAGAGCACCAAAGACACTTAAGAGTTGGTGCAGGAATTGAGGGAGCTGGCACAGGCTCGCCAAGCTGCTGGCATTCCAGGCTGGGAATAAAACATGGAGCATGGCCAGGTCCTTCACTGGCTCAGGCTCTGGTGGGAAATGTTTGCACAACTCCAACCCCAGGGCAACGTATTTTTGGGCTAAATGAAACCCTTGTGGAAGGTGGTGGAGCTGAATTCTTCCCAAGGTTTCTCTCTAATTAAATTATGTCCTATTAAAACAGCTTCTAATGAGGATTCTCTTTCTTTTCCTCTTGGCTTGGCTTTCTGAAGGAAATGGGAGCTATTAAAAAAGCATTTTATTTATCTGCAGTTAAGGAGCCAACTACAGCCATGGGGAAGTTTCCATGGAAGGCAGGAGAGAAGTTCTGCAGGTGGGAGCTGCAGGAAAAATGTGCCCACATATACAGGCATGGCTCTGGTTTTGGAGGAATGCCCCAGATCTGACCTGGGAAATCATGAATGCACCATGGGAATACTCACTTTGTAGCCTCTCACTTCTGACTCGTTGTCCAAGGCCTTCACCTGGTCCCAGTTCAGGATGATCTTGGAGTCGGATGAATTCCACACGATGTTCCCGGGGGGCTGACTCGGTGCTGCACCAAAAACCAGACAGCTCCACGTTACTGAGGAGAATCCGTGCCCAGCTGGGTCCCTCCCAGTGCCAGTGGGGCTTCAGCAGCACAGCTGAGCCTGCCAGAGCCCTGTCCCTGCGGAGAGCTAACGAGCTGCTCCACTGATCCGCGTCCTCAAGGTCACGCGAGGTGTGACACGACACGGGGCTTTAAATGAGAAAGGGATTCAATCGGTTGCTCAACATGCCTGAGATCAGAGGAAAAAAGCCCTCTTGAACACTGAGATAAATATTTAATTTGCCTGCACAGCTGTGATTTCGGTTTTGCATGCTCTGCTTACTTAACACCGGGAAGAACCTCACGGAAAAAAACGAAAAAAAAAGGCTGAGCCTGGTAAATCTGCACAAAAGCCTGGCAAGGAGAATTCTGACAGCTCCTTGAGGCTCAAGAGAGCTGGGAAAGGAGAGAGGGGAGCAGTGGCTGGACCCCGCCAGGGCATCCATCCCTGCCAGCACTCACGCGGCTTTTTGGTGGTGACGTTGACGGCGGCGCTGGAGGGGCCGGTGCCAGCCGTGTTGTAGGCCCTGACTGCCAGGTGGTAGAGGGCATTGCCCCTCAGGTTGCCGACTTTGGTGGATGTTTGGTTCCCCACCGTGCGGATCCTTTTGGCGTTTTCCTCCTTCTCGTCGTGCCGCCAGCAGCGCACCTGGGGGCAGAGCAGGGCTGAGCCAGAGCAGGGCTGTGGCAGTGCCCGGCCCCAGAGGGGCTGGCAGCACCCCCTTGTCCCTGTCACCGGCCCAGATGTGCTCCCAGGGACAGCTGCTGCTCCCTGCCACCCTCCCTGGCCCTGCTGGGCACCAGCCTGGCTGCAACGCTCCCTTCTCGAGCCTGGCCACTCAGAAAGGTGGAACTTTTAACCTTGTGAGAGAACGGTGGAACTTTTGACCTTGTGAGAGAATGGTGGAATTTTTAACCCTGTGAAAGAACGGTGGAATTTTTAACCTTGTGAGAGAACGGTGGAATTTTTAACCTTGTGAGAGAACAGTGGAATTTTTAACCTTGAGACAGAATGGTGGAACTTTTAACCATGTCAGAGAACATTGGAGTTTTTAACCTTGTGAGAGAAATCTCTGTGCACTGAAGAGGCAAAGAGAAGCAAATCCACTTCAGGAACACACCCATGGCAGGAAGAGCAGCACGAGGACATCTCTGTGTCCCCTCAAGGCTGGCTGCTGAAAGGATCCTGCATTGTTTCCCATACCTCATATCCCTGAAAGGATCCTGCATTGTTTCCCGTACCTCATATCCCTGAATTCTTCCTTTGTGCTGGCTCTCCCATGGGGGAGCCCAGGAGACTTCGACGTCTGAGGCAGAAATGCTTCTGGCCAAAACAGTGGTTGGGGCTCTCGTTGGCTCTGGGCAGTTAAAAATAGAAGTGAGACTTTTCAATTCTATGTTCAATTAGTCCCAAACACCAGGGGATTTATTTTCCTCATTGCACAAGGAAGGAAGCAAACAAATGTCCACGTTTCAAACCGATGGCCTGTCAGGCTGTGCTCCCTCAGAAATAATAAGATGTCATTACCAAACTCAACCCAGAATAGCGTGTACTGTAATTAGGACAAGTGGGAACATTTTCTAATCAGTGGACATTAATTCATACTAAATCTCCACAGAATTCTTCCCAGATTACATATTACTTTTCCATTAATATCAAAAGATTTCATTATGATTAATGTTATTTTAATGACTATTGAAAAGAATTAATCACGGTTCGCCATTTATTACGAATCAGAGCAAGGCTGAGGTATCAAAGGATGTGTCAAGGTGGAAACCAAACCCTTTCAGACCCTGTTACATACAAGTAAAGATATTATTAAAGAAAGGCCTTATAAAATTGTGGTTTAGGCCTGGTTTAGGGAGAGAAGGCGAGGAGGGCTCATCTCTACCTTCCTCTGCCGAGTAGACGACGGTGACGGGGCTGAAGGAGCCTTCGCCCTTGTTGTTGTAGACGCCCACCTTGACCTCGTAGGGCGAGAAGGGCGGCAGGCTCTCGTTGCGGAACACGTAGCGCGCGGCGTCGGGCGAGGCCACCACCGTCTGCATCCAGCTGACCGTGCCCAGCGGCCGGAACGCCACCACGTAGCCAAAGCCGCCCCCGTTCTGCAGCTCCTCGGGCACCGTCTGTGGGCAGGGACGCGTTTCAGCACACACTGACCTGCCCTGGGGCACCCGCGGATCCCTCTGGGGCATCTTCGTTCCTAGGCTGGGCTTGGGGGTCTCAGAGGTCTTTTCCAAACTTGTTGGTTCTGGGATTCTGGGATTCTGTGATTCTGGGATTCTGTAATTCTGGGATTGTGCGGTTCTATAATGCTGGGATTCTGTTATTCTGGGATTTGGTCATTCTGTGATTCTGTGAATCTGGGATTCTGTAATTCTGGGACTCCGTGATTCAGTAATTCTGGGGTTTAGTAATTCTGTAATTCTGTAATTCTGTGATTCTGTGATTCTGTAATTCTGTGATTCTGTGAATCTGGGACTCTGTAATTCTGGGACTCTGTAATTCTGGGACTCTGTAATTCTGGGACTCCGTGATTCAGTAATTCTGTGATTCTGGGGTTTAGTAATTCTGTGATTCTGTAATTCTGGGATTCTGTGATTCAGTAATTCTGTGATTCTGGGGTTTAGTAATTCTGTAATTCTGGCATTCTGTACACAGCACAGGAGATGGAAGTGCAGGAGGTCCTATGTCACATCCAACCTGAATTCACCCCATCCTGCCTGCACCAGAGCCTTTCTGCTCCATGAAACAGGAAGCAGCACCTCCAAAAGACACTTTTCCTAAAGAGAATTTCCCTTCCCTCCCTGCCTGGATGGGGCCTCCATTGCTGATGTAATTTTAGGCTTTCTGGAGAGGCTGAGGTTTGCTGGGGTGAAGCAAGGACACAGTTTCTGCTCTCCCAACACACATGCAGCTGCTCTCATGCCTTTGGGATCACACATGAAGCCCCAAAGAACACACCCTGGACACGCTGACACTTCCTACCTGAGGCTTCCAGGCCCCTAAAAAACTACACTAAACCCAAAGGTTCCAAAAGTATTAAAATAATCCATAATAATGGGCCACCCTCCCTGAGGTGTCCATGGAGCTTCAGCACAGGTTACTGCTGGCGACTGCATTCTATTCTGTGTTGGAAAGCTCACATAAAGAAAAGGCCTCTGGACATTTAAAAGAGTAAAACCACTCTTCTATCAAAACACAAATGATATTTTGTGCAAATTACATCTCAAACCAATGGCTGATGTTCTGGCCATGTGTGTTTTTGAAACATATTGCAGTATCTTTAGGAGACACGGCGTAACTAATTAGTCCAACAGAGGAGGAAATTTAGCACATTGAGCTGTGTGGTGAGGACAAAAACCCATTTATAGGTTTTTAATAACCTCAGAAATATCTCTGGCGATTCATTCTGCCAGCTTGGTCAGAAATAGTGCTAAATGGAAGCGTTAGCATGTCTAGTGGAGTTCATTATTAGGAGAAATATGCCAGCTGCATTGCATCACAACACGAAAATATGAGCAGACAAATGACTAAAGTTCTAACCCTATCTGCCTTAAGGAATATTAAACATTTCTCTTCTCGGCATCTCCCCTCACTGGCTGCCATCAGCAGCAATGAAAGCCAGCATGCCTTGTGCTGGCACTGAGCTGTTTGCTGCCTTATATCCCAGGGAGGAGGAGGAGAAGGGAGGAAGATGGGAGCCAGCACAGCTAAATTCCCCAAATTCCCCGCCAGCTCAGAATGTTCCAAGCCTGTTTTATCTCTTGGGTGGCTCCTGGCCATCCACATTTTGCCTTGTGGATGTGCTGGGAGTCAGGGGGAGCTGAGCTGGTGGCAAATCCTGCTCCCCATGGTCCCTGCTCCCCACTTCCCTGGGGCTGGGGTCCTTTAGCTCCCTCTGACCAGCTGGGCTGTTTTTATCACACAGTCTGGGCTTTTTTACTGCCAACCCTTTGAAATCCACAGAATTCTCAGGGGGGCTGGGGTGAGACTCACCTCCCAGGTAATGACCAGCTCAGACTTGCTGCCTCCACCTCCACTGACATTGGCTGGGGTCACCTCGGGGACTGCAGAAAGATAAATGCAGAAGATGGATGTGACAGCCTTGGAACCCAAAACCCACATGGAGATGGAGCAGAGCTGTGCAGCAGCAGGACACTGCTGGCCTTCCCCTGCTGGGGCCACGAACTGTTAAAATGACTAATTTGCCATGGCAAACAGCACATTAAAAGTGTGTCAACAATAGTGCATTAAAAGTATGTCAATTAACTTGTGTATTCAGTCTCTAATTGTTCAGTTTAAACATTTGTCCTCCATTAAAAAAGGTCTTTTATTTATTTTCCTGTTTCATATTCAGTTCTTATGTGGAACAGAGGAGCCACCTGCCAGGGCTTCCCCACTGTTGGGGAAGATGAAACAGGAAAGCCTTATAAATATGATTGCCTGGCAAAAAGATTTTGAGAATATAGAAACTATAAGTGAGATTGAAATGAAAGCAAGCTTTGAGATCCCTCAGTTACTGAATGACTGGAAAACAATGGTGTGGCTGGCTGAAGGTGATCCCCTTTTGATGGAACAACACCCTCTGCTTGCAGACAGGCCCAAGGGTCAGAGCAGACCCTACAGCTTGGCAGAAGGGGCCCAAAGAGGAGTTTTTAGGGTTTAAATGTAACATAGTTTGGTGATGTAATGATTCTTATAGGCTGTATGTAAATGCTATAGGACTTGTATATGGTACTAGATTGGTTAGTGAGAATCAGAATATTCAACACAGAAGAAGATTTATTGTATTGTAATGGGAACCTCAACTTCTTACCCTCTTATCCTCTTTTACTCTCTCTCATCCTCTTTACCACTCTCTTTACTGCTCCAGCTGTGGCTGGCAGCTCCCAGCAGGGCCCTGCACTTGGCCCTTTGCAAGAAACCACAAATTCCAAGCCCTGGCTTCTGAGATCTCTGGTCTCCATCCATCCCCACCATCCCACCCCCGACGCTCCTACACCCAACAACCGGGGGATCTCTTGGCATTTATTGCACAAAGACTTCACCCTCAGCCCCTGTGCCCAGCCCCACTTACGAGCCTCCTCAGTCCTCCTCTTCTCCGAGGGGCTGCTGGGCTCCCCGATGCCGATGAGGTTGGCAGCCACCACCCTGAACTCGTACTCCACCCAGGGGTTCAGCCCCACCACCGTGGCCGTGAACGTCCTGCCGTCGATCACCTCTGGAACTGGGGTGCAAGGACGTTAAATATTAAAATACTGCTGGGAGAAAGGCACAGGGGAGTTTCGTTTCCTTACAGGTCTTAACATAAGTAGTACTTGGTAAATTTTCTCTCGTCTTTCTCACATTTTGCCAACTGCAAAGAAGTGAACTCATACTCCACCCAGGGGTTCAGCGCCACCACTGTGGCTGTGAACATCCTGCCATCAATGAACTTGGGAACTGGGGTGCAAGGAAATCAAATATAAATATTAAAATACTGCTGGGAAAAAGCACAGGGAAATCTCATTTCCTTAGAGGTGAGGGCTTAACATAAGTACCAAGAAGGATTGATAAACTTTCTCTCGTCTTTCTAACATTTTGCCAACTGCAAAGAAGTGAACTTGTACTCCACCCAGGGGTTCAGCCCCACCACCATGGCTGTGAATGTCCTGCCATCAATGATCTCTGGAACTGGGGTGAAAGGAAATCAAATATCAATATTAAAATACTGCTGGGAGAAAGGCATGGGGAATCTCATTTCCTTAGAGGTGCGGGCTTAGTGTAAGTATCAAGAAATACTTGGTAAATTTTCTCTCATCTTTCTAGCATTTCGCCAACTGCAAAGAAGTGAAAGAGGCAGCATTAAGCCCCTCTGCTTTTAGTGCAGAAATTCCTGCAATTAAAGAGTTTCTCCAAAATTGCCACAGTTTGGAAACAAAGTGTCATGACAACAGGTTTGGAGGGTCTGTATTTTTCTCTTTTTGAAACACACTGTTGTCTCTGTTTAGTGGCTACTGGAACAAAATTAACCTGTGACGGAATGAGCAATCACATCATGGGATTTTTCCCTCTATCAGGAAAATAATTCTCCTTAAAGACAAGCTGGATGACACTGTCTGTCCCTGAGGGATGTCTTTATAGACCACAATTACTGTTGTATATCTCCAGCATGGCAACAAGAGATAGGAATTCATTCTGTTTTCCCTTAAACATTCATGAGAAAAATGGGTGAGTGATAGCACTGACTGCACCCTAAATCTTTGGGTTGCCAAACCTGAAACTACTTAATAAGAGTAGTGCTCTGCAGCCAGGGAAATTGCTTTTCACACCAGGGGCCAGAGCTGGCCAAAGCAGCCCTGGGTGGGTGCTGAGGAGTTACGTACAGGTAAAAATCTTATAAAAGGCTTGTAAAATCAGGCTTTATTACTGCAGCTGAGCTAATAGCTAGCCTGATAAGTTCCCGTGAGAAACTTGGCAGATTTCATAAAAATAGAATCCTGTAACACTGAAAATCTACTTATTCCCTTATGAAAAAAATTATAAGAATGAAAATCAGTTTACGTAACAATCTACTCTTATGAAAGAATAGAAAGAAACAATAGAAATAGAAAGAAACAAAAGATTAGAAAAAAATTAGAAATAGAAACTATCTATTCTTATGAAATTTACACCTATAAAAATTAAAAGTTGATCCTGTGAGAATCTATGAAAAAAAACCCCAAAAACTATCTAAAAAGAGAAAAGTCTGATAAACATGTACCCTAACCATTACCAACCAATAAACTGAGTTTTGAGAGATCATTAGCCAATCAGACTCAAACACAACACCTACTATGAACAAAACAAATAAAAGTCCAGCTATCCTCTGTTGTGTTGTTGGGAGGGTCCCCAGGACGAGGTGAGAGATGAGAATCTGACTCCAAGATGAAAAAGGCTGATATATATGGTATGATGTGATATATTATAATTACATTCTAAAACTATACTAAAGAAAGAGAAAGGATACATCAGAGGGTTAGACAAGAAGAATAATAAAAACCTGTGACAGAGTCCAACACAGCTGATGGTGATTGGTCATTAAATTAAAACAATTCACATGGAACCAATCAAAGAGGCTCCTGTTGGTAAACCATCTCCAGACCACATTCCAAAGCAATCAGATAATTATTGTATTCTTTATAATTATTGTTATAATGATTGGTTATATTAATATTGCTAAAATTATTGTTTATAATTTTGTTATAATTAATAACTATTCTTTACATCTCTTTTTCTGAGGCTTCTGAGCTTCTCAGGAGAAAAACCCTGGTGAAGGGATTTTTGAGGAAATACCATGGTGACAATCCTGCTCCCTCAAGCAGCAGCATGCTGTCCCTCCCTGCAGCCCCTGGGGTGGGTTCCCCCCGAGGTGTGTCCCCCAGGTGTGTCCCCCAGGTGTGTCCCCCAGGTGTGTCCCCCCAGGTGTGTCCCCCAGGTGTGTCCCCCCAGGTGTGTCCCCCAGGTGTGTCCCCCAGGCTGCCTTACCTGTGCTCACTGCCTGCCAGCCCACCGAGAAGGGCGTGCGCGCCTGCACCACGTACATGGTGATGGGGCTGTGGTTGTCTGCCCCCGGCCTCCAGGACAGCTGGGCCGTGCTGTCTGTCACCTCCTCGATGGTCACGGCCTCGGGGGGGCCCGGGGGACCTGGGGGTGCAGCAGAATCCGTGACAGGAGGAGGAAGAGCCGGGTTCACCTTCCCAAGGGACCCAGCAAGTCCTGGGTTCACCGTCCCCTCCTGTCTCAGAATCTCTGCTGGTCACAGTGACCCTGAGATATGTACAAGCTCTTTTTTCCCCCAGCCTGGCTGTCAAAGAAGGATTTTTCTGTTCTCATTCTCAAGGTTGTTTATTGTTTTTTATCTATCACATTCTTTCCTTGACCCGCTGAGGTCTGTCTAGCAGGTCAGGTTCAGGCACTCTGCCTGCCCTCAGGGTGGTGTTATCTTTTTATACTAAAAACTACCTGTACCTTATTTACCATAACTTCCCAATACCTATCACCTTTGTTAGACAGTGAGCTTCTACTCTACACCAATCTAAAAGGGCCAACATCACCCAGAACATGGAGGCTAGGAAGAAGAAAGAAGGACAAGGCACGCCCAAATTCCTCCATTCCATGCCCCCATTCTAAAAACCTCAAAAATCTCTTTTTCACCCTGTGACAAAATAACTATTATTCTACTTAAATCCTACGACACCACCAACAACAGCAGCAAAATTCAAATACCTCTTACAATCAGGTCTGCAGCAGCTGAGAGCTTGTCCACACTTGTTTGCACCATGCAGACGTATTTCCCTGCGTGCTTCAGCTGGATACTCCTGATCATCAAATCACCAGCTGAGTCCTGCTGATAAAGGAGGGAAAAGTGGTTACAATCACTCTTTAATGAGCCCTAAACATCATTATCACATGAAGGACACTGTGACTAATGGGTTTACTTTATGCTGGCTGATGAAAACATCAGCAGTAGGAGCCATGGCCTGTTGAAAGGATAAGGATGGGAGCCTGCCTGGAAGGTGGGAGAGGGAGCATCCCTAAAATCCTGGCTCCTCCAAGGAGCAGGGCTGGGGGCTGTTAAGCACTTTCCCCATTAAAACAACGTGACAGTGCAGGACAGGTTCACTCTGATTGCTCCTTTTTCTCTTTGGATATCCAATTTTTACCCTCTCTGCCATCCCAAGGCCCAGGTTGTGTCTCCATCCCTCCTGCAAGGGAAGCCCAGCCCAAATTTCCAAATTTGGAGATAGCAGCAGTAGTTTCATGGCTTTGTGTCCCAGCCAGCAATTTGATTGCCCAGGACTTTTGTGCTGAAGATCACGAGAGCAGCGCTCTCTGAGGAAATCTTGCATCACACACCAGCAGTAATTTGTTTTCCAAACGCCAAGTGCAGGTCTGATTAATTGTTGAATACAACTAATTAGGTTTCTGGATGCAGTGGATGCTGAGAGCCTCTCTCAGTTTCTCTCCCGACACAAAGCATTTGATGCATTGGAAATCTCAGGGAAACCTCATGGTTGTGGCCTTTGGACTGAGGAATATTAATAAAGTTTGTAATTTTAGCTCTGTGGGCACAACAGGAGCAGTCACCCCAAAAAGCCATGGCTGCTGCTGTGAGCCCTGTGCATCAATCTGTGAGCTCATCTTTTAATGACTTTTTTTAAGGGATAAGAGCAAGGCTTGGGAATTGCATCTCCTTTTCCTTTCAGCATTAAATTTCACTCCTGACAAATGCAAACATGAACTGTCACCATGCCTGAGACCTGTTGCTCTCTAAAACCTCCCTCAGAGCAACATGCAAAACCTTTCCCAGTTTTCTTCCTCTGCTGAAAATTTTCCATTTCCTCCCTCCTTTTTCTTGCTGCCTTCATCCAATTCCTTCTGTTAGCAGCCTTTTCTGCATGACCCACCTTGTCAGATTTGATACTTACCCCTCCAACCTTTTCAAAGTGGTCCCCATCTTTGTCAAAGTCTATCAGGTGCCCATTGAAGGACCAGGTGAAGGCGATGTCCAGGGAGTGGTCGTGGGACACCTGGCAGGGCAGGACAATGCTTTCTCCAACTGTGACATCCATGCTGAAAGGGGACACCATGACCCGCGTTGGATCTGCAAACAACAAAGAAAAAGGGGGGAAAACGGATTATTCTCATTCTCCCGAGGAGCAGAGACATTGCAGGGCTGAGAGAGATCCTAAGCAGGGATTCCTTAGGAAGGGCCTTAAATCAACAAGTGAATTATTCCATCTTTGGGTTTATCCTTCCTCTAGTTGTTGGGTTAAAAATAATAAACTTAATAAATCCTCCAGAATCCCCTTCCAGCCACCGTCCCGATGAAGAAGGAGGAAAGAAAAGAGTGCAGCAGATCTGAAAGGCTCAATTACAACTTTTTATCAGAGATTCTCTTACTTGAATCTTCTCACTTCAAAGAGTTGTTTCACACATACATTGCTCACCATGGTTATCAAAAAGCTGTTCTGTCATTCCTAAATTAAATGTAAAATCTCCAAAACTGGAATAAGAAGGTTGATATTATTAAAACCAGGAGTTTTTAACCTGGGAAGGCAAAGATCAGGCAGAGATTATTGTTGTTATATTTACTGAGAACTGGCCACGCTCTGAGGGATGGCTCCACACCTCACATCCTCTCCTTGGGCCCCCACAAAGAATAAAGGAAAATGCTGAGTGATGCCAACAGAACCTTGCCCAGCATGGAGCCCAAACTTTGATGTGTGCCAGGCAGGGGCAGTTCAGGGTCTGAAGCAGAAAGGGTGCCCAAACCAGGACATTTCCAAAGGGAAGCCCCAGAGCAGGATGTGTGACATTGCAGGGTCTGTGTCACACACAGGCAGCAGCTCCACCCTGTTCAGGACTAACCCTAATCCCCTTCTCACAGCTGGGGCTCCACAGCTCCTCCAGCACTGCTTCAATTGTCTGTTCTTCACCCCAGTGTGAGCAGGGCTGGCACAGGAAGGTGAGCCATGACACATTATGCAGACTGCAGCTCCTCGTCTGTGCCCGTGAATCCCCTCTGCCTCTAAAGTTAACATTTCTCTTCCATTTCTGTTGACAAAAATGCAGCAATTTTTTCCACAGGGCCTCAGAGGAAATGAAAAGGAGGAAAAAATATTGCTTAACAATGAGACCAAAAGTCTGAATATCATACAGAGATAGATATATTTGCTTATTCCAAAAATCTACTCTGCACAGCTGTCATGCTAAAATAATACCAGCATTATTCAATCTCTGGTACATGACACCAAAATCTCAACAACAACTTCCTGAGCCTATTGCCCAGCTGCTTAATTCTCTGCTAGAATAATAAAGATACAGCAGCACAGATATGGACTGGGCAGAGCTGCTCACAGAAATCCAGGGGATGCCAAGCTGTTCCTGCATTTTCAGCCTTCTCAAAAGTCTGCAGGAGGTGGCGAGAGAGATTTTGTTGCTGTCTAGAGAGATTTCAGATCGAGTCTCAGGGACTTGGCTGTGTTATCTTGGACAAGTTTAATTTGTCTGTATGTTGTGTTCACTTCTGACCAAGCAGAGGAGCTCTTAGAACAACTTGTATGACACTTAATTAATCAATGAATTAACACATTAAATAATTCTCAGGTGTTTATAAACATGAAAGGAATGAAGAATATAAAGGCTATAAATATATAGATATATAATATGTAGAATATATAATTTATATATAAATTTTATATTAATATATAATATATAATATATAATATATAATATATTATATATTATATATTATATATAAAATATTATATATAATATATTATATACAATATATAATAAATAATTGTAAAGAATTTTAGTATATAAAATAGATTCTAGAATAAAGAATTCTGGTATGTAATTTGTATTCCAGAGTTCTATACAATTACATTTATAGAATATATTAGATATAAATATTAATTAAATATTAATTAAATTTAATAAAATATTCTTTATGGAATAGTTATAGTCTAGAATATAGTTAGAATATTATAGTTTTATATAGAATATTAGAATATTATAGGTTTATATAGTTAGAACATTATAGGTTTATATAAGCCTGCAATAGAGTGAACAGAATAGAAATATAGAAGTATAGAAATATAGAAATATAGAAGTATAGAAATATAGAAATATAGAAATATAGAAATATAATTCTAAGATTTATATAAATGATATCAAAAAATGTGTTTGCTGCAGCTCAGCACAGCTCCTGTAAGAACTCTGAGTGCCTGGTGCTTCCAAAAACGCCTGCAGGTTTCAGGGAATCCTGGAATCATTCAGGCTGGAAAAGATCTTTTAAGGTCACCAAGTCCAACCACTCCTCACCACTGTGCCCTGCCCCACACGCACCCCTCAGTTAAATCCCTCTGGGCATCTGCAGGAACCTTTCCCTGGGGAACTCCTGCTGCCCTCCACCCTGAGCCCGGCCTGGAGCATCCCTGGGGTGGCAGGGGCACAGCTGGGTGTGCCACTGGCAGGGACAGGCTGTAGGTGTCACTGAAGGCTCGGCAGCAGCAGAGCTCCTTCCCTGCCTGCCTTCCCCCCCAGCGCTCTCAGAGGATGCTCTCTGTGGGACAGAGCTGACACTTGCCAGCTTTCTGTGGTTTTTCCAGAGGCTCCTGCGGGCTGGAGCAAACCCTGCTGGCCCCAGCACAGCTCTGGGTGCCCAGCCCTCCCTGCTGGGTGCACCAAGGTCACCCCAGCTCGTGCCACCTCCTTCAGTCCCACCTGAAATCCCGATTTTCCTGCCTCACCTCCCTCAGCTCCCCCAGCACAGTGACAGAACTGTCTGGCTGATTCATGGATTTGCTGTATCCTACGAGAGATTTTAACTAATCTCCTTTCTTCTTTAGAAGAAAGGGAGCTGAGCATCACCTCCCATCTGTGGGAAGGCTGTGATTGCTTCCCTTCTGTCCTTTATCAGCTGCCCGTCATCAGCCATGAGGGAATCTCCCGATCCTTTTGGGATGCATGGATGCATTTTGGGATGCATTTCCAGCTGCATCACCAAGGATAAGGCCTGGGGGTCACAATCTATGAGGGAACCACCCCAATGGATGGGGTGTCCATGGGGAGGGAGGATTTGTTCAGGGAAGGCAGCTCTGCTTGTCACATCCATCTGCAGATGTGCGGGATGTGACACGGGCTGCTGTGGCAGCACACGAGTGACACAAACCTCAGCAGGGGCTGACACTCACAGAGAATGCTTTTTTTTCCCTTTAAAAATAGGTCAGAGCAGCTTTGGAATGAGGCCAGACACGGTGTCAGCAGTTGTGTGCCAGAACTGTCACAGCAGAATCCCCACTGACCAGACCTGGTTTCCCAGACCAGGTGGACTCAGAATCCCATTCCCAGTTTGGCTCAGCCCTGGGGCTGGGTGAGGCACTCCAGGGCATGGATCCAGCCCAGCCCTGCAGGTGAGAATATCCAATTACAGGTGAGGATATCCAATAACAGGTGAGGATATCCAATAGCAGGTGAGGATATCCAGTTGCAAATAAGGATATCCAATGGCAAGCGAGGATTAGATAAGCAAAAGAGGAGGAAGAGTACCAAATGAAGAGGAAGGTTGCTCCAGTGTGGGCACAGCCTTGGAGTAATTGGGAATAAAATGAGTTTTCCCCCTCACTTTCTGTCTGACCTTGAGCAAGTCATTAAAAGTCTCTGCTGCCTTATTTGCCCAGCTTATAAAATAAAATGGATCAGGCCTTCATTAGGAACAGTTTTGGGTAAGGATATCCAAGTGCAGGTGAGGATATCCAGTTTCAGGTGAGGATATCCAATACCAGGTAAGGATATCCAGTTGCAGGTGAGGATATCCAATACCAGGTGAGGATATCCAACACCAGGTGAGGATATCCAGTTGCAGGTGAGGATATCCAACACCAGGTGAGGATATCCAGTTGCAGGTGAGGATATCCAATAACAGATGAGGATATCCAGTTGCAGGTGAGGATATCCAATACCAGATGAGGATATCCAGTTTCAGGTGAGGATATCCAATACCAGGTGAGGATATCCAATACCAGGTGAGGATATCCAGTTGCAGGTGAGGATACCCAATGGGTGCTGAGCAGACAGTGGGACCTGCAGTGCCAGCCTGGCAGCTGGAGGAGCACAGAGTGTCACACTCCAATAAAGGCTGAGCTGGAACATGCTCAGGAGACGCAGCTCCTGTTGTTAAATTGGTGCAATTGAGCATTCAGAGGCAGATTAAACTCAGAAGGGATAATGTCAGCATTTCCAAGGCTGGCTGCAGCTAATACCTAAATGCTTATTTAGACATCTAGCCCAGCACACAGGAGGAGGTCAAAGGAGAAGGAACAGAAGGGAATACTTGGATTTTCACATTTTTATCCAGAACAAAAACCCTGAAGAAATCAAAACTCCCCTCCACAGCCCCCAAATTAGCAGTTCTCTCAAACTGTCTTACTTCTAAAGGAAATTTTCCAAAGACTTACTCCTCTCTTTCTTCTTCCAGCCTTGCCTTCATTCCATGCTGCTGGGAAGTGAATGGGAATGTTGTACAAGATCCTACAGAATCATGGCGTAATTAAGTTGTAAAGGGCTCCAAGATCATAAAACTGATCATATTCCAAACCTCAGCCTGCTCTGAGGTCTGCAGTACCTGTCCCTCTCCCATTCCCTCTTCTGCCTGAGCAGGGAGGGTCTGTTGGAAATACTCCTGACTGCTGATATTCCTTATGAGGACCTGGGCTGATTAGCAACAAATTCCAGTTTGATTAACCAGCTAATTACCTAATTCTCTCAGACTAGTGTTACAGTGTTAAAGATCCAGATATAGTCTCCTTATCTGCATAAACCATTTCCTGTACAAGATTTTAAGATGTGTTTTTCTTGTAGATGAACTCTAACTCGAGCATTTGGGACTCATTTTCCTCAATTTTTTTTTTTTTTGAACACCAGCATGTTCACCAATTCCATTTTGGCTTTTATCAGCAGGAGTTAATAAATGCATCTCAGATCAATGTCCTCTATTTGCAATGACATTTTACATTATTGTATTGATTCCAAGGCACATCATGTCTGGAGATAATAAAAATCAATCCTGGAGGATGTGGTTTCTATGAGCAACCAAAGACTCAAAGTCCAATACATGAAAATACTCAAATTTGCTCTATTTTTTTTTTCTTTCTGTTTGTGAATGAAATATTTATCCAGGACCATAAGGCCAAAAGCCTCTGAGACCTGACTGGTGAAACTTCTGGGAGCTTTGAGTGCTCTGTCATCAGAGAGAGGAGAGAGGGAAGGAGTGGAGGAGAGAGGGAAATACAACTCTGAATTAAAGAGATTAAAACCCAGCGAATGACTGAACACAGAGAGGAATTAGCAGAGCAAATTACAGCTGAATGGACTGAGTACTTCATGGGGCATGGCCAAAATTGGGATGAAAAAGCAATGGGGAAAAGGTTAAGTATTTACAGTATTTGGCCTTTAAAATATCACCTGTGAGCTGTGCTGAGTCACACAGATGCTTTCAGGAACAGGCACTTGGCTTCTATGCCAATTTATCCCTTTTTCCCCTGCAATCAGCTATTACACACATTCTTAACAGGAGATTCTGCAGCATTTCCACCCTCTGGTGTGTACTGTGGCAGTTCAGCCTAATAAAATATAATCCTATTAAAAGCAGACACTATCAGTTCTGAAAAGGGACTTCAGGGCTGGGACTGAAGTCACTTAGCTCTGATTTTAGAAACATTTGTGATTAGTGATTAGAGCTTCCCATGCCATCAGGCAGCACAGATCTCTGCAGTGAGCCACGGCCCTGGGTTCAGCAGGGATTAGGGGAAGCAGGGAGGGAACATCTGGAACATCTGGAACATCTGGAACACCTGACCTTTCCTGGGAGAGCACAAACCCAATCCAGCAACGCACTGGCTGAGCTGGGCCTTGAGGATGTGCTCAAATTGCTCTGCTGAAGGAGGATCCTTATCTTGTTTGGCTGAAATCCCCCCTCAGCAGTGTGGGGACACGGGATTATTTCAGTGGGAGCCTGAGCCCCTTTGTCAGGAATTTTCTGCGAGGATTGGAAAGCTGTTGTAAGAGGAGACTTTGGCTGTTTCTCCCTGTGATCTGTCCCTTCCAAGAGCAGCAGTTCCCTCCTCAGCTCCACTGAAGGGCTTCCCACAGATGGGAAACTCTCCAGGGCTGATGGCAGAGTGTTCCTGGCAGCATTGGGTGCCCCCAGTGCCCAGAAGGGATGGGCAGCACTCAGGGGATTGCATTCTGCACACCCCACCTGCATTTCTGGGTGGCTGGATGATAAATGAAGGTTTAAATCTGAAATGAAGGTTATTTACATCTGAAAACACACTGAGAATAGAACTGCACAGGGGGGATGCTGAGGAGGGGTGTGCCATTAGAGCAAATTCAAAGCCAAAACATCTGAAAATACACCCACTCCAGTGAGAGTGCAGGGAGGGAGGAGAGCCCCCAGCACTCCACTTTAACCTCCCTTTTACCCAGTGCAATGCAATCTGATCAAATCAAGCTCTCTCCACACAATTGTCACCAAGCAAATCACACCTAATGGGCTCTGGAGATGACAATCACATCTGTCACTCAGGGAAATCTGTTCTTGCTCTTTGCAGCAGGAACCTCAAACATCCTCCAACAGCTCTGCAGACTGAAATAAACCCCACTCCACCCCAGAGCTGCCTGCAGTGAGAGCTCTGTGTCTGACAAATGACCCAGGTGCTGGTGCCAACCCTTGTGGGTAACCTGGGGAATTCACGGTGCCACCTTTTGTGGGCCATCGACTGGGACGAGCCGATGTCTGTCCCTTCAGGTGGGGAATAATCTGCTGCTGCCATTGCAGAAATGATGAGCACCTCCCAGAGAAGGTTAATCAGATACAGCAGAAATCACAGCTAATCTGAGATAAATTGCAGCTCACTCAGGGATCAGTCACTGCTCTCCTGGTACCACAAACCAGGGGAATTGCGTAGATGGGATTCCCTGGAGCCCAGGGTGCCCAACAACATTCTGCCCCTTGGAGCAGCTCACCCTCTGGGGTTGGTTCTTTTATGGTGTTTTACAGGTTTTTATAGTGATGATCATAAATCAAACATTTCAGGAGGCAGCAGAGCAGCAGAAATAGAACATGCAGACACTCGAACTGCAGAATCACAGAGTGGCTGCCACAGTTTTGCATTTCTAAGGCACAAGTGTGAATTTTAGGCCTTTCCCACAGGAATTCTGTGCCTGTTACCCACCCTCCTCATCAGCACCAAGATGTTTGGAATTATCTGCCGTGCCAGAATAAATCCCAAATTAAGAGTCATTAGGAGCAGATGCCTCTTGAGCTGTCAAACTTAGGGAGCAGCCAGAAAATCCCTGGCTGGACTTTGCAGTGAGTGATCCTCAGCTTAACCATCCTTAATGTCACCCAGATCAGGGCTTGGCTGTGTCATCCCTGCCTGGGGATAAGCCAGGCTTGGTGTCCAGCACATTTATCAAGCCCAAGACATTCATCCTCCCACCTGCCATCGTGGGAAGGGAGCTGGAGGGGAGCACGTGGAAACAGGACAAGAGTTGCTATTTTTCTACCTTTTTTTTTTTTTTTTTTTTTTTTTTTTTTACTATTCCCTTTTAACTTGTGGCAAATACACAATACCAGAAAGTACCTACAAGTTAAAGTCAAACAGAGCACAACAACTGCAAACCTCAGGGTGTTCCAAGGAGCTGGGCCAGGCACAGAAAGCAGGAGGAGGGGGTGATTGATTTTAGCTGTGATCCCACAGGGAATGTGTCCCAGCTCCCATGGGGGGCACAGCACAGCACAGTTCAAACACCACCCTGAACACTGGGACCTGGAGTCACAGCCAGATGGGAACAATTGAGCTCAACAATTCCATCAAAAAGAGGGTTAGATAAGCCAAAGAGGAGGAAGAGTGCCAGATGAAGAGGAAGGTTGCTCCAGTGTGGGCACAGCCTTGGAGTAATTTGGAATAAAATGAGTTTTCCTCCTCACTTTCTGTCTGACCTTGAGCAAGTCATTAAAAGTCTCTGCTGCCTTATTTGCCCAGCCTATAAAATGGATCAGGCCTTCATTAGGAACTGTTTTGTCTCCCTGCACCACAGTGCACAGCAGATATTTTTATTTAAGATGAACTTTCCCTTGCTCACAGCAGCGTGAGCGAGCCTGACGCCCCAACACCTATTAGAGAACAAACCCCATGGCAGGGAGAGCAGAGCCAACCAAACAAACACCGGGACAGAACTCCCTGGGCCAAGCAGGTCTCATTTGTTTCCTGGTGCAGATGAGGATGGCTCAGGATGCCCTGTGCTCCCTCCTAAGGAAGTGACTCACTCTCATTAGCGGCACAGAGAGAAGACAAACCTCCCTTTTCTGGGGGCTGTGCTCCTGCTTTGCTGCTGATGGCAGGGGCAGGGGGAGGCAGGATCACAGGTGAGATGAAAATAACAACCCCCAAGACCATTCCTCATTAGAACTGCCTCAGAGTCCTCAGCGCCTCCTCTGCTGAATAAATCTTCCCCACAGAGCATCATTAAAAAGTGTCCCTGACATTTCTGCTGTTCTGTGGCATTTTGCCTCAAATTAGCCAGGAGTTTTTCTTATGTAAATAATTCCAGGGCCAGGAGCAAGGGCCAGCCTGCAAAGGCACACACGGGGAGGTGGAGGAGCAGCAGCTCCTCCTTTCCAAATCCTTTCCTTAGGATTTTTTCTCCCGAGAAGCTGAGAAGCCTCAGAAATGAAATGTGAACATTGATTATCTGCTGCTGTGGGATGCAACAGGTGCATCTGTGATTGGTCTCATGGGGTTGTTTCTAATTAATGGCCAATCACAGTCAGCTGGCTCAGACTCTCTGGTCAGTCACTGTAAATAGCCCCCAGTCACTGACACTGGCTGGGGGCTATTTACAAATCCCAAACAGGACAGGACTGCTGGAACTGCCTTGAGCTGTTGGATTTTCCAGCATCAGCCTCATTCCATGGTTATGACAATGGGAAGATGCCAGCAGCTCACAGCCCAGGCAGCAGACACAGAACTCAATGTCACAACTCACTTTAGAAGTTTTTTGCCCAATCACACAAAGCAAAAGCCCATTGACAGCATTTACATCTGTGTAGTATCTATTCTATATTGACAGCAGTTCCATATAACCACTATTAGCACAGGTACCTGTGGTTAAACAATGCTTGATTATTTCAAATACAATCCTGCTTGTGAGCCTTAAAACACAACACACAGAGCTCCATTATTAAGCTTAGAACTTCCTAATATCACACTAGATAAACTTTTCTGTAGCTTAGAGAGTTATTCTAGACAAGCATTAATACACAGACCATTGTTCTATTTGTCCTTGCTTTTCTACAGTTTAAATCATTTTTCTGCTGACCAATCTCATGGCTGCTGCTGAGCTCCAATCACAGTTCTGCTGTATGTGAGCCCTGCCTTTTGCACCTTTCCCAAAACCCTCTGATTTTGTGGATTCCCACAAGTCACAAGATTTTATTATCATTGTTTTCTATTCCTTTCAAGCCTTCTAAAATTTCTTCTATTCTTTTAGTGTAGATTTAGTATATAATTTTCCTTTAATATAATATATATCATAAAATAATAAATCAGCCTTGTGAAACATGGAGTCAAGATTCTCATCTCTTCCCTGGTCCTGGCACCCCTGCAAACACCACCCCAGCTCTCTCCTGCAGGGAAGGAATTCATTGTCAGCTGCTCAGTTTAGCTCCCAGGACTAATGGATTTTTACAGAGGTTTTTTACTGTGCCCTTAGGATGGGAACTGAAATTTTCACTGCTGAAATACTGCTGATTTCCTAAATAAACTCTGTATTCACGTATATTCACAACAAACCTGGAAGAAAACACAGTGCTAAACCCTACAAATTGGATTGGTTCTTCTTGGCCCACTTAAAAACTTCAAATGAAAGCAAAGTTCATATTCTAACTGTGTGTGTGAGACACACAGAGACAGAAACAACCAACCCAAGCCATGGCAGGTCAGTTCAGTGATGAAATTCCATCTATTTCAGAGCCCACCTGCTTCTGAGTCAGGAACATTGGTACTTTGGGATAAAGACAAGAGTCTAATGTCTCCATGTGATGTGAGGGGATTGCTCATTATCTTGCAATAAAGAAAAAGGAAAATCAGGTGGCAGGAATCCCTGATATTGAAGCATCTCCTCCCTCTCGTTCAGCAGTGCTGCAGACACCCCCTGACCTGTCCCAGGTTTGTCTAGGTGCCACCTGGATTTATTACCTGACAATAACTCTGATAATAAATACCCTGCTGGCACTCCGGGCTCAGGGAGAGCACACACTCCCATCAGCTCAAATCCTGAGTGTTTGGCGCTGCTGAGCTGCTCCAAATGCTCCTGGGGAGATGCTCAGCAGGGCTGGCATTTCCCCAAACACTGTCCCAGATTCCTGCCTGCAGCACTCTCATCCTCCTCCTCCTCCTCTAATGTGCTCTCTGAACGCTGCCTCTGCCTCTTTGATGTTAGACACATCACCCTGGGGCCAGGCTGCTGTGAGTCAGTGATTTCAGGGACAGGAACTTCATTTCCTTCATTCTCCCACGCTGCTTCCTTCATCCCCACCTGAAGCAGAGATCTGCAGTCATGTTTAGATCATCATCATCATCATCATCATCTCCCCATCCCATCACACGGAATTCCTGACAGCTGGGGAGAGATGGGACACCCTCCCCAGTGCCACAGCAGCTACAACAACCTCAGCTTTCTGTTTTACTGATACAACAACCTGAGTTTTCTGTTTTACTGATATATCAACCTCAGCTTTCTGTTTTACACCTACAACAACCTCAGCTTTCTGTTTTACACCTACAACAACCTCAGCTTTCTGTTTCACTGATATAACAACCTCAGCTTTCTGTTTTACTGATTTAACCACCTCAGCTTTCTTTTTTACTGCTACAACAACCTCAGCTTTCTGTTTTACTCCTACAACAACCTCAGCTTTCTGTTCTACAGCTCCAACACCCTCAAGTTTTCTGTTTTACTGCTACAACAACCTCAGCTTTCTGTTTTACTCCTACAACAACCTCAAGTTTTCTGTTTTACTGCTACAACAACCTCAGCTTTCTGTTTTGCTGCTTTCCCTTTGGGTATCACCCTGATTCACCCAGGCTTTGTGGAATCCCCATGGAACTCCTGCCCGGAAATTCCTCCCACTGCATGCCTGGAGAGAAGGACAAGCTCTCTGTGCCCTCCTCTGGCACAAAAACCAAATTCATCCCTCAGCGCAGGCTCAGAAGGCAGGAACTCCTTCAGCAAGGAGGAGAACGTTGAGCACAGCTTAAAATGTCCAGTGCAACCTGTCATGTTCCATTTCTGCCCACCAGAGGAGCTCCATGAATTAAAATCTCAAGGAGACAGAGCTGAAATTCCTGGTGAGTCCCCTGCAGAGGCACACAGAGCTGCAGAACTGAGAGATGGCCCCTGATCTCTCAAATACCAGGGTTGGGCATAAAGAGAATATCCTAAGTTGGAAGGGATCACCTTCCACCATCCCACTTTGCTCCCAGCCCTGCCCAACCTGGCCTTTTGTCCAACACAGTAATTTAAATTATTTCTTATAAAACAGCACATTTTTCACTCCCAGCCTATTCCTCTGTGTCAATGTTGAGGTGCTGCATTGCAGTTCAAATTGATCAAATACTGTAAATTCTGGCAAAAAAATAATTGTAAAATGTAAATTCTGGGAAAATCAATCCAGTTCCAGGGATGGAACAACCACAGCTTTTCTGGGCACCCTGTGCCAGGGCCTGACTGCAGAATAATTTGTTAGTTATGACTTATGTCCAATCACACCATAAACTCACTCACACACACTGCATTTACTCAGACTTAGATGTGATCTATGGCTTTGTTTAAACCACTCTGGGCTTTCATTTGTATTCAAAAACTGACAAATATTTTAACCTTTCTGAAATGCAGTGTGTTAAAATAAATTGAAGTGAGTTGATGAAAACTGTTAATTAACCTGCTTTTGTCTCATTAAGAGTCTGTGTTTAACCCACAGGTCATCTCTGCCAGCTGATGTGTGGATCTGATCTCCAGTGATGAGCCAAACCACCCAGTATTGTGCTGGCCACGGAGAACTCCTGAACCTCCTGCTTTTTGGGACAGCTCAGAAAAATTCCTAAAACAAAAGTGCTGAGCTTTTAAAGGCATTATTCTTACCTTTTTTTAAAATTTTTTTCCTGTGGTGGGAGAGGCTGCAATAATGCTGGCCCTGCAATACATTGCGGGTTTAAGGTAAAAACACAGAACAAAAATACTAAGTTTTTTCCCCTCTACAGGTTTTTCAGACATAACGGTTGAACTTTTCTAAAAATATAATTTTTTTCCCACTTTATGTGCTGAATCAGGTGTATCTACAAGCATCAGCACTTGCTGTGATGTTAATTCCATTATTTACCTGAGCAATTATCAGCCTTGATGTGCCTGAAGGTTGGCTGGGGTTGGAAGGAGAAAGGAGAAGGTGGTGAGAGGGAAGGAGCTGACATTTCCCAGAGCCAGAGGAAACATTTCACAGAGCTGCACCCCCTCCATCCCAGGTACATGGTACCTGCAGAAGCTGCTCCGTGGGAATTGATCCATTTGAATCCCTGCTTTGGAAAATATCACTCCAATAAGGCTGGAGATTAGTCCAAAAGCGGCACCAGAGCAAGGCAGGAGATCTATGCTTTTTAATATCAAGCTCTTCACCAAGATGACTTTTATCATGTTAATGGCTAAATCACACTGATTGTGAAGGAGCCAAAATGAGGCAATTAGTAAGGGCTGTGACAGCCCCAGCAAACGAGCACGGGGTTTGCACTGGGAGCCAGATGGATCTCTTCAATATATTTCTTATTGTCTGCTTGTGGTAATATGTTCAATTAAACTAAATCAGTACTACACAAGAACCTCTGAATTGCCTGGAAAAAAAAATAATTGTCTGCTGCAAATTTAATGAAGCTTAACACTTGTGCTATGTTTACAAGTTTTATTTGTTGTGAGCAGTAAGTGCTTACAAGAGAAAAAGAAACTCTGAGCTGACTTCATTCAGGCAGCCCTAAGAGCAGCCCAGTGGTGTTTGATTTTATTGCTGGATTTGATTTCATTGTCATCTCTCTCTCTGCCATTCACTGGTTTTGTCCTCAGCAGCTGACTGGGATTTTTCTTACCCCAGGAAGGAACTGAGAGCTCTCTCTGTGCTGTTCATTCACAGTTCAATGTTTGGGCACAAACCTGTGACAGGACATGTCCCCAAAGGGGCCATGGCTGCTCACTCTGACCCTCATCATCATCATCATCATCCTCAGGGTGTCACTGACCCTCCCCTGCTCACAGCAGGTGTGGAATCACAGAACCCTGGGACAGCCTGATGGGAAGGGACCCACAGGGATCACCCAGGGCAGCCCCTGACCTGCACAGACACCCCAAATCCCACCCTGGGCATCCCTGGGGGTGTTATCCCCAAATCCCACCCTGGGCATCCCTGGGGGTGTTATCCCCAAATCCCACCTGGGCATCCCTGGGGGTGTTATCCCCAAATCCCACCCTGGGCATCCCTGGGAAGGTTATCCCCAAATCCCACCTGGGCATCCCTGGGAGGGTTTTCCAAACCCTCCTGGAGCTCTGGGGCTGTGCCCATTCCCTGGGCAGTGCCAGCACCCTCTGGGGATGAACCTTTCCCTAAAACCCAACCTAAACCCCCTGGCACAGCTCCAGCCATTCCCTGGGTCCTGTCCCTGTCCCAGAGCAGGGTCAGTTGTGTTGGACAAGTTCACATTCAGAAAATCAGAAGCCAAACTTGCCTCTGAGCAGCCCAGGGAGGGGAGGATTTGGGGAAAGCTCAACAGCACAGGAGGCACCTGCTTCCCTTTGTGGCACTTCTGTCACCTCAGAATAATCACACCCTTTTTGCTTCAGCTAACTGTCAGAAAAACAGGGATGCTGACAGGATTCACAACAATGCCATCTTCCTTGGAGTGCTCTGGGGCTGCCCTGATTGTTCTGATGACCTCAGCTCCTCACCTGCACAGGGCTGGGATGAAAATCAGACTTTACCTGCCCAAGGTGTAACTGAAACTCAACCTGAGCCCCTCACACCTGCACAGGGTGATGTGGGTCAGCACCACACAGCAACCTGGGCTGCCTGGCAGCTGCCATGAGCAGGGAAGCTGCCTCAAAGTCTGAAATCCTTGATCAAACCTTGTGTTCCGAGTGCTAGATGAAGCAGAGCTCCTGCAGGCTGCAGGGACCCTGAGGGAGCTGCAGGATTGCAGCAGCTCAGATTGCAGCCCCAGCCTCTGCTGCAGGATTTCCCAGCCAGGGAAGAGGAATTTAAGAAGAAGAAGAAGGGAAGGAGATGCAGCAAAGTGCAGCTCAGCGCTGGGGCTGCCAGGGTTGAGACAGGGAGGGAGGGGCAGGCCCAGCTCTCTCGTTTATAATCCTGCCTTCCACGCAGTGCTCTGGGTCATAATTTTACTTAAACCCAGCAAAAGAGCCTTAATTGTGTCCTGGAAATAATTGGTGTCAGTGGAAATAGTCCAATTAGAGAGGAATATTTTCCTTTGCAATTTCACGGGCAGAGATTACTGCTTTCCTTGTCAGCTGTGGAAATCAAACCTTAGCTTCTGGTTGTGACTCAGAAGTCAAGAAAGGTTCCTCCTAACTTAGAAAAAAGTTTTATTTCTTAAACATGAGAATACATTACATGTTCTCATGAATAAATCAGAGCCTGCATAACTCCATGGCACTGCCTGAGCTTTTTTTGCCTGCAAATCCCTGATTTAGAGATTCTGGAGTAAAAGTTCATGCTCTAAATTGACTTTTCCTCCATGAAATTTTTTTAAAAAAACCTATTAGACCTGATAAGAAATATTCATTCATGGCTGAACTATATATAAAAATTGTGTTCAGCAAATGCTAAAACAAAATTTAAGAATAAGGAAACTTATTCCGTATTCCAGCTGAACACAAGCCTCGTGTGCTATCCAGGAAAATTACAGAAAGCCCAGAAAATACGGACAATGGTCTGGGATTATTCCTTCAAACTCTGCCCCTCTTTTTAAAATTATATTTTGTGCTTTTAACAGCAGGTATCACTTAACCAGGTCCCCTTTTTAAGGCCCGAGGCATAACCAATGTGAATTTAGGATTATGTTGAACGATGGGGAGAGAAAAATAAAGAATTTGCATGACCTTAAACACTGCAGGCAGAAGGCAGAGCTCAGTGACAGAGGGGCCACTCGTGCTGCAAAATGAGCAAGGACTAAACCCAGATCATGGATGGGAGGGATGGAAAATAAAAAAATAAATAAAATAAATAAAAAAATGTCTGCAGCAGCTTCCTGGGACAGCTTTTCCATGGGAGCAAAGGGGGAAATCAGGGAGGGCTGGAGAGGGCTCCTGGGAATGGCGACAGTGCTGAAACAGGCCAATAAAAAACCCCACAGCATCTTAATGTGTGGTTTATTCCTCCTCTTGGGGAAAAAGTTAAAGCCTCACTCCAAGGAATTGATATCCCAGTTACTCCAAAGTCACTTAAAACTCAACAGAGCTGAAAACAGAAGGCAAAATTCACATTTACTGGAATTCACTGATTAAAAAACCCCCAAACCAAACCCCACGGACACAAGGCAAGCACGACACAAATTCCCAACAATGGATTTTCAATTCTGATCAAGTGATGATGGCACAGAGACAGCCATGGGTGGCCAGAGGGGACCACCACATCCCTCTGCCCCTTTCTGCAGAAGGCAGGTGCTGTGTCCTAAAGGACTGCAACAAACACAGCAAGAACTCCAGGTTTAAAGGCAGCAACATCTAAAGTGTCTAAAAAGTAACTCGATAATGGGCCCAGAATTTACAGTATTTAATCAATTTTAACTGCAATGCAGCACTTCAGCGTTCACACAGAGGAATAGGCTGGCAATGAAAAATGTGCTATTTTATATGAAATAATTTGAATCACTGTGCTGGACAAAATCAAGACTATCAGTCTATTCAAGCGTGAGGAAAAAATAACCTCCTGACATTATCTTTGTGCTCTTTTCCCGCTGAACTGCTACGGATTCCAGGCAGCAAAAGTTCTGCTTTTACTGCCTTGAGCCCTCCCGTGACAGCCCAAATGAGAAGAGCTCACAGCAGCAGGAAAATGTTAAAGGTGCATCATAATTAAAGAGGCAAACAAAGCCATGGGGAGCTGCCCCTCTCAGGGAGGCACCGACGGGACTGGAATTGCTGCACTCCCCAAGGGGGCAGGCAGGCACCAACCCCAGCAGGCATCCAGAGATCAGCTTCAACTGAAATGCAATTCAATCCATGTCTTTAGATATATATATATATCTATATCAACCTATGTCTTTATATATATATATTTATAAATATATTTTATATTTATATATATTTTTTATATTTATATATAAAATCTATATCTTTAGATATATGTTTATATTTACATATACATTTATATATAGAACTATGTATTTATATATTTATATTTACATATATATTTATATATTAAATCTGTATTCTGACATATAATTATATTTACATATAATAATTATTTATATTTATATATAGATCAATGTGTTTATATATATAAATATAAATTATATATTTATAATATTATATATTATATTATATTATATTATATTACATTACATTACATTACATTACATTACATTATATTATATTATATTATATTATATTATATTATATTATATTATATTATATTATATTATATTATATTATATATATAATATTAAGTTTATAAATATAAATTATATTTACATACGCATTTATATTTATGTATTATAGCTGTATTCAGATAATTTATATTTACATATAATAATTATTTATATTTATATATCCATGTATCTATATATTTATATTTACATATACAATTTATTTATATTTATATATAAAAATATATGTCTTTAGATGGATTTCCAGCTGAGCCCACAAAAAGCAGATGTTGGGAAGGGGTGTCAGCACTGGGACCATGAGCCACTCACCTGCAGTCCCCAAAGCAAGAAGTTTTTTTTAATTTTGCTGAAATAAAAGCCATTTATTTCAGCAAAATTTAAAAAAAAATTTAAAAAAATAATTAAAATTAAAAATTAAAAATAAAAATTAAAAATAAAGTGTCTGCTGGGAGCACATCCTGCGTGCCAGGGACCCATGAGAGGAGCACACAGGGCTCAGCTGATCCCCTGATTTTTATAAACCCCATCTGGGTTGGGACGGGGCTCCCTCCCAGCCCTGCTGCAGCTGGGACAGCACAGGAGCCTCTCCTGCTGCTCCCCACATCCACTTTTTGCAACCCTTTTTCGCTTTTATTGCAACCCTTCCCTGCTCCTCTCCCAGCCTGCTGATCCCTGCATTAAACACAAATGAACTCATATTGTACACCCTCTGCCTGTTTACTCTGTTTGTCATTTAATCCCCCCGGTGCTCAGACAGCCTCTAATCTTTCTGTGTGTTGCAAGAATTGAACATTTAGCCTCAAGTACAGGAAAAATTGAGGGAACAAGATGGAAAATTAATATTTCTATAATACATGGAAACACACACCGTGTTTTACAGCGCTCTGAACATTGCCTGGGAAGGAGCTGCTTCTCCAGCCTTACAAACTCAATCCTGCTTTTTAATTTAAAGGTCAAACTGTACAAGCAAGTTTCTGAGATTTCAGGTCTTGGAGGGCAAGAGGTTCTCATTTAGCACCATCCAACAGAACAAACCCAAAACACAGGAGCACTGGTTCAGAAAACCACTGGGGTTCACCCAGCCTGACAACAGAATGTTAATGCCCAGCCCTATGGGCACCTGTCAGGATTTGATATTTTTTAAACTGTCTACTCATGCATAAAATGAATATTTATTCTTCCCTCTCTGGTTGTTTGCCAGGGAGTTATTTTAAGCTCCTTGCTTCTGGTGTAACATATTCCTCTCCCACTCCCATCCTTGCCTGCACTGTCTCTGACACTGTAGGCATCTCTCCCTGAGAAAGGAAATTAAAAAAATTTTTTAAAAAAAAGGATAGCCTGCAATATTAATGGAAGAACATAGGAAGGTTAGAAAAAATGTCTTGACCTTCACAGTGTTTTACTCAATGACATAAGAGGAGTTAGAAAAGAATGCAAGCATATCTTAAGGTCAAAACCTACATCAGCTGTTAAATTAGTCTTTTTGTACACCACAAAACTGAGTTAAAATAAGGAGTTCACTCATATTTCTGTCCAAATTCACACATGTTTTACTTAGGGCAGAGAAACTCAAGCATTTCACTCTATAATACAATATTTTACACAGTTCATTTGGAGTTCAGAATACTTTCTGCTCTTTTATACTTTTTATGGGCCAGAGTTTGAAATTGCATTTCTCAGTTTGCTGTTAATATCCCCATCTCAGGCTGGAGAGTTTGTTCTGTGCTCCGTGCACATGTGTCACTGCCATTAATGCAAATGGAATGGAGTCAAAACAGAGCACTGAGGGGGGAAAAGGCCCTCACTAATCCTTTATCACCTCAGTGGGAAGGAAAGTGATTTGTGGAGCACAGACAGGCAGAAATCAGGTACAACAATGCTGAGTTTTCCTGGGAGCTGCAGGATATTCCTTGGGCACTGGGAGGGAGGGAGGATAAGCTACAAAACCATGGAATAACAGAACCCAGTCAGTCCTGCTTTCAACAATTGGCTTTTTTATGGTGGGAGAAGCAATCCCTGACGTGCAGCTCCTGATTCTCCCCCTGGGGTCTTGCAGCACTGGGGAGGGGGAATGGGGCTGGAACCCACCCTGCTGCCATCCCTGGGGAACTGGGGAAGGGGTTGGGGCTGGATTTAGCATTTTGCTCCCCAGTTTTGCTCTGGGACAGACAGAGGTGATCACAGGCTGCCCAGGGAATGCCCCTGGATCCCTGGAAGTGTTCAAGGACAGGTTGGACAGGGCTTGGAGCAGCCTGGGACAGTGGGAGGTGTCCCTGCCCACGGCAGGGGATGGGACAGAAGGGCTTTAAGGTCCCTTCCATAATTTTGATAATGGATAAAGTCTTTTATGTTCGTGTTCCCTGAGCAGCCCTTTCCTGGCTGTTTGCTGCAGGTGCCTCTTAGGACAACCCAGATGAGGAAAAAAAGAGAATCAGCTCCTACAGAGACCTAACTCTGGTCCTCACTTGTCTCTGTTCTTGTTTTCAGGGACCAATGTGGGCAAATGCCTCACAAGGGACTCAAAACAACCCCAAACTTGAAGAATTGTTGGGGTCCATGTGCTTCCCTACAAGGCTCAGAAAATCCCAGACTGGTTGGGGTTAGAAGGGACCTCTGGATATGTTCCAGCTATAAAAAACATGGATTAAAACCCACATTGAAACATTTAAAGTATTATCTGAGTACCACAGACACAGCTGACAAGGACAGCCTCTGACTATGATCCATCACTGCAAATGTGTGGGAGAATTAAAACTGACAGCATTAGAGCTCTTTGATTGATTTATCACTTTGTAATCAATGTTTCTTGATTTGCTATCCAATATAGATTTTTCCCCAAAGAAGAAGGAGATAGAGGGTAAGGGTAATAATCTTTATGTTCATGGCCTATAATAATTAATCAGACACTGGACTACTCATCAGCATGGCAAGAATTAATTCAACACATTTGTCAGCTCCTCTCATTGTTTACAAAATTACCCCTTTAAATAACTTTGTCAGATTATTCCTTTAAATATCTTGGTCAAACCACAGCTTTTCCTTTTGCAAACAACATTTGACAGAAGACGAACAAATGAAGAACACGAATAAACACCCGGCACTGCTGAAACGCTGAAATTCGGCCCTGGAGGAGGAATCATGAAAACAAAGAGGATTTTGTGCCCCAGAAAGCCACAATAGGAACGGTTTCAGTCACCTTTCACCACCAGGCTGCCCGTGCTGCTGGCTGTCCCAAAGTGGTTGGTGGCTGTGCAGGTGTAGCTCCCCGCGTCCGCTTTGGTGACGTTGACGATGCGCAGGCTCCCGTCATCCAGGACTGTGATTCTGCAAAGACACCAGCACAGCACCTTTAGTTCCCTTTTTATTTTTTATTTTAAGTCTCCACAAACCCAAAGCTTCAGCCCATGCTTGTTTTGGTTAAGGCTGGTTTAAAAGGTACAAAGTGCAAGTGGAGATCTGTACATCTCAGTGGGTCTCAAACCAAAGGCACCACTCAGGCTCCACGTTCTGCAGCAAGGACAATCCCCGAGTACTTCTTTCCAAACTGCTTATTTTTGTTTTATTTATTAATTGCTTCACTGGAATTCACTTTATAATCATATTTTAAGGGAATAATAGTATCATATATGGGAAATAATAGTATAATACTAGTAGTGAGAAAAAAAAAACAAAATAAGCAAATGTCCTTTACAAATAAAAAAAATTAAAATTAAAAAAAAAAAATGGATGGGAAGGGAGCAGTGGAGGGAGGTTTCTCCCATCTCCATCCCTCCCTGGGCACAGATCAGAGCTGCTGATGCTGCATCAAACCCACGCTGGCCCCAGCAGGGCTGGGCAGCACCAGCAGCTCCCCAGGAATCATTTCCTGCTCTTATCAATTCCAGGTCTTCAGGAACAACGGGGCCTTTCTGAAAGCTCAAGGTGCCCTTGGCAGGCATTACAATTCCAATCAATGCAAAGCAGGACGGGCTCAGCACTGTGCTCCATCACTGCCCCACCAGGCCCTGCCCTCCTTCCCTCCCTCCACACTTCTGCCACACCAGGAAACCCAGAAAAAGTGGAGTTTTGGATTATTTCTGTACAGTTGGGGTTTTATTTTTGGTTATTTGTGCTTTATTTTCAGCCATATGGCTGCAAGCTATTTACTGGCTAATCTCTTCCATGGATCATTTTAATTGTGTCTGTTGATGAGGCCGGATTTAATTTCAAATTCTAACGCCTTTTCTGTCTCTGTCTTTCTCCTGCCATTGCTTTCCCTCTCAGCTGTCTTTATTCCCAGTGTCAGGCTGGTTGTGAGGTGGTGAGGACTGGAAAGCCCTGGGGAGCCCTTTGGATCAGGACAATCCAGCTCTGGCACATCTCAGGCTGTGCTTCTCCATTTCCTTCCCTTCCTAAGCTGAGACTGCACTCCCAGGCTTCACCCTGAGCCCACAGACATCCTTTAACCCAGGCAGGTTTGCAGAGAGCTCAGGAGGGACCTGGGTTCTCCAAACCCCTTCCCCAGAGAGCCCCAGGGGTGTTGAATTCTCATCTGGTCTCTCAGCACCTCCCTCCACACTCTTGGAAAGGAGCAGCATTAAAAGTGACAGATAACTATACAAGTTAAGTGATTTTTTCCAAATAAATCAGACCATTAAAACCTCTCTGTGACTCATTGATTAGTAGGCCTTATGGTTATGTGGCTCTTTTTGCTGAAGCTGCTTTTCTACAGCGTATGTGTTGTCCTCTAAACTGAATCCAATGTGCTAAAAGTGAACAAATAATTATTTGAACACTTGGAAATTTGTTACAGTTAGTTGAGAAGGGAGGGAGGCCTCTCACTGATGTTGCTAATACCCAAATTTTCTTTGCAGACCTATCTGCAATAAATGAGATGAGAGGCTCATTTCAGGCCACTGAGTTCTCAAACTGCTAATTGGCACAAAAGCAAACAACCCTTCAGCCACAGCTTCCAGCAGTTTGGGTGAAAAAGTTCTTCCAAGACACAAAGTTCCAAGTGGCTGAAGCACTGCTCAGTGTGCTCTCTGCTCTGAAAGGCACCCTCAAAATGTCTCTAACCAGGGAAGGCATAAAAACAAACCACATTTCCCATAAACACACACATCAAACAAAGTGCTGGCTGCTGAGTGTGCACCTCTTTAAACCACTGCAAACTCAACAAAGGAGCCACTGACTTGCTATTAAATGATCTGAGTTCTCTACTAACAGCAGTGGTGACAATAAATAAAAATATAAATCTCTTCCTGCACAGGTTAATGAACTGTTCTGCTGCTAATGTCACTGCTAATCAGAGAAAAATCAAATATTAAAATATCCATTTGGGAAAAAAAAGAAAAAAGACAATTTAAGATAGTTTAGCATCCTTATAGGAAGAAAGGTTGTCTATTTTAAACACAGCATTTGTAAGAGAGAATCTGGGGGTCTGTGCTGGAGATTTCAGGTCCACAGGGAGCAAAGACAGGTCTGGAATGAGGAGATAAAAGCATTGCTTGTTTCCTGAACTGCAGCATTGGGTTCTACTGCAGGATGGATGGAGCAGGGCAGGTGGGATTCATGGAGCCCACTCCCAGGAGAAGATAAATATTCCTCAGGCAGTAACATGTGCATTAGAGATAGAAATTGTCCTGGTGAGCTCAGGAAGAGTTTTATCACCGACTTCGTGAAAATGAGATCAAGCCCTTGCTTGGCATAGAAAGGAAAGAGGAAATCAGGAAATCTGCCCAAGTCCCAGAGCTCATCACAAACCCGAGTGTCAGTCAGCACCTCCATGGAAATCTCACCTCTGAGGGCTTGGCTGCATCACCTGCCTCTCCCAAAACGTGCCTGCTGCTCAGCTGGGCCTCCTGCTCTGACAGAACATTCCCTGAAAACCCCGGCATCCACTGGAACATCCTGCTCTGGAGTTTAACTGAGAAATCCTCCGTGGCTCCAGGAGCAAGCACGTCCTGGAGGATACGAATTCCATTCACATCCACATGTTCCCACCCTGCAGAGCCAGGGGGGCTGGAGCTCACCTGACCTTGCAGGGGGAAGCCCTTGAAGGGTGAGGAGCAGGGCCAGGCCCTGAACTTCCCAGCAGGAATGGTTCCCAATCCCAGCAGGAATGGTTCCCAATCCCTTCTGACCTTCCCAATCCCTCCTGACCTTCCCAGCAGGAATGATGATTCCCAATCCCAGCAGGAATGGTTCCCAATCCCTCCTGACCTTCCCAATCCCTCCTGACCTTGCCCCCAGGAATGGTTCCCAATCCCTCCTGACCTTCCCAATCCCTCCTGACCTTCCCAGCAGGAATGATGATTCCCAATCCCAGCAGAAATGGTTCCCAATCCCTTCTGACCTTCCCAATCCCTCCTGACCTTGCCCCCAGGAATGGTTCCCAGCGCTGCCCAGCCAGGTGGCACGGCAGGGATCCCTCAGTGCATTCCTCACAGCTTGCCCTCTGTTTTTCTGTTCAGCAGGTGGAAACACGTGGATGTGGATGGAATATGAATGGAACATGAATGGAACATGAATGGAGTACAAATGCAGAGCATGTGGCAGCCCGGGTGTGCCTCCCCTTGCCGAGGGACCCAGCACAGCCCCAGCACTGCAATCACAGCTCTGTGCTCCTTCACAGCAAAAGGGCTCAGAATCACAAAGTGACTTTTTTCTTTTTCTTTTTTTTTTCCCCTCTCAAATGGTTTCATTAGCACTGCTGCAATGGAGTAAGGTATTTTGTTTTCTTATCTAATCATTTTAGCATTTTAATTTATGAAATACAAGCATAACTACCCTTGCTTTCACTCCTGATTAAACACACGCAGCTGAAATATTTCATGCTTAGCCAAGTGAATATTTTAAATATTTTTTTTCCCCCACGAAACAATGCTTAGGATGTCCGATCCTTTTTCTATTACAGGGAGAAAAGATGTCTTAGAGCAAGCATTTAAATGAATGTCAGCTGGAAGAAACACACACTGAGTGCAATTTGAGATAAAACTACCATTGATCCCTTCATGTACAGCCTTTGTGGCAGTGGTGACGTGGCCATTGAAAAGAGACACTGGTGCCAGAGTTCTTCTAAGAGATAATCCGTCTTCTGAGAGAGGATTTGGGTTAAATGTACCTGTGAAAAACAGTGTATTTCAGCTGGCATGATGAATGGCCCATTGTATGCTGTGCCTGGGCTGGGGGCTGGAAGCAGAGAAGAAAGCAGAAGCACCAGGCAGCCCTGACTGCAGTCTCAGCAGTGTATTTGTTCCCTCTTTTCCCAGAGTTCCTTGGCAGGGATATCTGGAGCAATTTTTAGCCTAACAGCAACTTTGCCTCATGCCACAACTCCAGGCAATTGCATTATTTATCAAATTATTTCTATTTCTATCAGACATCTCTGTAGCTGTTTATCACCTTTAAAACAATGCTTGCCATGCAGTGGGGGTTATTAAAATGATCTCATGGCTGTGGTACTGGCCATTAGGCTATTTTGGGTAAGCAGTGAAGTTTATAAATCCTCACAGGTTTCACTGCTCAGAGCACCCAAAACCAGGGACACAGCTCTCGAGTGCCTGCTCATCACTTGGAGAATGGGCTGGTTCAGAGTATAGCCCACAGGTGATAAATAACTCCTGTGGCCCTGGGATGCTGTCCCCAGGTGTGACAGGGGATGTTGTGCCCTTTGTGTTGCATAAATAACTCACAGCCAGGTCAGAGCATTCTGCTTCCTTCACCTCCAATAAAACACCCCAAGGTCCAAGCCAGGCTCTGATGGTGCACAGGGGGAAAGAGCCCCGAGCCTGAACCCCACCCAGCCCCTGCCATGCCACAGGAGCACTCCAGGCTCCCCCTGCTCTCTCAATGAGCTTTGCTTCCTGCAATGGCTTTTATTTTTTCTGCTCTAAGTCAGTGAACACAGCAAACCTGATTTCACCCAGTAAATCCCACTGGAACATGAATGACTCGTGCCCTGTGGAGGCATCACCTGAGGTGACTCCAGAAAAACCTTTCTCCCGCACTAAAATCACCTCTCTTTTTGCAACATTTTTGTCTCCTCAGAATCACATCCTGCAGCACAATCTATCTCAGGCAGGGCTTTCCAGGCTGGGCTTCATCCCCATCCTGTCACTCCAGATGTTTCTGAACAGGGGGACGAAGGGACACCACCACCACCACCAGGGTGGGACATCAGCACAGCCTGAGGGCTCACAGCACCAACCTGGGCAAGGAGGGCACGAGCTGGGTCAGCTCCACAGCTGTCAGTAAATCCTAGGGAAGGCAGGATGATCCCTGTGCTGGAGTTTTCCATTTGATTTCCATCCTAACTCCCAACTGAGTGAACTCTCAGCCTCCTACACACCTGCACCTTCCTGCCCTGCTGGCTGTGCCTCACCCAGAGCTGCTGCAGGGTTTATTTGTCTCTGAGGACCTGTCTTTTCATGGATCACAGAGGAGCCTGAGATAATTTAGAGCCTCTGTCCAAGCCCATTTAATTTAGTGCACGTCTCTCTCTCAGTGAAGGCAGCAGTAGATAACTCCTGCCTTATCCATGACAACTGACAGGCCTCTTAACAGCAACCCCCTATAATTAATTTTCAGGTAAGAACTGTATTTGCTCTAAATAAACTGAGGGAAAATCCTGTTGCATTGAGTTCAGTACAACATCTCCCACTTCTCTATGTGGGAAGCCATTCCCCCTTGTCCTGGCACTGTCTGTCCATGGAAAAAGTCACTCTCCCTCTTTTAGTACTGACTTATCATGAAAACCTGTCAATAATATTCTAAATAGAAAGAAAAAAGAACATCTTTTGCTCAGATAACAAGTTTTGATATTGTAGCAGTGGCCCCTTTGGAAGCATCCAACAGCACACTGCCACTGAATTCAGCACAGCTCAAACCAGCCATGGATCTGGCATCCCACATTTGCCCACAATTTTCTTTTCCCACCAATTGTGTATCTGCAGTGACAGAGCAGTCCAAGGCAATAATGCTGCATCCAGCCATTATTAATATCTATAAACACAAAAGCTGTGGTTTGTCATCATCTTCCCTTCGGTCTGTACGTTTTTAAGACAAGTCTGGAGTGACAGAACGTCATCCTGATGGAGCAGGGAGGCAGCAGGAAAGGAAGGGAGCATTTACAGCTATTAGAGACTTCATGTAGATTGTTCAGAGATGCCTGGAGTAATAATTCAAATACAAAAATATCCCCAGGTTATCTAAGAAGAACAGTTCTCTGGAAAATATCTTTCTTTAGGGATGCTGATAATGGGAGGAAACAAATGAAAACCAAACACAAGAACTGTGAGGGACCCTGAAGGGAGCGAGGGGGCTGTGGAGAATTTCAAATAATAGAAACCTTTTTGCCTTCTCTCTCCAAGCACTCATTTTTTTACTACACGTAAAATTAAAATAAATAAAGTCAGAAAGCCCATGCCATCAAAACAAATATTTGAGCAAGCAGATTTGAGTAGAGCAAAGCTTTGTTTTTACAACAGCTTTCATTCCCGAGATGCGAGGCAGTGACAATTTGATACGGGAAGACTCTGCAAGTCCAGAAGGGTCTGATGGTGCAAAAAGCCAATTTTCCATTGATTTTGGTGGGAAATGCAGACCATCCCCCAGGGAAATGTCCCTTTTGACACAGCCCCTCCAGCTGGCAGTTTATTTACAGACAAAGCTCACTGATAAACCACGAACGCTGCGATGGCACCGCAAGGGACAGGCTCTACAAACAGGCTCTCCACCCTCCAAACAAAAGGCTCAGGACCTGGACCAGCTCTTCTGGTGGCGCTGGAGGAGCAAAACACCCTGAAAAGCACTTCATGAGAAGCTGGGCCCTCCCTTTCTGCACAATTAGCCAGCAGAGACACAGCTCTCCACACGCTCCTCCTGCGCTCGCAAGCGAGGAAAATCCTGTCTGGGCAGCAGCAAAGCCACTCCTGCTTTCACTCCATCTAATGCTCACTGGAATATTTGCTGTGCTCATTCTTCCAGGGCACTGGCTATAGCCCAAGGCATGGGAATTAAATGGCTTCTAGTCCATGGAGAGGGACAGTGCTAATCCAAGGGATCGTGTTTGGAGTGCGCATCCAGCCACCCACGCCAACAACGCCTTCCTGAAAAGGACAAGCCACCACCCTCTACCTACAGCACCCACTGTGGAGGTCTGTAGAGCATGACAATCAAAGGGAACTCCATTGGAGCTCATAAAAATTATTATGAGAAAAAACATCCATGCAAGATTTTCGGTGCCTCAGCTGCTGACACAAAGCGTTTCTGGGAGCGTTCGTGAGATCTCAGCAGAGGCAGCAAATGCATTCTCAGCTTATTTGTTCCAGCTGATACCACCTGAATTCAAGCCCAAAGGCACAGCCTTTCAAGGATAACACATCTTTCCCTCTGGTTCCAACAAAAAAATGCCCAAAGTACAAAGGGAAATTACGCACTTGGCTTGTAATGGACATTAACAGGTTTGTGAGATCCCAGGACACATTTACATCACTTCAAAATGATGCTTGAATAGCCATCAAAAATATCACCAAGTCTGAAATGTTCATTAGGAATCCTTCTTCCCCTTTAGACATGTAATGATTTCCTTGGATTCTAAAAGTGCATCTCACAGTATGGCCCTAACTGTAAAATCATTGCCTGCTTGCTCTTCACCATAAAAACACCCATGAGAAGAAACATCTGATAATAATTTTTTCCTTCGAAATGCTACAGACATACTAAAATCATTATCAGCTGGAGGACAAGCAGGAAGCTGCACATCAGCTCCAAAGTGCATTTAGGAGGCTGATGCCAGGCATTTCTTTGGGAAGCAGTGGATGCAGGGTGTGCTCACCACAGAGCAAACCCCATCCTGCTCCCTCCCATCCTCCTGTGGGGAGGGACCAGCTCCTTCCTGGAGCAGCTTTAACAGAGGGAGCAACAACTTGCAGCTGTGTGTTCAGCACCCAGGGATGAATTTAATAATCACAAAACCTTGAGAGACCTCAAGCAGGAACAGCAGCAAGTGACACATTTAAGAATGTCAGCACAGGACACATCTGGCTGCAATCCAGAGGTTGGATCCCTCAGGGATCCTTCACCCCCTCCACCAGTGCAAGTAGAACTCTGCTTTTAAAATTAATCCACAAGCACCAAGGTGAAAGCCTGATGATTTCTCTTGACCCTTTGTGACAGGTTTCTCTTAGGGACATCTTCATCCTGCTTTTAGGGATGTCAACACAGGGCACATCTGGATGCGCTCCACAGGTCAGATGCCTCTGGGACAGAGCTCTGGATCCTTCACCCTCTTTACATCTGCAAGCAGAGCTCTGCTTTTAAAATTAATACACAAGCACTGAGGTGAAAGCCTGCTGATTTCTCCTGTCCCCTGTGACACATTTCTCCTAAGAATATCTTCATCCTCTTTTAACAGGACACAGCTGGGTGTGCTCTGGAGCTCGGATGCCTCTGGGACAGAGCTCTGCACCCTTCACCCTCTCCACCTCTGCAAGCAGAGCTCTTAGAATTTTAAAGAGCTTTTAGAATTAACACAGAAGCACCAAAGTTAATCCACAAGCACCAAGGTAAAAAAGCTTTTAAAATTAACACACAAGCACCAGGCACACAAGCACCAAAATTAATCGACACAAGCACCAAAATTAATCCACAAGCACCAAGGTAAAAGCCTGATGAGTTCTCTCGACCCCTTCTCTTGTTAATTTTAACTTGGCAAGTTAAAATTACCCCACGAGCACCAGGTGGAAGCCCTTTGACTTCCCCTGAGCCCCTGGGGCACAGCAGCCCTGGGGTTTGTTCCCAGCCCTGTTCTGGCCAGCTCCAGCAGCAGCACAGGCAGCAGTGATGTCCCACACGTGTCACACGGAGCCCTGCAGCAGCACCACGCTGCAGATGATCTGCTGGGACACGGGAACAGATTGCTGATGCTGCAGGAGCTGTGGCACGGCGTCAGGGACAGGCTCACCCCAGCTGGAGCTTGGCACAGGCTGGGGCTGCGCTCCTCAGCTCGTGGCTGCAAACTGAAATCAGCTCCCGCTGCTGCAGCAGCAGATGGGAGAAATGGAAATTCTAGGGGTCAGACTGATTATTGATGCACACAAAGCAAACCAGCACCAAACCTGGATTCTACACAAGTCCCTAATCCTTCTCGTCTAACCAAACCTGGATTCTACACAAGTCCCTAATCCTTCTCGTCTAACCTTTAGCTGGAAACACTTACAGAATCAAAAAATCATTTTTAGGTAATGCCTTTGAAGAGCACTGAGTCCAACTGTTAACCCGGCACTGCCAAGGCCACCACTGACCCCTGTCCCCAAGTGCCACATCCTTTTAATCCTCCAGGGATGGGGACTCCACCACTTTCACTGCTAAAACACGGTGTGACCACAGAATCAGGATTGGGTAGGAGGGACTCTAAAGCTCAGGGACACCTTCCACAGACCAGGCTGCTCCAAATCCCAATCCAGCCTGGCCTGGGACACTTCCAGAACAACCCAGAGCTAAAACCAGCTCCTGCTGGCAAACAGCTCATGAACAGGAGGCCATCAGGGACAACAGCTTTCCAAGGCTCCTGACCACCAAACCCAGCGGCTTCCTGGTTCATTTTATCCTCTTTCTGCAGCAAATTGGTTAAAATAAGTGGACAAGTCAGTTGTTTCAGATGTTGCAATGAAGTAGAGCCATCTCTGCCACGGTCTGTGCAAAGTGAGATGAATGATGGACAAACTTCAGAAAGCCATTTGCAGGGTGACATTTTTCATCCTGCCTGGGCAGGATGTAATGAAAACCCGACAAGTTATTGATGCTTTGGTTACCTGTCTGCCTTCAAGAAATTGCACAGGTGCTTTATGTAAAAGAATAAAAAAATACAAAGAGTCAACACAATTAATGGGAAGCAATGATGGGAAGCATCCTTTGAGGTTTTCTTTTCTGCTGAAGTGTCACTAGGCTGTGTGTCCAAAAGACACTGCTGGCAATCCATCTCCCAAGCAATCAGGATAAAAATATCACCATGCTTTGTACCCTGGCAGCAGCCTGGGAAAGATATGCTGTCTGTCCTCTTGCCATTTTCTTTCTGGCTGTTTAAAGTAATTAAGCACTAATTAGGAAGTTTGAGGCAGTAAATATAAAGCTGGAATTTATACAACTTTTTGTACTCACGACATGCTGGAAGAATGGGAGAGAAGCTTTGCTTGTTCAATTATCCTCCTAGACTGACCTGACTCCAGGCTGTGGTGGAGAGAACAGTGAAATACCTGGGAAAATCTGGACCCAAATTACCGAAATCTTGGAGCAGAGCAGCCAGTTTGGGTGACAAATCACAGCAGCTGTCTGGGGGTGCTGTTCTCTGTGGTGGTGTTTCACAGGGCTTCCAGGATGAGGGAAGAGATGAGAATCTTGACTCCATGTTTAATGGAGAAACTTGACTCCATGTTTAATAACAAATCGGAAGGCTGATTTATTATTTTATGATATATATTATATTAAAAGAAAATTATATATTATAACTATACTAAAAGAATAGAAGAAAGGATTTCATCAGAAGGCTTGCAAGGAATAGAAAGGAATGGAATGATAATAAAATCTTGTGACTGACCAGAGAGTCTGAGCCAGCTGACTGTGATTGGCCATTAATTAGAAACAACCACATGAGACCAATCACAGATGCACCTGTTGCATTCCACAGCAGCAGATAATCAATGTTTACATTTTGTTTCTGAGGCCTCTCAGCTTCTCAGGAGGAAAAGATCGAACGAAAGGATTTTTCATAAAATACATCTGTGACAGTTCTCTGTCCCCAGTGTGAGTTATCCAGGCACTCCCTGCACTCCAAACACTTCCACGGCTGAGCTCACTGAGAAAGTGGCACCATGTATGTGCTGTTTCCTGCGCTTTTCTTGACTTTCAGCACCAAAAATGAACAATACTCCTGCTGTAAGCACTGCGGCTGTGCAAGGTGAGCTTGTCACATCCCAGAGCTTGTCAGCCCTGCCAGACAACGGGAGCAGCACTGGGAGCATTTCCACGAGGATCCTGAGTGTGCCTCGGGTCTCTGGGTCAGATCCTGCTCCAGCAAAGTGCACCAAGAGGGTCCCTCTGCACAGACACTTGTTTAATTAAGATAACAGATGTTGCTACCGCACAACTCACAGGGAATGGTTGTTTAATTGGACACTTTCATATTCTTTGCTACCAGCACAGAACATAATTTGGTTTTTTATGCATTTCTTCCCTTACAATTAAGCTGCACAAGCAATGCAGGCACTGTACATTCCTGGAAAAGAAACAGCTCTAATGATGTAGGGGCTTTGCATGAAGAAGAATGAGAGAAGAGCAATTTGTTTTGGGGCTTTAAAGTACAATTATTTTTCTGTCCCAGCCTGAGCACGTGTCTGGTGGCAGGGTAAATATGATTTCCAACAGCTCTAGGAGAACATGAGGAATTAAGACTGTTGTGTACATATTTTAAATAAAAGTTTTCTTGCTTTGCCTGCACTCTTTTTGCTGTTGGGGAGGCAAGGAAAAGGGGAAAAGTGGGAAGCTGTGGGGGAACAAGAGAAATGTGAATCTGCTCTTGAGCCACACAATGCTACAGCTTCACCTCTGGGAGAAATAATAAATGGAATTATTGCCACTATGGCATGGAAAATAAAAACCCCTTTTTCTGGGCCCAAAACAAGACCTGAGAGAAGAGGGAAGACTGGCAGGGGAAGCAATGCAGACCCTGTGCATGTATATCTGTGCTGTTCCTATATAAAATTTACCTTCTGGAGCCAGGCCCCCAACATAATTTTGGCTCAGTTAGGCCTCCAAGGCAGGATTTCCATTATTATGGAGATGAAGTGCCTTTAATGACTGCAATAATGTAATTGTACCCCAGGGCAGAATCCCTAATAACACAATTGCACAGCTCTCAAGCACCGGTGAGAGATGCCCCGAGGCCATGGCATTCATTAGAGGTGCAGCACACACTACCTCAGCCTCCAGAGAAGAAAGTGAAACCTAAACCCATAAAACTCCTTTTTTTTCTCTTTTTTTCCAGTGTGGCAGTCTCTGCTCCGGGGCAAACATTGAAGAACACTCTTTGTTTTGCCTCCTGGACAGCAGGAGCCTCCAGAGCCGGAGTCTCAGCAGCAAAAACCACACAGAGTGTCTCCAGCAAGGAACCGAACCCCACACAGCAGCTGAAAAGCCACAGAAAACCCAGGAGAAGCTGTGGAGGGATTGCCATGGCAGCCAGCAGGCTGAGCATCAGCATCCAGAGCTGGCACTGACACCGTGCTGCTGCTTTAACTCCACCTGGAACTGGAAGGGTCACCTATATTGATTAACCTGCACGAGATCAACCTGCAGCTGGGGAAGGGTCCAGATGTTCAGGTGTTACTCTGGTTTTTGAAGATTTCCTAAGCTTTCTGATGTTGATATTCTTGTAAACATCACACACTTTCTGTAAATAACTCATTGTTTTGCATTCCTTTGTGGAAGAAGAGAAATTTGATGGCCTGTTGGTTTGTCCAGTGTCATTGGAGAGGTGGCACTGCCACCCTCCAATCCACTGCCACTCTTGGAAAACTATAAATGCTGGAGTCAGAAAATAAACTTCCCTTTTTTCTTCACCTTGAGAACAGCAGTGTGTGCTTGTGTTCCTTCATGTCCTGTAGCGACACCCAGGTGCCTCTCTGGTGCTCACAGGACCCTTTAATGTCACTTTTAGCAGAGATTTCATTGAATTTTCTTCTCCCACGCCTGTCTAAAAGTTCTGTGCCCTGTCCTAGAGATGAAGGGATTGCAGCAGCAGCCTTTCCTGGCACCTTGCTTCCTGGATTTCAACAGATTCTTTTCAAAACAGCCAAGAAAGTTCTTGTTTGAAATCCACACACAGCCGGGGGTGTAGGGAGATGCTGGGGCTGGACTCCAGGCATTGGGACAGTGGGGAGGAAATGGCATTTTAGCAAGCACAGGAAGCAGAGATGCAGCAGGATTCAGCAAGCAGAAATGCAGCAGGATTCAGCAAGCAGAAATGCAGCAGGATTCAGGAAGCAGAAATGCAGCAGGATCCAGGAAGCAGAAATGCAGCAGGATTCAGGAAGCAGAAATGCAGCAGGATTCAGGAAGCAGAGATGCAGCAGGATTTAGCAAGCAGAAATGCAGCAGGATTCAGCAAGCAGAGATGCAGCAGGATTTAGCAAGCAGAAATGCAGCAGGATTCAGCAAGCAGAGATGCAGCAGGATCCAGGAAGCAGAGATGCAGCAGGATTCAGCAGAGCTCAGGCACTTGGCCCCTCCTGCCCTTGAAGGCAGACAGCAATGACAACCCTGACAATGTCACTCCCTAACTGTGCCTTTCACACAGACTCCAGGTCCAGGCTGCAGGTGAATAACTTTTACACTTTCTGTATTCAGGATTCAGCAGCCCAGGAGACACAGCCCAGCGAGAGTCAGAGCAGAGCATCTGGGAATCTGTATTTTTTTTTAACAATGGTTATTTAGAGCATTTCAGAGGCAAAATATTTGGGTTTTTTGGAGTGCATTTTTATCAGCTTCTTGGCAGGGATGATTTAATAGCAGACAGAGATGGGATGGGCACCATGGGAATAGGAATCTTACCCCCAGCTCCTTGGGATTGCACACAGGCTGTTTCCTCATGTATTTGCAAGTCAATTTTGCAAAGCTATTAATGACAAATTTAGCTCTGATTGCTGCAAGTCCCTGGGTTAGTTAATGAAAGAAATGGTTACTTTAAGACATTACCTCTCATTTTCTCTCAGGATGTCTTTTCCTTTCTTCCAAGAATAAGTAGGTCTGGGGGAGGCCTTGGGCTTGCACTCAATGATGACTTCACCCCCCACTTTAACCAGAGTCAGCTTCTTCAGCAGCGTTTTGGAAAAGTCTGGCCCGATGGCTGAAAGCAAAACCAACACAAACCACATCAGAATTCCCTCAGGAAAAACCAAAACCAGGCTCATTGGAACATTACAAAATTCCAGGGTTGTTTCTCGCTTGCAATTCCTGAATGATTGGACTTTATGAACTAGTGAAGTCTGGATGGGGTAAAAAGACACCTGAGTGCTGCTTTAAGTGCACAAAAATACTTGATTTGTTTAAAACTGTGTTCTGCTAAAAACCCAAGAAACCAGTAACCCCACCGTGCACATCTTACTGGGACAGCATCCCTAGCAACCTCCTGCATGAGGAACATAAAATATTTCCTTTTTCTGTGTCAGGATCATCCTTCTGTCAGGCAGGGAAGTTCTCACAAACACAGAACCCATCTAATTCATCAGAAACGTTAATATTTCTAGAAAGGCTGGCACTTTTATGCTTCCTATTCATAATTATTGCATAAGCTGGGTTATTTATGTAAAGGTGGGAGACACTGACATAACCAGGTCCTGAACCAAGCAACACAAGGCAATAGTTGTTTGCTCCAGGGCATAAAGAATCGGCTTTTCCTGCCCTCAGGGCACAAAGAATTATCTTTTCCTGCCCCCAGGGCACACTCCTGTGGTTTGTGGCAAACTCTCAGATATCCACTGAGCTGACCCCAAAGCCCTGCAGCCTCTCTGCAGCCTAGGGAACAAGGAGATGCTTTGGCTTCCTGTGAATAAAGCACAATCCCACACTGAAAATGGGATGGGCTCTATGATCCAACAGTGCTCCAAGGTCCTGCATCAGAGATTTTTGCTTTCTATGTCTAATCACAGGCAGGGAACTTCATTCTGGCACTCAGAAACACAGGTATGATATTAATTAAATGCTATAAAAGAGCCCTGAAACCAGCGCTGGCTTTGGAAAACACTCCAGAATTAAAGGAGACATCCTGACGACACTTCCCACCAATGCATTTAGAGCCAAATGCATTATTATTTATATCATTATTAATATATTATCACTTCTGAAACGAATTTCTCAGATGATTGCCCCAAATTTATAAGCAAAAGAGATTTTTTTGAATAATCCTGTTACTCCCATCCCTGTAATAAACAGTTTAGACTGTTTTTTGTGAGCCATTTGCTGCATTTTCCTGCTCCTCTGTGAGAAACAGGAGTTGCTCACTGTGGGTTTATTCTGTGACGTTCAAACCGTCATCATTTGACATTTAGAAACTCTGGGCTCATTTCTCAGCACTGCCACAACTTCCTGTGCCACTTCAGGAGTAATGAATTTAATTTATTCACACCTTTTGTTTGTCAAGCAGGGATTTTAATGACCTTTCTTTCCCCACTCTAGGCCCACATTTCATTTTTCCAATTTGTTTTTCAAACATTTAGCCTGAAAATTCTGTAAGACAAGACTGCATCTCAGTCCTGTGCAATGTCCAGCACCACTGGATTCTGCTTTTATTTAAAGACTCCAGGCAAGATAATTGGCAACAATAATTGAGAAGAATCACTCTGAGAAAAGCCCGGTCTGTAATTTTCCATTTCTCTCTTTCACTTAATTTTGGTGCAAGTCTCACTTGAGATGATTAAACACCACCAGTATCAAGTGCTTAACTTCAGGCCCTTTTACAACAACCATTTTAACCCTCAGATCTGGTTAAAAGCTAAAATTTCCCAGGGAGGGCTCAGAATGTTGCCCTGCTTTGAAACTCTAGTGAAAAGGCAAACCTGCTGCTTTCCTTTCAACATGTGCCAAGTTCAATCACAGATGCACAGGGATTTATCTGCAGGACACCATTTGGGTGCTTTTCCTGTGACAGACAGAAGCAGAGCTGCAAATTCCAAGTGAGAAGTTGGCCAAATAAATATTCCTTGCCAGGTTTCTCAGACCAGACCCTCCAAAATTTGGGTTTTTTTGTGTGGACACGAGGAGCTGCTGGGCACAGGGACACCCTGGGAGTCCCCAGCAAAAAGGATTAAACCTCTCTCCTCTGAAAACATCTTCCTCCTTCCCAAAGGTCCATTTTTACCAGGTTTTAAATAGACAAGAAAAGCATCAGTGGGTTTGTTTCGATTTCTTTCATGTCCAATAAATCTCAACATTGTGAAGTCTAATTTATTGAGCATTATCGTACCTTTCTCCAACAGCAACACACACAATCCTTCAAATGAATTTTTTTTTTTCTATGCAGGCATCTATCACTGATGATAAAAAATGACCAATAATTGAAAATCCCATAGCTGTAAAAAAACCTGATGCTTTGTTCCTCAGGATAAATCAGAGAATGCTGCTACTGAACATTTCATTTGAGGGCAACTGAACTGTTATTTTGTGATCAGGAATTGTGCTTAACCCTTTGAAAATACATCCCTGTGCTGAGCAGGGCTGTCTCTCGTTCAGGAATATGGTTTGGGGTTGAGTTGCAGCCTGGCAGGGACCCCTGGGATGGTCCCACCCCACCCCTGCTCACCCAGGAGCAGCACAGGAGGTTCCCCAGTTGGATGTTGAGCATCTCCAAGGACAGGGATGCCACCATATCCCTGGACAATTTGTTGTAGCGTCCAACCAACCTCAAAATAAACTTTTTCTTATTTTAAGTGTCATTTCCAGGTTTTTGTGGCCATTGCCTCCTGCCCTGGCATGGGCACCTCAGAGAGGATCCTGGCTCTGTAATCTCTGCTCCCTCCACTCAGGTATTTCCCCACTTGGCTTCACATGAGCCTCTCCTGGCTTTATCTGGGAGAAGCAGAGCAGCTGCAGGGGCTGGCTGTGGGTTTGGGAGGCTGGCTGTGGGTTTGAGGGGCTGGCTGTGGTTTTGGGGGGCTGGCTGTGGGTTTGGGAGGCTGGCTGTGGTTTGGGAGGTTGGCTGTGGTTTTGGAGGCTGGCTGTGGTTTTGGGAGGCTGGCTGTGGTTTGGGAGGCTGGCTGTGGGTTTGGGAGGCTGGCTGTGGTTTTTGAGAGGCTGGCTGTGGTTTTGGAGGCTGGCTGGGGTTTGGGAGGCTGGCTGTGGTTTTGGGGGGCTGGCAGTGCTCAGGGATGTGCACTCACCGATGACACTGAGCTCCGCGCTGGCGAAGATGACGCCGTGCCTGTTCTCCGCCACGCACTGGTACATGCCCGCGTCCGACAGGCTCACGTTGGCAATGGTCAGAGAGCCCTGCTCCAGCTGCACCCTGCCCTGGGGACAGCAAAACAAACTCCAAAATCAACGAGAACACCAGCAAAGCCTCCTCAGAACGCGCACCCAGAGGTTGTCCTGCTGTGTTCCATAGCAAGGAGGACCAAAGGAAGCAGCGGGAACGGGAGGAATCTGCGTGCTGCGAGTTATTTGTCTGCCAGCCAAATTTATGTCAGGCTAGAGACTAAATGGTGAAACCAATACAGGAGCTGGTAAATGCAATTTCAATGGGAGGACCTTCCCTTGACCCCCTCATTGATTTAATACCCAAAGCATTTAGATTAATATCCCTTTCAAGGAGATAAGATTGAGGCAAGAAATGCACTTCTGTTCCGCAGTGGCACATCACGGCCAAGCCCATTCTCAGAAACATTGAAAACAATGGTATTTCCATGGAATCACAGAGTCATTGAGGTTGGAAAAGACCTCCAGGATCACTGTGTCCAACCTTTGACCAAAAACCACCATAGCAACTGAACTATAGTAGATACTGGTGTTTCTTGGGCACCTCCAGGGATGGGGACTCCACACCTCCCTGGGCAGATCCAGGGAGAAATTCACCCTTTCCATGGAGAAATTCCTCCTGATTTCCAACCTGACCCCTGAGGCCATTTTGAGTGTATATGGCAATGCAGGCTGCTAAGACTGGTTGCCATCTCAGCCGGCACAGACAGAAACATTTAAAATCTTCTGCAGTTTACTGAAAACAATGTAAATGCTAATAATTTAATGATCCTTTACTTCATATCAGCCACTAACGTGATTTAAGAACAAGCCCATCTGCCAGTGACCAGCGTGAAGCAACCAGAATTAGTGTGTGGAGTGAAAGACCAGGCTGTCATTTGTCAGCCTGAGGTTATGGAGCTTGAGTTATCAATTCTAATAAGTACAGCAAAGTGTTCCCTCCCTCCCCAGGAGTTTGACATTTACCAAAAAAAAAATCTAAAATAAAGAGCTATTGGTTTTCTACTCGGCCTTAGGGCAGAAATTTAATGTTTGTGCAATTTTTATCAGGGTTTGATCAAATCGGGGCTGCCATGTTCTTTCACAGTAAGTGAAGGGGAAAAAGTGCTGGCTGCTGTGAAACCAAAGCTTTGGTGACTTGGCTGAGTTTGTGGTGACAAGGTGGGACCACGGGCTGGGTGATGACCCTCCAGGAGAGGCTGGGCACACATGGGAGGGTGTAATTCCACAGCTCCTGCACAGGGACACAGCCCAGCAGGAGGAGTGGGAACACCATTAAACACCAGCAGGAACCCCGAGGTTTCATCACCACTTGAAGTTCACCTAAATATCATAGATTAAAATAATTACTTTGGAGTGATCACTCTTTGGTGACACATTCCAAAACCCCATTCAGCCATTCCTCCTTCTGTCCAGCCTTAGGTTTGCATCATGGATCCTTCATTTTGGGGAGGAGAGTTGCGAATGTAGAGCTGTGGCGTGTCCTGCTTGTCCTTGGCAGGAGTAGGGAGGTGCCACCAGGCATGGCAAGGAACAGGGGATTTTCTGTGAGGGTGGGCAGGCCCTGGGTGCCCAGAGCAGCTGTGGCTGCCCCTGGATCCCTGGACCCGTCCAATGCCAGGCTGGACAAGGCTTGGAGCAGGGGGTGGAATGAGATGATCTTGAAGGCCCCTTCCAACCCAAACCACTCCGCGATTCCAGAGCACCTCATCCTCCCCACCACAACTCAACCACCCAGAGATCGGTGAGCTGGCAGAGCACCCCGGCACCCCCATTTCCCATGCCAGGCGGGTTCCAGCTGTGCCTACCTGTGGCAGCAGGGGCTCCCCGTCCTTGAGCCAGCGGTAGGAGGGCTTGGGGCGGCCGCTGGCGCGGCACTCCCAGGACACGCGCTCCTCGATGGCCGCGCGCACGTCGCGGATCTGCTGCGTCCAGCTGGGCTGGGCTGCAGGGAGAGCAGGGAGGGGAGCATGGAGCCTGCAAACAGCACCTCTGTGCTGCCCAACGAACCTTCCTTCCCTCGTCAGAACACTGGACTGGATAACGTTGGGGTTTTAGCTTTTCTATTTTCATATATTTGTGTAGAACTCTAAACTCCACACACAGTGTGAGCTGCTGCTTCCCCATTTGGGGCAGACACAACAATTCCTCTCCAGGCTTGGCAATCAAGGACATCTCACTGCCTCAGGGCCCAGAGATGGGAACAAAAGTGAGTTGGGGGAGCAAACTTGGGGTCAATGACTTCATTACCTGCAGCTGGAATTGGCAGATTCACCCCCAATATGCAAATGGACCTAATTTACAAAAGTGTGCAAACCCTGACCCATCATCCATTTTTGGGTGTAGCCCCTGGGGGGTTTTGTCTGCCCAAAATGTATCTGAAGCCCTTCAATAAATAGAACATCTTTTTATTCCCTTAATTCTTTTTATTCTCTTAATTCTGTCTGGCCTCTGTTTTTAAATAGCCCCACAAAAGCACGATAAGAATTGCTAAAGATTACTGTTCTTCCTTGAGTCCAGTGCTGCTTTCTGAAGGTGCCACAGGCCAAGATCAGAAGCTACTTTTACTTTATTTGTAGTAAAAACCCTTAAAGAGACAGAGTAGCTTCAGAAACCCTGCTCATCCTGCACAAACAAAGCAGCAGTTACACACCTTGTCCTTCAAATAAAGACATTTCCCTCCTCAGGGTCTCTATAACCTGGGCTTCAAAGCTGTAAATTTTAGCTTCAGACTTCAAAACATGTAATTCAGAACTAGTTCTGCATTGAAATTGAGGTTATTCCAGTAACTCTGTATGGTTACAGGCACTACTTCAGGTCCAGGCTCTCAGTCCTGTCTTGATTATGGCCAGATTTCCATACATTGCCACAGGAAGGAAAAATCTTTGGACCCAATTATTGCATTAATGACACTGAATAAACCTAGAAAGGCCACAAGCAGATATTGGAGACACATTTTGGTAGAATTTGGTGAAAACTAGCACTGGCAGTTTTCAGCCACTTGTGATATTGTATTTTTAATGATGTTTCACATAATTTTATCAGTTTGTTGGCTTTTTTTTTTAGAGAGTTTGAGTTTGGCCAGATTCCACTAAATTCCACTAAAATTGTCACATGGTTTTGAAGACCACCCAAAACCTCAGACTTTAAGAGTTACCTCTTGTCCAGATATACCTACAATATACAATACGACCTATTTAAGATCTTATTAGTAATAGTATAATAATATATCTACAATACTATTCAGAAAATCCCAATAAACAATAAAGTTTTGATTTTTTTAATGGGCATTTGCCCTATTTTGACATAAGAGCATCTGACTTAGCAGAATGGTATTACCAGCAGAGGTCTCCAAGAACCTGATTAATACTTTTCCCTGTGTAATCAGATAAAAGAAAAAAAAAAAAAAATCAAGATTTCTCAAAGCCAGGTAACAACTTTAAAAATCTCTGTTGGATAGCGATCCAGAGAGGGGCTTGAAAGGATAAATTTAAAAACATCACATCAAAACGGCAAATGGGTGCGATCACACCCAAAAGAGGGGTATGTCTGTGATGATGGGATGCTGGAAATCCAAATTTAGGGAGCTCAGGTTGTGTTTAACCCCACCCCTGGCACCCTGAATGTGCCCACAAAGCAGAAATGGGGTGGAGAGTTTCCCACAGCCCCTCAGCTCCAAGGGAATTCCAAAAAACAACAAAGTGAACTGAGCGTGCAGGCAATGCAGAGGGGAAAGGAGAAGCGAGTGGTGTTTATTTCTCTGGCTGCCCCTCCTGCCCCTGTGATATTTTAAGCTTGTTTATTGTCTGTATGCAAAGGAAAGGGAAAGCCTTTAAACGCAGGAAGATGAAAGTCAGCTCTGTCATCTGGAGTAAGAACTTGAACAATTCCATCGAGCTGAGCAATTGCAGCGGGTTCAGTGGCTCAAGGACATTTGCAAATTACTCATGAATTTACATATTTACTATTCTAACAGCATCTAACTCATCATTTTGAAGGGAATTTTATGATCCCATGAAAGGAGCTCTATAAAACCCACACACATCCATTTGCCTTTTTTATTTTTGCTGCGCTGTTTTACAGATTTCCCACATGAAAACAAAATCAAAAAAAAAACCAAAAAACCACCCAGACAAAACAACTGGAATTAATTTGCAAATCAAGAAAAGCCATGAATGGTAAGCTGTGCTCTATAACCTGAGTGTGTGCTATGGAAAAACAAAGATAACTCGTGTGGAGAGGAGGAGAGAAAATTCAGAATTCATCCTCATTTCATACAGACTGCTCAAATAAGGGAAATAATAATTTTCCCCAAATAAGGGAAATAATAATTTCCCCCAAATAAGGGAAATTCTCTCCAAAAGGCGTTTTTTTGGGGTGGTTTGTGGGTTGTTCATTCCAAATCCTGCTCTGAGTGCTGAGACTAAAACATGCAGTGTTGGAAGGTGGCACCCCAAATTCACATCACCCTTTGGTGCAGCACCCACGAGCCACAGCCTCCATCCCACACCATCCTAACCCCCTCCAGTGATCTGAACTGGTTAAAATTCCAAATTCCAAAGCCATTTGTGGTGCAGACAACTCCAGAGTGAGCAGCACAGATCAAAAAAATCATCTCAGTGAGGAGCTCTGAGAAAGTTCAAAATTCATCCTCATTTCGTACAGACTGCTCAAATAAGGGAAATAATAATTTTCCCCAAATAAGGGAAAATAACAATTTCCCCCAAATAAGGGAAAATAATAATTTCCCCCAAATAAGGGAAATTCTCTCCAAAAGGCATTTTTTTGGGGTGGTTTGTGGGTTGTTCATCCCAACTCCTGCCCTGAGTGCTGAGACTAAAACATGCAGTGTTGGAAGGTGGCACCCCAAATTCAAATCACCCTTGGGTGCAGCATCCATGAGTCATGGCCTGCATCTCACACCAGTGGTTTGAACTGGCTAAAATTCCAATTTCCAAAGCCCTTCCTGGTGCAGACGGCTCCAGAGCGAGCAGCACAGGTCAGAAGATGATCTCAGTGAGGAGCTCTGAGCTGTTTTTTCAGCAGGAGTTCATTCTCTGCTGCTCTTTGGGAGTTTTTGTAATTAGGTCAAGCTCTCCTCTCACCAGTTGAGAGCAGAGAGAAGCTCTTGGCTTCATCTTGGGGAATGCTCAGGGGTTGGCTCAGGCTGCAAACGTGTGTGAGCCACCAAAGGAGAGTGGCCACAAGCTAATGGAATTTGACAGGAGCCCGCTGGGGATCAGGGCGAGGTAACGCGACTCGAGATTTCAGGCACGATAATTAAAATAATTCAGATAAGGGGGTGAAAACACCTCCTCTCCACAACGTTTTCTGGTATAGCAACGTTCTCAGAGATAATGACAAGGCTGAATTTGTGGCTGGTCTAGAGAAGAGTCCTTTGGATGGTTTCAGCTGCGCTGACCAAAGAGAAATTATTTTACAGGAGATATTTTGGTCCTGCTTGGTGCACTTAAGATAGTACTGGCCTTGGAAACATCCTGGAGGAAAAATCTGGAAGCTGATTAAGAATTCATCTGAGTTGCAAGCAAAATTCATATGCTAAATCTATAAAGTGAAAGAAAAAGCTTAGAGATATAAGCATGACTCTTACATAAGGATTGCTTTAAAGAAAAATCTCCCCCTCCTAGGACATTTCTGGAGTTTGTACTCAGGGGGACTGAAAAAAGGTGATGGAAATAGTGAAAAAAACCCACCCTGTTTACCTTTGATCACATTTCAGTCTTCACCAGCACAAAGTGGGACAGTTAAAACCAGGTGAATAGGAAAATATGCCCAAATATATTCTTACTTCTCTAAGACAAAATTGTCCAGGGGCAGTCTGTCCTTCACTGTAATAAATTAAAAGGCAAAATAGGAACTGGAAATCATGTCCTAAAAGATATTTGCAAATGAAATGATGTGGCAGGTGATGATGCATCACCTCAGAAATGAGTAGCAAACTCCCAGAAGTAAAGGAGAAATATGAGAAATAAACCAGAAAAAAACTTCTAGGACTCTGCAACCATCTGTGAGTTCAAAACAACCCAAAAGACTCAAGCAAATGAGGTGCTAATACATATCCAGAATCCAATTCTCAGCTGGTGCGTATTGATTTCAGTGTTCCTAAGCCAATTTCTAGCAGCTGATGACCTGGTGCAGGCTGTGTAATTCATCATTAATGGCAGATGAAAGGCTGAATGATTTGTCCATTACCATCTCTATTCTAAGGAGATTGAGACTGAGCCCAGGATCAGAGCAGTCTAAAGACCAGAAAGCAAAGTGTAAGAAGTAAAAAAAAACCCAAAACAACCAGATGGGAAAAGCAGATGAGTAATTGGAAATAAAGAGTGCAGCCAGTGTGTGAGGGCCTGTCCCTAATGGGGACACAGCTCCTGTGCACAAACCCCTCAATCCTCATTTGTTTCCTTCCCAAAGATCACAGAAACCAGACCCCAGGTTACCATTGCTCCTCTCTCTTCCCTTCCTCCCTCCTGACCCCAAGGACTGTTGGAAATCTCTACAACTGCAAGGTGAGCAGGTCCTGCACCAAACCAATCTGCTGGAATGCCGTGCCTAGAAAAAAATAAATCTCCATTTGGGTGAGCCTTTGGAAACTCTGCAAGACTGACCCTACCAACCCAGCCTGGAATATTAAACACCAGAGGAAAAGAAATAGAGGAAAATCTGAAGGAGCTGACTCAGCTGATAAAACCCCTTCAGCCATCCCTTCCTCTCATTTACCTCCTGTTCTGCACCATTAGAGGGTTTTCCCCCCAGTTTTGGTGGGCTGTGGGTGTTACAGACACACCACGGGGACCCTCCTCATGGTTTACCCTCCTTTGGTTATTTTCCATCCTGACACCAAACTGCAGCTGCTCAGGGGTGCAAGGGAGCTGTGGGGTGACCCATGAGGAACCTTCACATTTCATTTCTATTTATTTGTGTTCCATCCTATTTGTATTTTTGCTTCTCCCGCTGGAGAGATGTTTCTCCAAGCAGCAATGATAATAACATGAGACTTTTTCTGAATCTCCAAAAATTGGATTTCTCTGGAAGCAGGGTTCCAGCAATCCCTTGGAAAAGGAAAAGCGGATGAGAAACAATTCTGTGCTCTGTGCAGGAATGTGCTCTGTGTTCTGGATGCAAGACCTCCCTTGGGAAGCAAAGAATTCAAAACTCAAGAGTTACTCCTCCCTGTACTAATTTTACCTGTGTAAAAGGTGACAACAGGGTTTCCTAGTGAGTGATGTGAAATATAATTAATAATAATATAGTAAGAGCACAATAATAGTGCACTTGCCCTATGTACAGGAATTTTCTTGTCTTTTTATCAGTCCAGAAACTCACTTAAATCAAATTTCCAGCAATTTTTTTGTGATTTAGGACCTAAACTGAGCAGGCATGAAACTGCCTGATGTTCACTTGTGCACATTTCCTTTTTAGACTCTGACCATAATGAAGAGCATAATCTGATTTACATCTGAGGCTGTTTTACAGAGTGGCACAAAGTGGCTTTTGCCCAAAACACAGGCCCACTGATGAAAGGAGGGCTCTTTTCACTGCAGAATTAAGGAGCCTCACAAATTCCTAGTGAGAAGGATTTAATCTGCAAAGGGGCCCAGGCAATTGAAAGGGTTCTGCTGAATATCTCAGAAAACGCTGCACAGAACTGTAATTAGTGACAGACAAGTCTGTCTGTCTGCTAATGCAGATGCTGCTGTGCTGACACTTTTGGAAAGCATTTGAGCTGCAATTTTTCCCTCCTTCCCTTGCCTTGCCAGAGCAGGAGAGGACGGGAGATGCTGGAGCAGCACAGGTGATGCTGAGGCAGCACCTCCATCTGTGCTGCTCTGGAGATTGGATATTTCCAAGCATGGATCTGACTGGAAAGCCAGGGCCAAATCCCATGTTTTGTGTCCAAATCCCAGCAAAAAATATTCTCAGTGGTGGTGCAGCTCCTCAGCCCTCCCCTGTGCTGTCACTCCCAGCCCCACTGAACACATTCATATCATCTCAACCAGCAGCTATTTTTCATATTTTCTGTTATTCAGGTGAAATATTTTGTTGGGAAGGGGGATCTCAGGACGTTGCATTGACTCATCAGAGTCAACATAGGGAAGCAGAGCCCAGGGAGCTCAAACCCAAGGATGAGCAGCCTTGGGGTCACAGATATCAACAAAAGAAGATCGGGCTGAAACAGCATCTAAACTCAGCATGAATTAAACATCAATAATAAATAAGCATCTCCTTGATGCTGGCTTTATGAACAAAAAAGGCAATTTCTTTTTAAATTAGCTGGTTAAGGTAATCTGTTTACTGTACTTCTGCCAGCAAAAAAAAAAAAAATAATTGTTGGCATTGCTGTTTGCTCAGGATATAAATCTTAGCCCTGCGGAGGGTTAGCAAATGTAAAATTTATGAGCAGCCAGATTAAAAATACAATCAGGTCAATGGGAGTGCATCCCAAAACACACAGCTGAGGGTGGGGAGGGCCCTGGGAGAATCTGGGAGAATCTGGGAGAGGAGAGCCCTGGGTGCCACTGGGGAGCTCACCTGCCTCAGCCATGGGATGCAGCTGGCACAGGAATAAACTGCCAGGTCAGGAAGGCAGCACCAGCTCTTAGGACTGCCAAAAGGTGGAAAAGAAGAGGCTGTGCAGTGTAATTTGATAGTTTAGGATCAGGGAATATTCTGAGTTGGAAGAAACCTGCAAGGATCAAGTGGAGCTGTTGGCCCTGCATGGGACAGCCCCAAGAGGAGCCTTTGGCAGGAATTAACCTGAGGCTGGGACACAGGAGGAACAGAAGAGCCAGCAGGGAGATGTGTCATTCAGAGCTCCATCAGTCAGAGAGGCAGAAGGGAGCTCTGTAATTGCATTAACAGGACCATGTTTGCATGGGAAGGTCGATCCATCAAGGGGGACCCAGCCCTGGCAGAAGTGTTTGTGGAGCACAGCCTGGTGCAGGGGCTCAGAGCACAGAAACTGCAGCAAGAATGGCTCTTGCACGCTTAATTAACCTTTTCTGCTGCAACAAGGGTGTCAAACAACTTCAGTGGCACTGATATGCAAAGGGAGGAGAAAATAAACTCTGATACAAGAGTGAAACACAGCAGAAGTCAACCCTCCCTGACAACTCCCAGCAGCACACAGAAAAGCTGACAACGCTGGGTTACCTACAGTGAGCAGGCAAATTTGAATTCTTTTTTCTTCTCTTTTCTTATTTTATGCCATGCACAGAGGCTGCTTTAAACTGGGTTTAAAGAGTGGAGCTGTTGGAGCCTCAGTGTGACCAGGCCAGGGCCTGCCCACCTGACGATAAAAAATTTCTTCCTCAAATCCATTCAAACCTGCACCTTTCTGCACCTCCAGAGCGTTTCCCTCTCCAGGCACCAGCCCTGACCTTCCAAAAACAGCTTGAAAGCTCTGCCAGCATTGCAGTTGTATTTCAATTATGAAATAACATTTCTCAACTTAAAAATAAAACAATTATTAAAGAAAAATATGTTATTTTTCCCAACTATTTGTATAAAATTTCACAATATGTTACTTTCCCCTAAAAAATTGTTCTGCCGTGCAAAACTCCAGAGCCCAGAGTACAGAATGCAAGTTGATTAATTTTTTTTTTTAAGAGATCTATTTTCAGTACTGGCTGCAAAACACAAGTTACCCTAAAAAACACAACTCGTTCCCTGGAAAATCACCATCCTCAAGACAAGGATGATATTTCAGTGAATTCTCTAAAACCTGCAGCAGGGGAGGTGCCTGTCTGCCACCTCTCCTGCGGAATTCCTCCTGTCCCAGGGAGGAGATGGATGGAAAGAGTTCCCAGCATGACAGACTGACAGCAGGACACTCCTCTTCCCAAAAATCCTCGAGATTCTCTGCAGAAATGCCACAATGGGGGTGAAAAGCAGCAGGAGCCACAGTGGCAGCTTTTGTGTAGGATCCAGATTGGTAAATTCACTACAATAATGAGATTATAACTCGATATGTGCTATGGTGGGAGTGCTCCAAAGGCTCCATTTACTGCTTTCCAAGAAAAGCAGCTTTGGCTGTGGGTACAGCTGAACTCTACAACTGATGAGGCTTTTAATTTACTCCCCACATGGGGAAAAATCAGGAGAAAAACACAGCACAGAAAAAGGAATCTTTAAATCATCTAATTAAAAAAAATTAAAACCTGTTCAAATCAACGCCAGATTCTTTCCTTAACATGAAAGGTTTCACTTTGTTCTTGCTCTTTCACTCCTTTTTAACGTTTTCTCATTTTATATTTCCCTCAGTTTTAAAAGGAGAAATGTTAATTTGAAATGGAAGCCCCCAAAGTTGTGATTTTAAATGAAATGCCTTTCAGAAATCTTTCCAATTTGAAAACTTCCCTACTTTTTAAAAAAAACCTTACATTACCCACCAAATCCAATTCAGTTTTGCCAGAAGGGTTGGTTCCCAAACTCTTTTTCTGTGGTAAAATTATTATAAATCAAAAACCATTCTCCTCATCATCTCCGGAGTTCAACCCAATCTTCCCTGCTGACAGGAGCTCAGGAACATTTGGGGGAGAAAATCTGAATATTTCCTCTGAACAACATGGGATGGGACCAGGGGAGCAACAAAACCAGGATTTTTTGGATGCTGTGGGGGTCTCTGCACATCTTTTGGGTGTGGAACCTGCATCTTCTCCTCTCCAAAACATCTCCAACAGAACCTTGGTACCAAACCCAGCCCCCTGTGCCCCTAAATTCCCTCCCTGCAGCTCCCACTCACCTCTACACAGGTAAAGCCACAATTTCAGTTTGTTTTGTGGGCTGTTCCCAGCAGAAAGTTGGGGGTGAGCACCAGGATCAAAGGGATAAATGCATCTTCTATTTGACAGAGCAGGCCTAGGAGGCTGGAATTTGGCATTTCCAGTGCCTGGCTCTGGGATTGCAGCGAGAGAAGAGCAGGTGCGGAAAGCCTTTGAGAGGAGAGGGCTCTGCCCTGGTACTCTTAAATCCCAACTCCCCCTGTTCTTCAATCACTGATCCTCCTGAAAGCTGTTCTTAATTGGCTATCAGCAATTAACATTTATCCACAAAAGCTGGGGCAACCCATACACCACGAATCCCAAGCTGTAACACGAGGATGCTCCCCCAGATTTCCTGCCTTGCCCTCCCAGCCACAAGAAGGAAAAAGAGACTTTTCCAAGCACTTCCAGCACGTTTCCATGCCAATGTCCTCCTGGGGATGTGTTTTTGTTCCAGCTGCTCTGATTCTCAATTAATATGCACCATCCAGCCAGGCCTTATTTCAAATTACACCCTTCTCGAGATGCGCCATTCGAAGAGAAAGTAATTTCAAAAAATATCCCCGCAAAAATTACGTCCTCACAAAACATTTACTGCAGATTGCACTGACTGCAATAAGGCAGCCTTGCTCACCATAAAACGTCAGCTGTCCTCGTGCCACGTTCTTGCCCCTGACATTTTCAGCCACGCACTCGTAGAGCCCGGCGTCCTCCTGCTGGAAGTTGGGGATCTCCAGGAGCCCGCTGGAGCGGTGCCTGCGCGCCTTCCTGGGCAGCTGCTTCCCATCCGCCCTCCTCCAGCTGATGGTGGGCACGGGGCTGAGGGAGGGAAAGAGGGCAAGATAACATTGCCAGAAGAAGCCATGGTCACACTGAGGTGTTGGGGATTTTTTGCAGGTTTGACAGTAAAAGGTTTTAGAATCATAAAATTTGGGGAATTAGAAAGGAGCTGGACTTAGCGGGGCACTGGAGCGGTGCCTGCGCGCCTTCCGCGGCAGCTGCTTCCCATCCGCCCTCCTCCAGCTGATGGTGGGCACGGGGCTGAGGGAGGGAAAGAGGGCAAGGTAACACTGCCAGAGTGCCATGGTCACACTGAGGTGTTGGGGAGTTTTTGAAGGTTTGATAGTAGAAGGTTTTAAAATCAGAAAATTCGGGGAATTAGAAAGAAGCCAGACTTAGCGGTGCCTGCGTGCCTTCCTGGGCAGCTGCTTCCCATCCGCCCTCCTCCAGCTGACGGTGGGCACGGGGCTGAGGGAGGGAAAGAGGGCAAGGTAACATTGCCAGAGGAAGCCACGGTCACACTGAGGTGTTGGGCATTTTCTTCAGGCTTGATAGTAAAGGTTTTAAAATCTTAAAATTCGAGGAATTAGAAAGAAGCTGGACTTAGTGGGGCCCTGGAAAAATGTTAAAAATAGACTCTGAAAATGTTAGGCTTTGTGTTTGGCAGATCATGTGAAATTGCGCCTGCGTAAGCAGCATATGATAAATGATATAATTGTTAGATGTGATGATGGTTTAAGAATTAAATATAATTATTGTTTAATCGTAAGAAGAATCATGAGAAACTATGTTAGAAGTTTGAGGGGGACCACAAGGAGCCCGTGCTTGGATGAAATCTATGTATACCATAGAATAATATAAGTTTAATAACGAAAATGAAAGTTATATAACGATAGAATATAAAAATATGTTCATCCCGAACCCATGTCGGGGTCAGATTTGGGTTTGTACCCCTGACACCCAGAGCTCTTCAATAAAAGCACCTGCATGTAATCATTCTCATGATTATGTGTTTCTGAACGCTGATGGGTTGAGGAGCTTTTGCAGGAAAACGGCCACATTCAACCAATGCACAATAAAAACTGACAATGGACACCTTCACAAACAATGGATAATGGACATGTTCAGAAATGGGGCTGGTTTATCCTTGAGAAAGATACAAGAAGAGTCATCAAGCCTCAGAAAGTTTGAGAAAGTGAGAAAAAAGAGAAGCAATGGGTGGGCCAGACAACCACAGCAAGGCACGTGAAAAATCAGAAGATCCAATCAGCATTCTATTTTAGACACATGAACAGCCAGGATTAACCAATCATGTATTAGCTAGAGACACATGAACAGTAGAAAATTATTATAAATATAGCCCTATATTATAAATTGTCCCTTTCTGAGATAATAAAGTTGGCTTCACTTGATCATATTGATCATGGCGTGATGTCCCATTCCTGATCCAAAATGGCATCAGAGAATAAAGAGAAGATAAAAAGTTAAAACCAAAAGGGTATTAGAGAATATATGAAGAAAAAAAATGGTAAAAAGCAAAACAGCATCAGAGAATAAAGAGAAGATAAAAAGGTAGTGAGTGGTCTGGCACAGGGTCCACAGGGGATTTTGTTATGGGTGGGTTATGAGGAACATAAGTGTAAACGTGAATTGATAATTGATTTTATGCTAATCTGATACATATATTCTTTCCATTAAACGGGAGGTGGGGCTACACAGTGCAATAGTTTAAATGATTATGGCTGTCACTCACAATTATTCAATCTGTTGTATATGAATAGATTTTATAAAGAGGTTTTATTATGGGTGGGTTATGTGGAACATAAATGTAAATGTGTTTATCACAGTGTATAAGCAGGAGACATTTTATTACTAAAATGCTGTTTTGACCCAGTTGAATCTGGGGTAAAAACCCATCCATTTTAAGGTGGGCAGGCCCTGGAAGGGGTTGCCCAGAGAAGCTGTGGCTGCTCTAGAAGTGTCCAAAAGACAAGGCCTGGAGCAGCCTGGGATGGTGGGAGGTGTCCCTGCCCGTGGCACTGGATGGGATTCAAGGTCCCTTCCAACCCAAACCATCCATTTTGTGATGATTTCCCTGCCAGTCCCAACATTTTGGCAGTGCTGGCAGTGTTTACTCCAGCAACAAGAGTGCCCAAGCCCTGTGGCTGCTCTGAAAGCTGGCCACAGGTAACTCCTGCTGAGGAAAGTGGGTCATTAGGAACTGCTGCAAACCCCACAAACGTGAGAAGCCGCAGGAATAATAATTAATAACAATAATGGATCCAAACTTACTTGCCCAAGGCAAAGCACTCCAGTTTCACCGTGGTTCCCTTCGCAGATGGAACAGTTTCTGGGAACTGCACTTCTATTTTGGGCTCATACTCTCCCATCACCCCTGGGAACATAGAGGAGATGCTAAGGCTTGGTTGAGTTTCAGCAGTAAATTCACAAGCGTTCCCGTGCTAGCACAGAGCTGCTCTATACATCATTACTTGCCCAATTAATCCATTCATTTTAAACATGGCTTGTTCCTAACAGCCGTGGAGTGTGGGCTCTTTTCCCATTTACTGCCAGAGGAGAAGCTGAACCAACTCTCCACACCATCTGCCAAAGATTAAAATCTCTTCGTGGCCCTGTTACTTTTTGCTTTTGAATATGCAGGATTTTTGCAGGTAACTCGTGAAATAAGGGGAGCAGTAATCAGGGAGGTTCAGCATCTTCTAGAAACGGAACGTGGAACAAGCAGCCATTAGGAAAAAAGTTTGAAAATCCCTGGAGTTAACAGAGATATTGCTATTAACTTCCAGGACTTCAATGCACAGAGATCTTCTACTCCTCGGGTAATTTCTTTATTTTTTACTGCCCCAGTAAATCACGGAGCGTGGCAGCCTCTTTATGAAATTGTGTTTAAAAATTTGCGCACATAAAAAGGCCATTATACCCCTGACAAATGGCTCCATTTCCAGCCATTGCACTGTCTTAAACCCAGCACATATAATTCCACCAATAGTGATTATCAGCTAATTGATGATTGCAGCTCCAATCTCAACAGTGCAGCACTTGCTGGACGGTGGCCAAGGCAGGAGAGGAGCTGGGTCAGCCCTGGAGAATCCCCAAAATACAGAAATGAGCCTGCAGTGACACTGGGGCACGTCAGAGCTGCTGAGTTGGCCTCTGATTGCTGACTGCTCTTGCTTTTCACATTGGATGCAAAAATTCCTGTTTTTTCCTTTAGTTTTCCAGTGATGAAGCTGGAAATGCTGAGTGTGAGCTGACACCACTCCACCTCTGCTCGCTGACCTCTTCTGATGAAAGAGCAGGTTGTGTCATCTTCCAACACAGTAATTGCAAATAAATGTTCAACAAAGTAGCTCCTGCACAGCCTCAGCTGTCAAAATTAAATGCATTTATTAAAAATATGGACACCCTCCCCATACTCCTGCCCTGCCTGATACACAAAACAGGAAATCTGGGATTCCCTGGTGACATTCCAGCATTTACAAACCATACAAAGAAGAATTATGTGGCATTTCACCCATTAGTCCCTGCATGTTAACACTGCACCCTTCAAAATCCTGTTTTCCCAATTGGGACCTGCCAAATCTTTGCAATCTTGCCTAAATTTCTCCAAAATCTGTGCTGAATATTTTCTGGGAGATCTTCAATCAAGCCAAGAACTGCCTTGTGGTCTCCAAAGCAGCAGCTGATACAACTTGTGGAGATCTTTTCCGCCTTCTCTTCACTTATTTTTTATTTAATCCCATTTCTTTGCCTCGGGCTGGGCCTGAAGAGCTGAAATTCCATTGGGATAAAACCCCAGTGGGGTGGGAATGTTTCCCTGGGGCTGTGGGACACCAACTACAGCCACCACCCCATTGAGCCCTGCAGCTCTGGCCTCTCCCAGCCTCACTGAGAACTCCAACCACTGAAAAATCAGGATTTGCACCTGGAAAAATCAGGATTTGTACCTGGAAAAACCACAAGGCTCCTGCTGCAATGACACCCTGCCTATCTCCATGAATTTATACAGGGTATGAAGTGAGTCCTGCTGTCTGCTCTTTATAGCAGCAACATCAGAGCAGTTGAAACATCTCCATCCTGAATCCAAGACCATTTCCATGCAGAAAATCCTCATTTTCCCTGCTGTTCCTGGATGATTGAACATCTGACTTAGCTGTGCAGGTGGCGGGGATGGAGGAGGAAATAAAGCACCAAAGCAGAGCCTGGTTTGTGGCTTGGAGAGCACTCCCAGTGTCAGGGCACATCAGATGCTCCATGTGTTGGCATTTCATAGGCTTTTGTGCCTTTCTTCCGATTTCAAAGCTTAAAAACATTTTTTATTTTGGGCTGAAAGTCCCAGGAATTCAGGAGGAGGCTAATTTGTCTGAGGATTTGCTATGCATTTCCTGACAACACCTGTGAAATGTTGCAGTTTAATTGGCCCATACAGCTGCTGCTGATGGCAGCTTCATTCCAGGACTATTTTGGTCCTTTCCCACTGTTACTGTTTCAATCCTGGTATGGCAAATCCCACATTTTAAAGAGAAATAGGGAAGCAGCAGCTTTCAACACCTGGATGGTCCCAGCAACAATTCCTTCCCCATCAGCTTAAAGCCATTTCCCCTTGTTCTACCACTGCACACCCTGGTACCAAGTCCCTCTCCACGTCTTCCAGTAGGGATTGCAAAAAAATTCCTATTATTGGAATATTAAAAAATATTGTTTCAGCACTGCAATTGCCAGCATGAGGCACATTTAACCATTGCTCTTTGCCATCCATGCCAGGCCCACTGTGACTCAGAGGGACAGATTTGCTGTTCTGTGTTTATGGGAACACAGAATTCCCTGAAAGGGAGGGCAGATGTGGAGCAGAACTGGAGAAGCAGCACCTCCACCCCTCCCAGTCCAGCTGGGACAATTCCTCATCACCAGCAGCATTTCCCACTCCATCCACAGGGATTCTGTCAACCTGACAGGCAGGAGGCTGCAGCAAAGAGCCTGTGTTTTCCAAGCAAGGAATTTTTGTCAAATCCCACAAGGTGACAGTGGATCTTCTTCCAGGAGAAGTTGCTAGCATTGCATTTCTATTCCTGGAACAAATGTCCCAACTGTTAGCCTTTAAACAGAGACATTTTAATTAATTTTAATTGGAAATTAACATGCAAATGTATTTTTCTTATCTGCTCCAAAATGATGACGATACAGATCAATTGTCTGTATAAATTTAGAAATCCTCTTTTGCTTTCTTCTCCCCTTTTTTGTATTATTCCACAGACCACTAATAATAGCACAAATTCTGCTGGGAAACACAGGCTGAGCTAACAGTTACCGAAACAACAAAGTGCCTTTGTTCACTTTGGGGCTGCATAAAATGAGAAAAACTGCAATGTCCAGACTCAAAAATCTATTTTGTTTCCTGTCTTTGGCCAGCTCCCACTGGGTTTTTTTTGCAATTACTCCTGACTCTCAGAGTCACTCTAGCAGTGCGTCTAGCAGACTCTACCTCACTGAAAAACTGTGAGAGGGGGAAAAACCCTTCATTCCATGTCCTGGATTGCCAAGCAAATTATATTCTATTTGCCATGAGTATGGCAGGTGTCTTCTGTTCGTTGGGCAGTTTTCCTTATCCCTCCCACACCCACTCCTCCCTCTGGAGAGACACCTGCTGATAACAGCTACTGAATGTCCCTGCATGGCTGATAAGAACTACAGCATCCCATTGGGAGATGTGAGCCCAGAGGGAGGAGCCAAGCATTCCTGCCTGGATATAATCTGGAGATTCTGGAACACCAGCCAAGCATTCCTGCCTGGATAGAATCTGGAGATTCTGGAACACCAGCCAAGCATTCCTGCCTGGATGTAATCTGGAGATTCTGGAACACCAGCCAAGCATTCCTGCCTGGATGTAATCTGGGGATTCTGGAACACCAGCCAAGCATTCCTACCCGAATATAATCTGAGATTCTGGAACACCAGCCAAGCATTCCTACCTGGATATAATCTGGAGATTCTGGAGTACCACCATGGCTTCTGCACTGGATTCCCCAGAGGAACTTCTGCCCCTGGATCTTCAGAGGCAGAGACTGCACCTTTCTCCAGGATCCCTGCTCCACCAGAACCAGCCCTGACACTGCAGGAGGGCTGAGCCACAATTCCAATGGGACTGCTGCCAACATCCCGACCCACAGGGTGTCAGGTTGGGTTCTGACTTCTGTCAGCGTTGGTTTAGTTCACTGCATTATTTATCTTTTTATTTTCTTCCCTATTAAAGAACTGTTATTCCTGCTCCCATATTTTTGCCTGAGAGCCCTTAATTTAAAATTTATAGCAATTCAGAGCGAGGGGGTTTACATTTTCCATTTCAAGGTGTCTGCCTTCCTTAACAGACACCTGTCTTTCAAAACTGAGACACTCTAACAGAAACATTTCAGCCAATTTTGACTTTCTGAGTCAGACACCTGCCTTTTCAAACCAAGACACTCCAAGAGAAACATTTCAGCCAATTTTTACTTTCTGGGCGACATCCAGCCATGAAAACCCAGCAAAGCCCCCCAGGGCAGCTGGTGAAGGTCCTACCGTCGTTCCTGAGCACGAGGGGCGTGGGTGGCCCCAGGACCTTGCTGTTGGTCACGGTGTTGGTCACCACGCAGGTGTAGTTGCCCACGTCCGAGGTCTCCACCTTGGCGATGTAGAGGTTCCCAGTCTCCTGCGACACGAAGCGCCGGTTGTCCTGGTGCACAAAGGTGGGGTACTCGTTGAAGATCCAGGCGTAGGTCAGCTCTGCAAGCACAAGGGACACGCTGTGAGCAGGAAAAATGAGATAGCACAGCCCAAGGAACAAGCCCCATGGCTGCTGATGCCCTGGTGGTTTTTACCATTTTGTCTCTCTATGTTCACTGAGGCCAGTTTGGTTTTTGCCTTTTCTTCTTCTCTATATTCTCTGATGCCATCTTGGTTTTTACCCTTGTATCTTCTCTATACTCTCTTATGCTGTTTTGGTTTACCTTCTTTTACGGTTTTACCTTCTTTTCTTTTATCTATTCTCTGATATATATGTTTGGTTTTTGGTTTGGTTTTTTTATAGGCTCTGTTTTGGATTTTACCTTTTTTTACTTCATATATTCTCTGATGCTGTTTTGGTTTTTACCATTTTTCTTTCATATATTCTCTGAGGCTGTTCTGGTTTTTACCTTTTATCTTTTATATATTCCCTGATATATATATATTTGGGGTTTAGTATGGTTTTTTTATACAAACTGTTTTGGTTTCTACCTTCTTATCTTCTCTACATTCCCTGAGGCCATTTTGGTTTTTACCTTTTTTCTTTCACATATTCTCTGATGCCATTTTGGTTTTTACCTTTTCTTCTTTCACATATTCTCTGTATTCTCTACACATATAGTTGTAGCTTTTTATCATAGCTTAGCTTCAACGCTTTCCTAGGCAGAAAGACAAAACAAATTCCAGGATCCCTGTGCTGTCCTGGCTCTCCTTAGAAACCAAGGCTGAAAATGGCTTTTTGAGACAAATTTTTGCGAACAGGGCCTGGATCTCATCTGAGGGGGGAGAATTTAGAAGGTACCAGAACTGGGGGGATCAATTCACCAGGCAGGTTCCTAATTGGGACGTTCTTGTCAGATATGCTAATTTGCAGCATCTATAAAAATTGTACAGAAATCCTGAGCATCCTCTGCCTTTTCCACCTGCAGAATTTGTGCACTCAAGGTGCCCCTTTTATCACCCTAACTGTGTCTGGCTCATATTTTTAGGACAAGAGAAAAAGGCACCACTCCAAATGCAAATTTCCAGCTGTGGCATTTCCACTTCAACACATGGATCTGATATTCCTGCTACTCCTTCCACTTCATCCAGAATAAAATGCATTTCACAGGAATCTCACCTTTTTGTTGTGAACACTCCAGCCTGCCCATAGCTTTGCTTTCATCCTCCCTAATTAATTTTTTTCCCCCCTTAAAGCCAGTTGTGAGGAGGATCTGCCGAGTTGTGTTATCACCCACTGGATGCTTTACTGCTCAGGAATTTCTGAATCAGCAGAAAACTGAACACTAAATTAAGCAGCTGTAATCTTCTCTGTGACTAATTAGACAGGGCTCTGTGTTTTATAAGGCGTTGTTGGAAGTTATTTGAGCCACAAAGAAGAAGTGAGAGACATTGCAGAGGCTGTGAGTGAGGTTAATGCAGTCTAACCCTGTTATGTCTGCCTGAGCCAAATGCCCAAAAACACTCAAAGAGCCTGAAGTGGATACAAGACTGCTGCAGTTTTCTAAGGGAACACTAATTATACTAAAAATCACATTCTTGTTTTAATACTCTAATGAGTCGTGGCTGTAATTGACCTCAGCCACCATTAGGTACTTTGGAAAATACATTCTGCCCTCATGTCCCACTGTTCCCAGCCAGGAGAGGCTGAGTGCAGCCTTTTGGCCTTTATTTATTTACTTGTAACAACAGGACTGGAAAATGCCTGCTTAGACTGTTAGAAAGGTATGATAATTCTGTTTACGAGGGAACATCTAATCATCATATTTACACATGTGCATCTCATTAGAAGGAACCTCATGCTGATGTCAAGAGGATACTCAGAGCAAACAAGGTACCACTTCCCAGCCAGCTTATTATTTTCTGCAAGTAGTTAAGTTTGTTGGTTGTTTTTTTGTTTTTTTTTTAAATTTACTCTTGGTGGACAATTATCTTGCTCCTCCAGAAGCAGCAGCACCAGGCAAATAAACATCCCTGCCCTGGGATGCACAGAGGTGGTGAAATTGGAGTGACTCTTCACACCAAGGTTTCCACCAGAGCCCCCTGAGCTCTGCAATTCACAGAAAGTGGAAATTGTGACATTTCCTGACATGGTGTTTTCCTGAGCACAGGAAAACAGTGGGGAGGGAATTTCTGGATCAATCCCTGTCCCTCCCATCCTCTCCCAGGAGCTCTCACAGGTATAATTACACCCCAGAAAGGGCTCCTGCTTTCCTCCATGAGCCAATATCACTTTATTGCTAAAACCCTTCTAATTTCCAGGTTAAATATTTTCATTGTAGTCTGTGGCTCTGTGCTTGTGGGCTAATGACGCCTTTGGCTGAAGGAGTTCTCATCTCCTTGCTGGTGAGAGCCACTGAGAGCCCTTGTGCTGGCATTTTCAAGGCTTTCCTGCCCTGTAATCGTTGCAGGAGCTTTTCCTGGGCTCTGGTTCAGTTAAAAAGTCTGGGATAATTCTGTCACCGGAGCTGAGGGCCAGGCTGGGAGCCCTGGGCAAGCAGGGCACAGCAGGCTGGGCAAGGGGAGCAGGTCTGAGCAAAGACAGAACAAATGATGAGCTGGGATCCCTCCAAACAGAGAAACCCAGTGCAGAAGGGTCTAAAGAAGACCCATTTCTAGAGGGAAAAACATTGAAATCATCCCAAAGCCACCTTGAAGCTCTGTTAATTTGGCTGCATAAAAGTGAGGAACACAGTAAAGGTCTGAAGGTGCAGCTCTGCCTTCTTATCAATGCCAGAGAAATCCAACTGCCCAAATGACACAGAATTGCATGTTAGGAGCAGTCTGTTATTACTATATAAATTTAAAGATATTTAAAATATATTATAATATAATATTTAAGAGTTGGAAGCCCTGGGTAAGAAGGCACAGGGGGCTGGGCAAGAGGAGGAGATCTGATCAAAGAGAGGAACAAATGATGACCTGGGATCCCTCCAAAGAGAGGAACCCAGGGCAGAAGGGACTGAAGGAGACTCATTTCTAGAGGGGAAAACATTGGAATCCACCCAAAGCCACCTTCAAACTCTGCTAATTTGGCTGCATAAAACTGAGGAACACAGTAAAGCTCTGCCTTCCTATCAGTGCCAGAGAGACCCAGCTGCCCAAATGACACAGAACTGACATTGGGAGCAGTCCATTATTGCTATATAACATTGAACACTGTCTTTTCCTTTCTCTCTCCCTGTCCCAAACCCCAAGGGACTGATGGAGCATGGAGCCCCGGGAGCAGCACAGGCTGGAGCACCTCAGAGTGCTCGTGCTTGTGCAGCAGCATGTAAATAAACACTCCCTCCCCGTGCCTTTGATCTCCTGAGAGGTCCTGGTGCAATATTTATGGCTCCTCCTTTTGATAAGGTCTGCCTCTCTAATCGCTCTGCAGGTGACAGGCAGCTCACACCCCACAGGCAATCTGTACCTCCTGAGCAAACAGACGCTGCAAACACAGCCTGGGCTGGTTCCTGCTGCTGGGAAGGGTTCCCAAAGTCACCAACACGGAGCCTCAGAGCTCAAGGAACCAGCAAAAGGGCCATCCATGGTTCTCTAATCACACATGAGCCTCCGGTCCCTTAAAGAATACATTGCAAACTTCTCCTGTCTAATTTGGGGCCCTTTCCCATGTGACTTTTGCCTATTTTTCCACATTTTCATTTCCCCTTTAAAGCAGATCTGTCATTAATCTCCATAATCTACAGTTTACAAATTGGGTGTAATTTTTACAGTGTTGGGATTTGTTACCTTCAACTCACTTCTCCTGTCTAGAGTGCCAGGATACATTACAGTCATGAGAAAAAGTTCTGACTACTGGCACCTGCCATTTGCCCTTCACAACCCTCTCAAATCTTGCCCCACACTTCACATTTTGTTTTCATGCAAAGGATTTTCACACACCTGTAATGCTTATCTCCCTACTTCTGGGTTATGTTCTCTACTTTCCTCCCCCAGATTCTTTTTGCTGCAGGTACCTGTTTCTGAGCTCTTTCAACCTTGTTTTACTCAAATTCAGTTTTGGAGTTTTGGTTCGACTTCAGCTGTCTATTTACCCTTGAGCAGTTTATAGCTATGGCGTATTTCTGGTTTTAGTAAAGATCTAAAGATCTCTCAAACACAGAATATTACCCAATTTCTGAGCTGTATTTGCTGTTTTTAAGGGAAAGGAGAAACTCCACGAGCTGCAATCCCAGAGCAGACCCAGGACATGTTGTAACCTTATTTTTCTTCATTTCCATTATCTACTCTATAATGAAAACTGCACAGAAATTCTGAGTAATTATTAACTTAGGTCTGTGCTTTGCCAAAATCACATTTTTCTGCTTGCCCCCCCCCCCCATATTTTGCTTCTGCCTTTAAGGAGAAGAAACTCTTCTTGATTTTTAACATTTTAAGTCTCTTCCATAAAGTCAGGGCTGCCACTTAAAAAGGTCTCTGTGGCTATTATGGGAAAAGCTATTAAAATATCAAGATTATGGCAGCCATAAAGCTGAGGAGAAGGATGAAATTTTGGGATCAGCATTAGCCAAAAAATGGGGGTCATTTATCATTTTTAATAAGAACAGTGTGGGTACAATACACAATTATTTTTATAGGCTTTGCTGAAAGTTACAGAGTTTAATCCAATCTTCAGTGATTGCTGTAACTCCTACCTTATCACCCACTCTGTCACTCTCAAGCTGGACAGGTGGGAACTGATTTTCAGTGGAAAACAGAAAGTTTTCTGTAAATCACGATGCACAAAAATGATGTTCCATTACACATGGCAAAAGAAAAACATGAAATTAAGGAAATTATGAAATTCTCCCTTTCAACTGTCCCAAACTACCCAAACTACGACTGCAATATTAATTAGAGACATTTTGAAAGGAGAGGTGAGGCTCATCCCCTGCTATAAATAATTTAAATTCAGATGGAGTGAACACAGCTTGAAGCGTTTTGTTGACACGTCCCTTGATCATGCATTTTTGTAAAATTATGGCTGGCATTTAATTTTTTTTCAAAACTATTTTTTTTCCCCAGAATGCACTTCTATAAATTTAGGGCTGTTTTAAAGTTTTTTCTTTCAAAATTCAACTATTTTTTACAGAATGCACTTCTGTAAATTTATGGCTGTTCTAAATTTTTTTTCAAAATTCAATTATTTTTTACAGAATACATTTCTGTAAATTTACGGCTGTTTAAATTTTTTTTTCAAAATTAAATTATTTTTTACAGAATTCACTTCTGTAAAATTATGTCTGTTTTTAAAATTTTGTTTTCAAAATTCAATTATTTTTTGCAGAATTCACTTCTTTAAAATTATGTCTGTTCTGAATTTTTTTTCAAAGTTGGTTTATTTTTTTCCAGGATAGGAAGTCCTGAGGTTTTCCTGTCTATTTTACTCCCTGCCATTCCATTGCAGTGCAGGTGATCACAGGAGAATTCTGCCCTTTGCTTTTAGGGGATTTAGCACAAACCCCTTGGCTCTGGGTGTGTTCCTGTGCCAAACATTCCCAAGTGTTGATTTTTTAATATATCCAAATACTATAATATCATTTTGTTGTACAGCCCCCATTCCTACCCACTGTTGTTGTATAAACTTGATAGAAAACTGATTTTTGGTGGATAATTTGCAAACTGCTGGGGTTTTATTGTTGCTCTGATTGCTCCCATTCCTTGGTGTTCAAACTGCTCATAAGTGAAGTTACAGCAAATTTGGGCAAAGCTGAAGCTGAACTGATTATCTGCTGAGTGTGCTGTGAACCTGAGCTGTATCCTCAATTTGCTTATTGAAATCTGCCAACTGCTTGTAGGGGATACTCATCATTCAAATTCCATAATTGCCAATTCCATAATTGCAAAGTTCATAATTGCAAATTTCGCTGTGATTTGATTGAGCAATCAGCACCCATAGCCCTGTGAATCACAAAATCACAATTTTGAATCACAAAACGTGAGCAGGAGAGAAGGCTCCAAGAGCCTCCAGCCCCTGGCAGAGCACCTTGGGGAAAGGAAAAAGGGAATTACCCAGGAAACACAAACCCCTGGCACAACTCTCTGCAATTCCTGGAGTTTGGACCATTTTTCTCTTCCACAGTTTTATTTTAATGTTAAAGCTACATAAATAATGCACCACCTCTTTTTTTTAATTTTTTTTTTTTTTGTGGGGTTACGGACACTTCCATTGCCCTGCCTGCACCACTGGATCAATTTTTTATCTTCCAGTCTTAAATAATTGCAGAACAATTTAAGGAAATCGGCCAGGACAAAAATATCACCTGGTAATTCTCCCTCTGAGTCTGAGCTCTGCTGCCCAGCTGCACCACAGCTCTGGGCCTCCAGTGCAGGTTTTAATAAAAAGAATGATAAATAATGAACAAGATTAATCTAAAGTTAATAAAAGACGTTTGGATGAACCCTCAGCTATGCCAAATCTGAGGACACAATTACTCAGCAGCCAGGCTACAGAGAAACGCGCCGCCAGAAGTTTATAAGAACAAGAAAAATGCACAAAATCACCCAATTTTTCTCATTCTCACAGCAGTTTTCAGTGCTGTGTTTGCCTCCCAGCCCCTGGACTGCCCAGCTCTGGGTAATTAAAAGGGCAGGAGGTGTTCATTACCTGAAGCCTAATCAATATCCCCGTATCTGCTGCATCTCCAGCCTGTGATGTCGAAGGCAGTGAAATATTTGGGCGCACACAGCTGGCCTGGCTTATCTCTCCCAGCAGCTGTGAGCACCAACCACGACTGCACTGAGCCAACCTGAACCCAGAGGGAGGGAAATCAGCACAAATCTTTATCTGTGCTGAATAGAAAACACCACGAGGTGAGGTCCTGCACTGGGATTTGCTCCAGTGAAATACCAAAATTATTCCAACAGCATCTGGGGGCACTGACACCCTGCCATCGGCACAGCCTGGCTCAGTGGGGAGAAACCTGATGGGTTGTGTCTGAAAAGCTTTTCAGGCTTGTCTTACAGGCATTTCCAGCCACTCTTGCCCGGAAGGAAAAGCCCCCACCAAGCCAAGGTGTGTTTGTCACCCTGGTACCTCCTGGGAGTGGGAACCAGGACTGGATTTGGTGCCACTCCCAAGCCCTTCTTGTTTAAACTGAAGCTTCTGGAGGCAGGCTCACCCCAGCAGGGATCAGCTGGGTGATTCTCTCTCTCTCTGAGTTCATTTCAATGAGGAAATTCTGGTAATAAAAAAGGAATAATGGCTTGATAAGGTCCAGAGAGTGGCATCAACATCCTGGCAAAGAAACACTCATTTCACCTGACAGGCACAGATAAAGCAGCCCTGCCCATGGAAACAGGAGAAACCAGCCAGAGAAAAGGATGAAAAGGAGCCTGGGCTGAAGCTGCTAATTACTTATAAACAATCACCAAAAGAGAATAAAAGCATGGAAAGCTGGGCATGTGCACAGGGGTGCCTACACTGAACTGAACTCCTGCTCGGGGTTTGTGCTGTGGGAGATTCAGTCACTGCTGATATTCTGCAGCTTGTGTTACATAAACTGCTCCCCACACCACCTGAAGGAATGACTCACAGATTTAATCCATCACTTGGCTTTCTGGTTAAAGTCACAGAGAGTTAGCCTAAAAATCCTTTTCTGTGTGTGCACTTGCTTCAGAAAAGCTAAAGGTCCCTGGGCTTGTTTTAAAACATATTTCAATGTGACCTAGCTAATCCTCTAATACCAGCTTTCACTACCTTTGATCTGCAGTTGTAAGAGATTAGATCAAACCTCTAAAAAAAAAAAAAAATAAAGTTGGTTGCAGAGGAATTTTCTTACTGCAATGAATTAAAATGATGACCCACTCCAAGGCTGAACTATCTGCCCAAGCAGCCTGAGGGGGGCATGGCCTGCAGGGCCCTTGCCTTTAGCACACAGGAAAAAACCATTCTCCTCATTTATTTGATAGATAATCAGTGTTTAGTGTCATAATAAAGTGATATCTTTGATATCTAGCAGCTGAAAACATCATCATGGTTGCACATTTGTTATATTTAAACACATCATGAGGTAACAGAAAATGCCCAAACCAATTCTCCCACTGATTTTTCAACAACAAAACATCAGCCCCATAGGAATGGGGGCTCCCACAGCCAGGACTGTTGACTTGAACAAAGCAGAATATGCACCCGGGGGTGTGGAACCCCAAACGTGACACATCAGTGCTGTGTTTGCGCCCCTGGGCACATTCTGCAGCCCTGGCTGCCCCTGAGGGCTGTGCGGAGCTGCATGTGGAGGGAAGGGGTTGGCAGAGCCTGGCAGCAGCACTCTGATCTCTAATTTGGCTCATAAAGACATCACAAGATGTTACAGCTCCCAATAAATGCTATTGACTGGGTTCTGTCAGACACATTTCACTCATCTTTAGCCAAACCCCGGCAGCCCTACCCCCTCTCAGCCCCATTTCAATCTTCATTTAGTGCTGACTGCAGCCAAACAGGGAATAACCCACACCACTGGCTCGCAGATGATTTCTTTTTAAAGATGTCACGAGCTGCCACTGATAAATAAAAAAATCCATTAACGCCGTGTTCCTCATTATTTCCCTGCTCCCAAGGTCTTTGGTGGGGGGCTGAGCCTCCTCCCTTCCAGTTCCCCACCCCAGACCTCCCCTGTGTCCTTGCCACCCACCTGGGGCACAAAAAGGGAATTCTGGGGGTGCTGACTCTGCAGGTGACGAGTGACAGCTCAAAATCTGCCTGTTACTGACCCAGCCCCTATTTTTGCCCCTAAAAATTCAGCTGAAACGAGGCAGATCCCACTCACCACCTCAGGTGCTTAAAGGAGTGTAAATCTGTGATGAGCTTGGCGTTTGTGCTGTAAGAAATATTTGTATTTTCATAAATCTCTCAATTAAGAGAGCTCTGTGTGTTCCCTGTGCTGTCAGAAATATCAAGCCAAAGCACTCCTAAATTAGAGGAGAATTTATCCTTATCCTTCATCCTCAAATATGTTGATAAACTTGTGCACAAACTGAATCAGCAGTTTTACAGAAAGGATTATGTCAGATTAATTTTAATCTAATCCATTTCTATCTCCTGAGAAGCTTTTTACTTCTTGCTTTTAATAATTTAAACGGTGACTGTGGCAGAGCATAAAAAATAAATGATGGGAGATGCACTTTAAATGGAAGTTACCATTCTCAATCACTTTTTATTTAAATGAGAGTTTCATATGCCTGATTTTAAGTTTAATGAACCCCATTCTTGCTGAACTGTAATAATCTCCATCACACGGAGCCAGACACAGATGAATTACAGAAACCCAGGGTGTGACTCTCTGTGATGGAAGGAGACACCTGGAGGGAAATTTGGGCTGAATTTTGAGGGATTTTTGGCAGAAATGCTGCCAGGATGCTCAGATGCAGCTTTCAGGAGAAAAACTGCAGGAATTGGAAGCTTTGGGAAGTTGTTTTCTGGATCTTGGCCTGAGATCAATCACTCAGAGGCCTTTTGAGCTCAGCTGTTCATGCTCTGCAAAGCACTTTGAGGGTGCTGACACTCCAGACATGGGAATTTTCCTGCTTTGGGGACACGGGAGTGGCAGTCACTGTTAAAGGGAAAACTGGTGACAGGTTCAGGTATTTCTGCATCCTTTGCTCTCCTCATGGTCTCCTCCAGCTCCCACACATCTCCAGCACCCATCCTGCATCCCCTCCTGGAATTTCCTCATCCTCCTGCTGGAATTTCATTGTTGCCATTCCAGGAAAGTCAGCTGTGAGCTGTGGAGCCCCAGCTCATGGGAACTGAACCCTGCTGGGGCATTTTCCTGCTTGTTTGGGAACTGAGCCTCCCCTCTGTCCCTCCCTGCATCCTCCAAGCAGAATTATCCATGGAAAACCAGGTTAACAAATGCCCCACAACCCAGGCAGGTTTGCAGCCCCTCCTGATGCTCCAACACCAACCCAACACCACTAATCCAGCAAATCCATCACTGACCATCCCTATTATAAAATATTACAAAAATATTTCCCTTTTTCTTTGCTTTTGCCAGCCCCAAGGGAGAGTTTACCTGCTCAGATTTTCCCTCCAGCCTTGGGAATGATCCATGACAGGCTGCCCTGCAGCCTCCTGACAAACAGCTGAACCCACTTCCAACCAGCTGAGCAGATTTTTTGCTTGGTTTCCCGGAGAAATGGAACTTTTACAGCCACGGTGCCCACCCATGTGTGCGAGGCTCCTCTCTAAATTAGCTTCTCACTAATTGGAACCAAATCTGACCACGCAGCAAAGGCTTCCAAAGACATTAAGGCAGCAGATAAAGAGGGGAAACTATCAATCCTTTAATAAGGAGTAACAGGGGCAGCTCAGCCCTTTGACATCCTGCCTGGCAAGGGGGAACTGGGAATAGAGGTTCTGTAAAATTCACATTTCTCACAAGCTCTGGGCATCCCACACTGAAATAAACAGGAAAATAAAGGCTGAATGTGAAGGTTGCTGTAGTGGAGTGAGGACATTAAATGCTGCCATGCTCCATTTGCTGATCATGGTATAAAAATGCCTGATAATTGCCTTTTTCCTCCTGCACTCCTGATTTCCCCAGGTTTGCTGCCCTTCCTCGTTGCACTGCCTGGTGGGGGCTGTACAAACATGGGACATGATCTGTGGGATGGATTATTTACAGGACAAACCCCCCAAAACCATTCATCCCACTAGAGGCCATCAGCCACCACTGTCCCCAGAACATGAAGTGTCCATCATCCCTCTAAAACAATAATGATAATAAAAGGAGAGAAAAAGCAAGAGGACAATGAGCAGCCACTAATGATTCCTCTGCCCAGGGGTGATTTTAGCAGCACTGAAATCTCTAAAATGCTTTTATAAGGATTTCTGCAAACACCTGTGGTGTCCACGCTTCACTCCTGCCCGTGCAGCATGAAAGGCTGGGATTGAGATGGGATCAGAATTGCCATCTCCTCTGACAAATGCTAAAATATAGTTAGTTCTACTTGATTAAGCTGTGCAACAGAACTAAAAGTTTTCCTGGGTACCATCAGGGAAAGAAAGGCAGGAGAGAATGAGAAAACCTGAGTGCATCCAATCTGTGAAAAGGTGTGGGAATAATTCTCTGTCAACAGCTCAGCTCAGACACAGATGTGTTCCCATCCATGGCTGGGTTTCCATCAGGAGTGATGGCATCAGATAGGAAAGAATTATGGGAACAACTGAGCTTTAATGAATCTCCTCCTCTTCGGGAAAATGGAATTTTCCAAGTGCATTGAGAACATGGGCGCCGCAGAGACAGAAATCTGATTTTTCCTTGAAATCCTGCCTTTGTTCACTCAAGGGGACAGAGCTGCCCAGGAAGGTCAGAAAGGAGCAGAGGGACAAAGAGTCTGAGGAACTGAGGCTCAGAGAGAGGAATTGTTGGGGATTCAGTTCCAGGGTCAGCAGGAACGTCTGAGGATGCGTCTGCAGGAGAAGACACAGCCTGCAGAGCACCAGGGAGTTCCCAGCTGAGCACTTTGCTATCTAAACACGCCATCAGCTGGCCGATTGCTTGCCCAGATTTCTGAGCTGGACTGGGAGTGAGAACAGATGTGCTCCAGCTGTGGTGAGTGGGGGAATGGGCAGAGCCCAGAGCAGGACACACCACCAGGGACAGCAGCACCAGAGAACACAGAATTCAAATAACCCAGTAATTGAGAGATCATTTCCAGCAGCCCTGTGTGTGCACTCAGCATTTCCCACAGCGCCTGCAGAGCCCCATCTCCACAGGCTGCTCCCACGAGGGCTGCAAGGCAAATGTCACGAGAACATGGTTATAGATCTTTCCAAAGATGAACCACGAGAAACTCACAGGAGAGGGGGGGAGGAATCCTAAAGACAAGTTCATTTATCTTCCCAGAGAAGGGAGGGGAAGGGTTTCCAGCCCTGTTTGTTCTGCATGAGGAAGGGTGTGCTGCCAGCCTGTCAAGTAGATAATCCTTTCCAAGGCTGTATTTTTTTAGCCTCTGGACTCACAACGAAATGCCAGGGATGCTAGGAGGAATTTGAAAACTGTTGCTGTTAAAATATTAACTAACCCTGCCCTGACTATCAAATAAATCTAATAAAAGTGGCAGCTAAATGACTCAGCTCCCACGAAGTTAAATGAAAAGAACTATTTGGCACACAAGAATATTTTATCTTAAAATCTGGGGATAAAGTTAAAAGGACAGGGACCTCCAATACTTCCCAGGCGTATCCTCTTTGGAACACAACTTAGATTCAGAGCCTGAGAAACACAAGTGTTTGCTTTGGATTTTGGAGCTTTTTGTTTGTTTGTTTCAATTAAGTTTATCTCAACAAGAAATGGATCTTGCCAAATTTGATTAACAACACCGAAAAAAGCAAACAAGGAAAGGTGTTCCCCCCTGCAGAGCTCCTCAGAAGGAAAACATTTCCACAAAGAGCTTAGCTTGAACACTACTGCACACTTTGAAAAGGTTTATGGCTTCTAAATGCCTTAAAAATGCAACAGAAATAAACAGAGAAGAAGAAATAAAGCCATTTTTGGTGATATTTTCCCTGTTTTGGCTCAAAATTCTGAAATGGTCAAGGAAAGGGATTCTTCCCCTCTGCTCTGCTCTTGTGACAGCTCAGGGGCAGGGTTAGGTGGGATATTGGGATGGAATTGTTCCCTGGGAGGGAGGGATTGTCTCCTGGGAGCACCTGGGGCAGTGGGAGGTGTCCCTGCCATGGCTCTGGATGGGCCATTCCCACCCAAACCATTCTGTGAGTCAGTGGTTGATCTCACAGGGCTCTGAAAATACAAAGCAGGAGACATCTGACATCCAGATTCTGACTTCTGACATCCAGGTTCTAGAATTCACATTAAGAGAGGCTGAGGTACCTAAACAAGACTCAACAGAGAAGCCACAGCAACTCTCTGATGCCCCTCCAGTGTCCAAACCCATTTCTGTGACTCCATCACTGGCACTGCCCAGTTCATGCTGTGGCCACGATGGGCCCCTGGTGTTCTGCACAAAACCAAAGCCAAATTTGAGCTCCACACAGACTTTCAGGATTTTTGACATTTTCCTCTTGTCCACTCAAACACCACCAGCAGCTCATCGTGCTGTTACCCAGGCCCCAGTGCCACGTTCCCAGAGCAATATTTACTCTTCAGTGATTTCTTCTGTGGGGTTTCAGGGCAGAATGCTTGACACAAGACCTTTGTTGGGCTTTTGATCAAACAAGCTGCAGAAATAACGAGGGAAGGCCCTTCACAGGCAGGGTAATTATCTCAGAAAAACCCTAACAACCAAGGCAGGCTTCTACCAGTCCTTTAGCAACAAATGGAGAAGGCAAAAAAAAAAAAAAATAGGAGAGGAAAAGAACTGGAACTTCTAGCAGACAAAGGGGTCATCAGCACAGCAGGACTGGCCTCGGGGGGTGGGAATCCAGAGCTGCAAGCGCGGAAAGCGCGGCAGAAGCAAATGTTTGATTTGCATTCATTCCGCTCCCCAGCCCAGCCGCTTCCCGACCTGCAGACGAACGCTTGTTTTCCAAACCTCCAGCTCTCAGCATGCACTCCATCAGAGGAGGCCATCACATCATTATGCCGCTTAACAGAATGCACCAGCACGAGGCAGCGAGCTGACAAACAGCGGCTCCCGCCGCACGGAGCGCGAGTTCCGTCTCCACCGGGGTCTGGGGGCAGCCAACATCCATGGGCCTGAATTTCCAGCTCATTTCCAACCCAAAATTGGGACAGTGCACGGCAATGCCCAATTGTTCTGTGCGAGCTGTACACACACAGCCCATTTGTTGGTGCTGAAAGGACGCGTTCATCATTTGGACTCATTTTCGGGATGAATTTCCTGTAATGCTGGAACAGTAGGAAGCTCTTTATTGAGCATCATTAACAAGAAAAAATAGAAAGAAAGCCTCAACAACTAATGTATGTAGGCCAACATAACTTCACTTTTAGCTGACAGCTCCTCAGAAATGGATATTTCCAAGTGGCAAAGTATTAGAGCCACAGATGAAAGGCTAATGGTCTGGATGCTGATCAGTGTCTTTTTAATAAACTCACAATTTTTAAGCCCAAGACAACCAGTGACACAATGGCTGACAGAAAATAATTCCCTTCCCATTTACTGTTTTTCTTTTCCCAAATCTTAGCACCTGGCCAGAATGTCTTTTTCAGGCTTCTACTATTCCAGTGAATGCCCTCATCAGCAAAGCAATGGCAATTCTCAGACTGAACAGTTTTGATTTTAAATTTTTTTTTTCAGATTTCATTTTCAATGCACATATGAAACTAAGGTTAAAAAAAGAAAGTGTATTTGTTCCCACAATTAGCCCTATGTTTCAGCAGTGGTCACTAATGCCATCAGGCACTTTGTGCAAGGATGATGAACCTGGGTTCGCTGCCCTAATCAGATTCTAAAATAAGTAATTGCATTTTCTCCCCTTATTACCACTCGTGGTTCCAATGAGCTGGGTTATTTTTCACTTTGGAGCTGAGGAGATTTGTCCTGTTTCAGCACAGCATCAAACCCTGGCAGTGTTACCATCAGCCTAACAGCACACGGTCCAGGGGGCAATTTCCATCCAGCTGATGAGGCCAGACAGACCTCAAAGCAGGACTGCAAATCTCTTTAAAAGGGCCACAGATCTGTGGGAGATGTTGTGCTGCTCTGACAGAGTGAGCAGCCCCTGATGAAGGAGCCAGCTGCAGAGGCTGGTGTGGTCCTGGTGGGGAGGGACACACACATGGAGCTTGTCAGGGACAGCAAGAATTCCAGCAGGAATTCTCACAGAGCCACTCCCTCTCCAACACATTTCAAACAGAGCAATGCAACACACATGCTGAGGAAGCCACGAACTGGCACAATTAAAATAAGTTTGTGCTAAACGAAAAGAATTGTTTGGTATTTTCTAAACATTCATACCACCCTCGTTGAAGCAAACAGCACCCTGTCAGATCTAGACACATCCTGAGTACCCAGGACACAAAAATGGTGCCAGTAGCGTTTGAAAATGATAAAATAATGAAAAGATGATGCACAAAAGTGGCTCTGCCAGCAACTTCAACTTTTTAGCAGGAGACATGCCCAGGCCACAATCAGAAAGACTGAGCTAGAAGGTCTTGGTCACATATTCAGGATATGAAGACATTGCTTCAGTTTCCATCTCTGCAGTTTACACTCAAGTTTCTCTCTGAAGTTCACACTCAGGTCCATAAAATGCTCTTTCTCTGCATTTGTCCCCCACTGGAGCTTCCCCAGGCACCAGAACCCCCTCAGCCAGGGTGGCCCTGCCACCAGCCTGTCCCTGCAGGTGACTGCTCCAAACTCCCTGAAAACCCTGAGAATCCCCTTCCCTGAGAAAGGAAACCCCACGGCTCACTGAAAACAAGAGGAGGAGAGCTCCTTACCTCCAGAGTGGGGCGGGGGCCCACAGAGCAGCACCATGCCCTGGCCCTGGCGGACGGACACCGTGCTCCTCGTCCTGGTCTTGAAGTTCTCAAGGTCTGCCAGGAGAGGAAGGACTCGGTTAGAGGCTGGTCACAAAAGGGAAATGGTGAAATAAAGGAAATATCAGCGTGGAGGGTGGGCTGGGGGGATCTGGGGGGAACGTGAGGCAGCGGGAGGCTGAGGAGCATCAGCAGGAGGATCAGGAAATGCCCTGCCCAGGTTGGAAAGGAGAAGGTGCTGGTTCACCCACAGAAAGGAGAAAACCCCAGCACCTGTAAGGCTGGGGGAGGTTTGCTGTGTGAATTTAGGAGGAATTACTGCCTTGAATGAGCAGTTCCATCCCCAGGCAGGCTGCTGCCCTCGCTGCTGCTGCCCTCCCATCCCACGTGTGGAGACCCTTCCCTCTTGCACCAGCTGCACGTGAGGCCACAGAAGTGCTTAAATTAAATTAAATTAAATTCCTCCTTCCACCTCTCTCTTTTCCCTCTCCTCAGGGCCCGTGCACTGCGAAAATACAACTCCCCCTGCTCTCCCTGCACACTGAATTCAGGAGTGAAGAGAGGAGGTGGCTCTGAGCTCAGAGTGCCACCAGGATTGTCACCAGCAGCTGCTTCATGGGAGCACCACGACATGGAATCACTCTGATCCTTTACAATTTCCTGCATTTCAATTTTCATTTTTTTCCCCCTTGTTTCCAGTGTAGCTGAGCCTTGGCTTGGCAATTACAAACCTGTTGTCAGTGCAGTTGGGAACCAGAGGAAACACAGAGGTGATAAATATTTATCAGCAGGAGCTGGTAGGAGCATCATTATGAGGTTACAAGGATGGAAAACTGAGCCTTGATTTCTATCCTCTCTCAAAAATGTTTTCTGCACACATAATTAAAAAAAAATTAAATAAATAAAATCCAAAGTTGTCACTGCTTCATTTCCCTTTTTTTAGGAAAGAAGCCTTTATGGGCCTTTCTCTGTTTCTTTTCTGGCTTAGGACAAAATAAGAACAGGAAAATAAATTATCAATTAGAGAGATATAATCCTTCATTCCTAAATTCTACAAAATTTGCAAGATTTTCGGGATTTTTGAAATTTTTGGGTTTTTTTTACATGAAGCACTGTAACATTTTTCTGGCCACCTGCCAGCGCACAGATTTTGATGTATTTTGACTGCACACAGGCACAAGGCTGGATCCCATCCTCTCAGAGGACAGCTGCAGGAGGAGGAACAGCCTCAAGCCCAAAGAATGCCTGCAGGAATCAATGTGCTGCTTTCTACATCAATATTGACAAGGAAAGGATTGCTACCAGGAAAAGCAGACTCTGCTTGGATGAACATGTAGGAAATGCTGCAAGGATGGTCAAAATCAGCAGATAAAGCAGAGTATTCATCACTCCTGCTTGCACTGCTTCGGGAGCCAGCCCTGCAAAGCCTCATGCAAGCACTTCAAATCTGCCTCTGAGTAAAATAACAAGATTAAGATAATTATAAGAAAGGCTAATGCCTCATCAAGGCCATCAGGCTGATTGTGCTTTCTGAAGGCCACAGGTTTGTTTTTACAACACCTAAATTGGAATGAACAATGATATAATGAGGATTTTATTGGTGAGGAGCTTCATTTGGGATCCACCTTGCAATCTTTGAGCTGCAGAGAGGAGGGCTCAGCCTCATGGTGGCAACACCATCGAGTTCCACCTCACATTGTCCCCAAATCTACAAACCCTGGGTAGCAGAGGAGGATTTCTGTTCTTATTTGCCCATAAAACCAACTTCATGGTGACAACACCATTGAGTCCATCCAATTCATGGTGACAACACCACTGAGTTCCACCTCACTTTGTCCCCAAACCTAAAAACCCTGGGTAGCAGAGGAGGATTTTTGTTCTTATTTGCCCACAAAAATCCCATATCCAACAGAGAAACCCACCAGATTAAAAGGAAAAACTGAAATATTAAGACTTGCCATTCAGGAGATCAATGTGCTGCCAACAATTATCACCACACCAACCAAGGGCTCCAGTGAGCACAGAAAAATATTGTGTGAGCTCCAGTAACCCCAGCATTAGAGAAGGATTAGTAATTAGCAATTAGTAATGATTTAAGGAGGAGAATACAACAGGGGGTGTAAGGGGAATGCAGACAGGTTATTGTGAGTAACAGCTACTCACACCTCATTTAATGAATGACTTAAGGTGCCTTTAAACACTTTCTGGACAGTACCAATCCTAAATCAAGCAGAACAGGCCCACAGAAGCAGAAAGCTGCATGTATTATTTAATTTCAGCTGGATGTGTTCAAAAGCAGCTGCGTGACTTTGGGAAAGTCACTTTGGGCTCTCGGTGACAAAGTTTGCACATCTCTGAGGTGCAAGTCCTTCAGCTGCGTCCCTCAGAAGAGGTTAATTAGCTAATATTTGCACAGAGCCCTGACATCTGCCTCTGCAATGCACACACCAACACCCAGCCTTGACGGGGCTCTGCTGCCATAATGAGGTTTTTCTGTGAAACTCTGCCACGACCTGGGCAGCGATGCCACAGAAATGATCCCCAGAAATGCTCCCCAGCTCCTCCCTTTGGGCAGGGTGTCATTGTGTGGAATGAGCCGTTGTGGGGCTTAATAAAAGCTTAAGCAACCTGAAATGATCCACAGCCCCTCAAGGCTGGGTAGTTTGTCTCAGTAAATGGCATTTGGAAACTTTAATCAAACCCATATTTGGCTTTGCACAGCAACAATTACCCAAGTTGTCCAGAGTAATGAAAGATTTCCCCAAATTTTGCCTACAAAAATCAGTCTTTATAGCAAAGAAGATTCAATTATAAGCAAAACAAAAGGAGCTGCAGCCTTTTCTCCTTTTTTAGGACCTACTTGGGTTGGAGCTTTATAAAATGTGGTCATTCTTTTTCTAAGTGACTCCTAGGCAAGCAAAGTTTTAAAGAAATATTCCCCAGATGGCACCGAAGGATGGGCAAACGAATAAGGTCACATCAGCTCCTGCTGATGGGGCCAGTGTAAAATTTGGCCTCAGATTTCTGAATTTACATCCCTGATCATTTCCAGCTCCACTGATTGTCCCAGTAGTAAGAATTCCACCCCAGCAGAGCAGCTACAGAGCCCTCTCAGTTCCCATGGCTGGCTGCAACAACAGCAGAAATAACAGAAATGATGGGAATAAAAGAAATAATGGGAATAACAGAAATTATAGAAATGACAGAAATAATGGGAATAACAGGAATGATGGGAATAAAAGAAATAATACGAACAAGAGAAATAATGGGAAAAGCAGGAAGAATGGGAATAGCAGAAAGAATGGGAATAGAAATAACGGGAATGACAGAAATAATGGAAATAACAGAAAGAATGGGAATAACAAAGAATGGGAACAACAGAAATGATGGGAATAAATAACAGAAATGATGGGAATAACAGAAATAATGGGAATAACAGGAAGAATGGGAATAATAATGGGAATAACAGAAAATATGGAAATAACAGGAATTATGGGAATAACAGAAATTATGGGAATGAATAACAGAAATGATGGAAATAACAGAAATGATGGGAATAACAGATATAACGGGAATAACAGAAATGGTGGAAATGACAGATATAATGGGAATAACAGAAATGATGGGGATAACAGAAATGATGGAAATGACAGAATTAATGGGAATAACAGAATTAATGGGAATAACAGAATTCCTGAACTCAGCATGCCCCAGGACCCCGACTGCAACACCACGAGTTCCCTCAGGAGCCTGCCAGTGTCAGGGCACTGGGGATGTGACAGAGATCCCTATTTTTTGTGAAAGCTGAGCTCTGTTTTGCTGCCTTTGTTTGCCCCAGGAGCCTTTCCACGCTTTGCTTTGATTTTTTTTCCACACGTGCCTATTTTTAGAACACAAAATGCTTCGTAATTACAGCGGTGCTGCAATTAGGAGAGACCCCTCTGTGCAGGAGCTATTAAAAACCACCCCAAAAAATATTACAGAAAACGAGATGAAGAGTCAATGATGCAAATTGGTGGTGGCAGGTGTCTGCATGTCCTTTGGAAAGCCAATTTCTGTGAGTGTATCATGTGGGAGGCAGCTCTGCTGTGCAGAGCCTTGAGTGACACGCTGTCAAAAACTCACCATTAGTGAGCCCTTTGTCATTGCAGTTCAGGGCTTTTTTCCTCATGATTAGAAAAGCAGTGTCAGTGCTATTTTCACCTATTATTCCTGTTTAACTGGTATGAAACGATTTCTGCTTTTGCTCTGTTCCAACAGAAACGTACACACATCAATCACTGCTTCATACATCAGTGGGTTTTAATTGCCAAAGAAAAGCAGGGCTAATAGGCTTAGAAAAATAAAAATGTGAGTGGGTTTTACTTCAAAGTTTTGGTCTAGGGAGTTTTATAAAGCAAATTTGATCGCACATCGTTGATATCACTCAGTTGATGTGAACAGCAAGGAGCCCCCAGAGCAGAGGAGCTGCAGCCCTGGGGATCATTATTCCTACAAAATGAGATATCCAATGCACCTGGGCAGGCAGAACACAGAGTTTGTGCCCAGGGAGGGAGGAGGGTGGGTGATACCCACACATCTCTGCGTCCAACTGGGAATTACTGGGATTTAGCACTGCCTCAGTGCCATTCCCACTGTACTAAAAATAAGGCTTGGGTTAAGGAACTCCTGCTTCACTTAGATGAGCAACAAATCCTTGGATCAGCACTTCAGGAGTTCTTTTAGCCTGTCTGTATTTTATGGGGGTTGGTATTCCACCCTTGAGACTTGGCTGTACTTTGAGCACAGGAAAATAGAATGGTTAAAAATGATTGATAATTTAGGAACTGATAAATTAGAAAGCCAACAGACACACATTGGCAACTTTGAGTATTCTGGAGTGGACAAAACAACACCTTTAATAATATTAAATGAATGTTAAAGCACCCAAAGAATAGGAAATAATGATATAGGTAAGGAGTGATTACCTTTCTTAGATGTGAAATGCCCAATCCCCTTGGGTACCCAGCCACAGCCCAGACACCCAGGGCCAATTTTTAAGCAGGACTTAAAGAGATTTGCAGATCATAATGGGCTTTGCCTTCTCAAACCCCTTCTATAATTTTAAAATAATCCCAGGAATCTAAAATTTAGGGTGATGTTTAAGGTCATATCCAGGAATAATTGAAGATTATTCCTTTTATTAAAGAGCACACCATCCCAAGGGAATCTGATTAGGCTGGCAGTGACATCTCCAGCACAAAAAACTGATGGGAGGATTGGTCAAATCCCCCTGGTTCAGACTGAGCAAAGAAGCTCCATCCAAATATCCTTGGGGACATTTGGGTGCCCTTTCCCAAATTATTCCCATCATGTTTGCACAACTCTCCACGTGCAAGAGATCCAGGTTCATGGAGAAAACTCACAGCCAGGTGGGCAGGGGAGGCACTGGCAACATCGTCCCACTCCACTGGCTGCAAACTGTGGGAATCTACAATATTTAAGAAAAAATTAAAAATAAAAACCTAGAAATATAAATGAAGGGGGAAAGGAAAGGAAAAAGGAAGGAAAGGAAAAAGGAAAGAAAACAGGAAAAAGGAAAGGAAAAAGAAAAAAGGAAGGAAAGGAAAAAGGGAAAAGGGAAAAGGGAAAAGGAAGTAAAGGAATGAAAGGAAAAAGGAAAAAGGAAAAAAGGAAAGGAAAAAAAAAAAAGGGAAAAGGAAAAAGGGAAAAGGAAAGGAAAAAGGAAAGAAAACAGGAAAAAGGAAAGGAAAAAGGAAAAAAGGAAAGGAAAAAGGGAAAAGGGAAAAGGGAAGGAAAAAGGAAGGAAAGAAAACAGGAAAAAGGAAAGGAAAAAGAAAAAAGGAAAAAGGAAGTAAAGGAATGAAAGGAAAAAGGAAGGAAAGTAAAAGAAAAAGGAAGTAAAAGAATGAAAGCAAAAAGGAAGGAAAGGAAAAAGAAAAGAAAAAGAAAAAGAAAAAGAAAAAGAAAAAGAAAAAGAAAAAGAAAAAGAAAAAGAAAAAGAAAAAGAAAAAGAAAAAGAAAAAGAAAAAGGGAAAGGAAAGGAAAGGAAAGGGAAAGGAAAGGAAAGGAAAGGAAAGGAAAGGAAAGGAAAGGAAAGGAAAGGAAAGGAAAGGAAAGGAAAGGAAAGGAAAGGAAAGGAAAGGAAAGGAAAGGAAAGGAAAGGAAAGGAAAGGAAAGGAAAGGAAAGGAAAGGAAAGGAAAGGAAAGGAAAGGAAAGGAAAGGAAAGGAAAGGAAAGGAAAGGAAAGGAAAGGAAAGGAAAGGAAAGGAAAGGAAAGGAAAGGAAAGGAAAGGAAAGGAAAGGAAAGGAAAGGAAAGGAAAGGAAAGGAAAGGAAAGGAAAGGAAAGGAAAGGAAAGGAAAGGAAAGGAAAGGAAAAGAAAGGAAAGGGGAAGGAAAGGAAAAAGGAAGGAAAGGATCGAAAGGAAAAAGGAAAATTGATTTGCCTGCTGATATTTATGGCCCCACCATCCCCAAACTCTGTCTCTCTAAACCTGCACCTGGTTTTCAGAGCTGGGTTCCTGCCACCCCCTCTCACCAGCTCACAGAGATGAAGTTCCTCAGGCTGTGTCCTTGCTGGTGTGCCAGGACTACCCAGAGCGCTGTGTGGGCTGGAATAAAACCCCTTTGATACACAGCTTAATAGAATTTTAGTTTAAGAGCTGCTGTTCTAATGAATAATTTCGAGAGTCACTGATTTGAGAAATAGTTTACAAGTCTGGGGATGAAAGCTTTCTAATTTGACCTTTAGAGCAGAAATTTCACTGGGATTTCTACTTTGCCGAGGAGAAAAGAAAGGGAAAAGAAGTTTTAGAGGTAAATATCTTGGCATTCCCCCCACCCCTATCCCTGTTGGAAAAGATTTTTCCTTGGACTTTATTACTGTGGCCATTAACAAGGCATTGAGTTTACAGAGATTTATCTCTGTCTGGGTTCTGTATTGAGACTATTTGGATTTTCCCAAGTGTTTCTGACCCCATCTGTTAAATCTAGGCTGATTTCTGCACCTAAAAGGCTGCAATTCCACCTCTGGGGTTTGCTCCCTGTTCCCAGGACTCTTTCCTTCCTTCACCCCACTGCCTTCACAGGGAAACAGAAATTCCTGAGAATTTTTCTGCGAATTCCTGCAAGGCACCCATTTTTCTTTTCCAAAATCAAACCACTCTTCTCTATGATATTATGGGAAAAAAAAAATCCTCCTTGTCCCACTTCATAAAAACTGCCTGTTTGCCTTCTTTCGACAGGAAATATTTCAAACATTTATTTTGAAGCAGCTCCTCTGCTCGAGACAAAATGCTGAGGACTCTGAAAATTTTATTGCTTTAATCTAGAAAATCTGGGCAGACATTTCCCCTTGGGTTGACTGGAATGGGGTTATTTCACTCTCAGAAGTTTTTTATCTTTTCCTAGTGAAAAAAAAAAAAAAAAGGAAAAAAAAAAGCAGAAAAAGCTCAGTTTGCACTTTCTTGCAGCAGAGATGATCTGCAGTGGGCAGAGAGCAGAGCTCGCAGGGGCACAGGGGGTGTTGTGGCCCTGCAAAGGGGCTCCTCTTCTGCCCCCTCCCACTCTGGGCAGTGGCAGGAATGCAAATTCAGACCCAAAATAAAGCAAAATGCAGCCACTGAGCCACAGAATTCATTGAAGCCCATCCAGTGCCATGGCAGGGACCCCTCCCACTGCCCCAGGTGCTCCCAGCCCCAATTCCAGCCTGGCCTTGGGCACTGCCAGGGATCCACGGCAGCCTCAGATTTCCTGGATAACATGACTCAGGCTCATTCAGCAGGATGTTTCAGTGGGAAATTTCCCTTTACTTGCTAAAAACCCACCCAAACCTCACCCCACAGAGATCCTGATCTGCTGCTGCTTCAGCCTCCCTGTGGAAATTCACATTTCCCTGTGGAAATTCACATTTTGGTGCTCAGCAGCACCTCACAGTGCTGATATTGTTCCATTCTGTTCCCCTCTCAGCCCTAATGAATAATGCCACGCCAGTCATGTTTGCTGCAGACAGGCAAACCAAGGTGGCACAGCTGCCCACAAACACATTCAATGTTCCTCCATCCTCCACGTGCCAGTGCTGCCTCCTGGCTTTGCTTTCCAGAGGGAAACCAGGGAGAAAAAAAACAAAAATAAAGATAAATTAGCCACTGGGATAAAGCTGTTCTGCACTGCCCTTGTATCCCATCAACAGAAACAGAAATTCTCCTGCAGGATCCAGCTCTGTCCATGCTGGGGTCCTGGAACTGCTATTTCCACACATTTATAGAAAACACCGATTTGCATTGATCCAGAACCCCCAAGGATCCTCTAAGGAGCAGAATTATTTCTGCAGCTAGGTCAAGAGCATCATTTCATTCATTCATTTCATCATTTCATTCATTCACAGACCAGGAGGTTTAGAGGCAAAAGGGAAGGTGTGACAAGAAGCTTCCAATGAGAGAGAAAATAACACAACCTCTGATTTCTCGTCCTTCTCTCCAACCACACAAACCATGAAAACTGATCAGAATATGAAAACATAACCCAAGAGCTCTGCAGGTGTTTACTACTCTATATCAGTTTTTACAAGAAGTTTGGGGGTTCATTAAAAAAACAAAACAAAACATCTACACCATCATACGGTTTTTAAGAATAAAGCTCCTATATGTAAAAAAAATAAATATCTGCATTTTGAATATTTTTTCGTATTAAAGGCAAAATGAATAAATATGGAGGGAGACGAGGAAAACCATCAAGGCTGTGTCCTGCTTTTCCCTGAATTCCTAAACCTGGGTGTTGTGAGTGGCCTGTGATGCTCAGCGGGCTCCAACACCTCCCCTGCCCTCTCTGGAGCTCCTTCCAGCCAGAAACCAAAATATCTTCCCAAAAACCACTGCAGGATTAGGAGATTCCCAGCTTTAGGACAACAAGTGACAATTTCCAGGTGCCACTGCTTTAAGCAATAATGAATTCGGTTTATTTATAACCCTGGGGGGAAAACAAGGCGGGTAAAAAATCCTCCAGTTCTGCTCTGACTGAAGGGTCCTCCTATCCCAGATGAAAGTAAAGTAGGTTATAGATCCATGCTCTGCTGCAAAACTCCCTGTTGGTCCCATTCATCAAAAATAAAAAATAAAAAAAAAAGGGAAAAGAAAGGGAAAAAAGAGGAGCTTATGTGAGGCTTAGCCTAGATTTCCACCCAGCAGGGACTGAGGGGAAGGAGCAGAGGTTGGGAGCTCATCTCTAGCACTGATCCTGCCCTGTGCCAGGACTTCAGCACAGAGAAACCCTGGCGTGTGGGGACGTATGGGAAAATACAATTTAATGTGCTCCTTCCTGAGTTAAGGTCACAGCAGCACCAGCACTGGGGGCTGGGGGGTTTCCTTCAAAAGAAAAAAAAGGGTTTTACTTCCAAAAAAAGGGTTTTTTTTTAAGGAAAAAACCTTTCTATAAAATGAATTCTTTTAATAAAGTGTGTGTGGGGGGTGAGGCAGGTGAGGGGCTGGTTCTGGGTAAGGCAGCAGGGCTGTGGTTGGTATAAATGGCATTTTTCCTTGGTGAGGCTCTGTAGGAAGAATCAGGGGTCTCACATTTGGTAGGAAACCACAAAATTAAAGAACTGGGGGCACCCCAGCCAGGCTGCCCTCACAGCTCCAAGTGTCAAACCTCTGATTCTCCTCCAGTGCCTTTCCAAGGAAAAATGCCATTTACATCAACCACATCCCAGTGGGGCTGGGGAAACACCTGGGCTCTGCAGAGGGGCAGGACTGGACGTTCCAGCCCCAAAATGAAGATTATTCACACAGCTTCAGGTCACAGCAAAACCCTTCAAATGCACGGAGGCTTCCGTGAGAAGAAGAGTGAGATGGGGGATGCAGGGGAAATTGGGTCATGGTAAGGAAATCAGTTTCTGAAGATGTAAGGAAAACTAAGGAAATGTAATGATTTAAAGCAGATTTGTGGGCCCTCGGTGTCTGCAAGCTGCAGTGGCTGGCTGGGAGTTTTATCTCTGAATCGTGTGGGAGGCAATGCACTGATGAAAATGCCAGGAAAAAGGGAAGGAAAGGGGAAGGAAAAAAGAAAAAGGGAAAGAAAACAGAAAAAAAAAATAAAAGGAAAAAAGGGAAAGAAAAGGGAAAAAAAGAAAAAGGGAAAGAAAGGGGATATTTTATAAAAAATTCCCTTTGGCAGGATTACTTCTCCTGGGAAACCTCAGCTTCTCCATGTTTTTCTCCTCTGGAATGTGATTTGGAGAACTGTTTACCCAGCATGTGAACTGTTTTAATTTAATGACCAATCCCAGTACAGCTGTGTCAGACTCTTGTCAGTCACAGGTTTTTATTATTCATTCCTTGCTAGCGTTCTGATGTCTCCTTTCTCTTTCTTTAATATAGTTAATATAATATAATATAATATAATATAATATAATATAATATAATATAATATAATATAATATAATATAATATAATATAATATAATATAATATAAATCAGCCTTTTGAGAACCTGAAGTCAGATTCTCATCTCTCACCTCATCCTGGGGACCCTCCCAACACCACAACAATCATCTCTTATCAACCCCCAGATTTCAGTGATGCCTGTGGAAATTCTCCCATTTCTTGCTGAACACATGGATGAGTCCCTGGCACTGTGGGTTTGGCTGTTTGGAATTCATTAGACCCCTCCAAAACAAATGTTTTCATTATTAATTGTTCTTGAAAGAGACTTCCTTGACAATTTAGTCTCCAAAAGATAAAATGAATGCTCTGGAGGGCAATGAGGGTTCACCAGTAAAGACTTTGAGCAGCCATTACAATGTGTTCCTTAGCAACTAACAGTGAAAATTATGGGATTTACTCATGTAAAAGATATAACAGCAAACATTCTGGCAATGGGAATATTGAAAAAAGCCCTTTTCAGGAAGATTTTGGGAGTAATTTTCTCTTTCTACCACCACAGTGAAATTATTTTGGGATGGTAGGTCAAAGCCCCAAAGTATTCTCATTGCAACCACGTTATTACAGGATTTTCTGCCCCTCTTTGCCCTGTGCAGTGCTGGGTCTTGGCTGCTAATTCACGTTTAACAATTATTTTTGAAGGAGAAAAAAACCTTTCTATAAAACGAATTCTTTTAATAAAGTGTGTGTGGGGAAAAGATTTAGAAAAAAACAACGCGACTCCCTTCACTTCAGAGGAGGTTCTTGGTGACGAGGAACAAAGAAAGGAGTTCCTGGTCCACAGACATCACTTGCAGGCAGTTTTTGTAACAATAGGGGGCAAAGCAATGATATGGCTGAGAACCAGCTCTGATTCAAAGCTGATTTTCCTCTTTGGATACCCATTTCCAAACCAACAGCCACCAGTGAGCTGGGAAAGGCAGCAGCTCCTGCACAGCTCCCAGAGGGTTCATTTCCAAAGCAGCATCCTGCAGCTGCCAGCAGCTCTGTGGATTCCCAGGTTAAACTGCAAACCCCGCTGAGGTGTTTAGGGCCAAACTGAGTCAGGTTACCACAGCAGGGAGGGAATGCTTCATCAGTGAGCACTGGGGATGGCTCCATGGGAGAAGAGAGGGGTCATCTCCTGGGGGAGGCTTGGTGCTGTGCTTGGAGATGGAGCAGACACAGCCTGGAGACCCCTGGGGTGGGGGGCACTGGGGATGGGCAAAAGTGTCTGGTTCCAAAGCTTGGGCAGTAAAACACAAACTGCAGCCTCAGCAAGGTAGAATAAATTCAAACTTATCTCTAATTAGAGATGCTGCCCTACAGGAGCTCATAAATCAGCAGGAATTGTCCTGCCTGGCCCATCCCACTGTGACCAGAGACAACCTGGACATGCCACAGCAAGAATCAAAGCAGAAGGGAAGCCCTGAGCTGTCCCACTCCCTCTGAACCCTTCCAGCAGGGCTGCCCAGCTGGGACAGGCTGCAAAAAAAGGACACCAAATGGAATTAAATCTCAACACACAGATCTGCAAATGCACAGCCCTGAGAAGGGTCTGCAGGGAACAGGAGCTCCTCCAGGTGATCTGATGACTACAGAGGTGTGGGTATAAATCAGACACTAAGGTCAAGCCCAACCTTTGAGCAGACACCAGGGCCACTAAACCCCACCACAAAGAGCCCCATCTGGCACTGTCTGAGCAATTCCAGGGATGGGGGCTCCACCACTGCCCTGGGCAGCCTTTCCAATGCTCAGCCACACTTCAGTAAGGAAACCTTTCCTGATACCCTCCCCTGGCACAACTTGAGGCTGTTTCCTCTTGTTGTCACTTGTTCCCTCAGAGAGGAGACCAACACTCACCTTGCCACCACTTCCTTCCAGAGAATTTTTTCTTCCTCTGTATTTTTCCCTTTCTTTCCCCCCCCCTTTTTTTCTGCACACTTGTTTTCTCTGAAATTGAACATATTTTCACTGAGTGAGGAATCTGCTGTGCCACAGTAACAGAATACGGATTAATGACACCCCAAGCCCTGTGCTTATAGCAACACAGAAAATAAAAAAGCTTTAAACTCTTGAGTATGGCTCTAATAAGAGATCTCTAATTTAGAGAGTGACAGAACAACTTCCAGCTCCTTTTCCATCCCATGCATTATTCCATGGGCAGCTTGAGCACATCCAGAGGCTGGAGAGGGGCTGGGAACACAAACCCTGTGAGGAAGCCCTGAGGGAGCTGGGGGTGCTCAGCCTGGAGAAAAGGAGGCTCAGGGCTGCCCCCATCACTCTCACAGCTCCTGAAAGGTGCCTGTGCTCAGCTGGGGCTGGGCTCTGTCTGCAGCAGCACTGACACAGCCAGAGCACACAGCCTCGAGCTGCACCAAGGGAAATACAGGTTGGAGAGCAGGGAAAAGTGTTTTACAGAAATGGGGATAAAGTTCTGGAATGGCTGCCCTGGAGATGGTGCAATCCCCATGCCTGGGTGTGTTTAACAGAGCCTGGATGTGGCACTGGGGGCCAGGGTTCTGTTGGGGCTGGGCTGGATGGTCTGGAAGGGCTCTTCCAACCTGGGCATTCTGTGAATTCTGTGATTCAATAACTGGCAAGGACACACCGGAGCTCACCCTCCCTGCCCTGCCAAAGGGACAGGAGCTGAGCAGGCTGAACAAGCTGCAAATTCACCACTTTGGGAGGGCTGTGGGCCAGCTCTGGTGCCGCCAGAAATCAATGGGAGCTTCATCTCCATCCCCAAGGGAAGCACAAAACCAACTCTGATCACAGGAGGGGTGGGCTCAGCCCCAAATTCTGCTCCCCAGCCACAACCCCTGCTTGATTCCAGGGTTATTCCCAACAGAAACCACAGCACAGTGAACGAAATCATCAAGCTAAGCCTCAGCCCCTAAAATAAAAAGCACATCATTTAATCCAGTTCAGCTGTGTTTCCGTAGATCTTTGTGGAAAAGCCATTATTAGATCCATACTCAAGAGTTTAAAGCTTTTTTATTTTCTGAAAGCCTGTGTTGCTATAAGCACAGGGCTTGGGGTATCATTAATCCATATTCCGTTACTGAGGCACAGCAGATTCCTCACTCAGTGAAAATATGTTCAATTTCAGAGACAACTAGCGTGGAGAAAAAAAAAGAAATAAAAGTGAGAAGAGAAAGGGGAAAAGAGAGAGGAAGAAAAAATCAAAAAGGACAAACCTGAAATGAAAATGCCATATCAAAAAGCAAGTATTCAGGGGAAATATTAGCACTTTTATCATAATGAGTTTGTAACCTAAATACATATTTCAAGGATGAAATTGCTGACCCTGTCTGCCCTCCACAGGAGGCTGAATGGTTCAATCACAGCTTAATCTTCCCTGAAAAGGCTACAGAAGAATATCACAGCCCAGAAGAACAACACACATTACTGATGCCCCAAGTCTCACAATTTAACTCTTAAAAGGAGGGGGGGAAAAAACCCTCAAATCTCACCCATTATTCTCAAAATAAAACCCAACAGTCATTTCCTCAGAAATAAAAATGAGATAAAACCCACATAACACAAGATGAGGATGGAAAATAAGGGGCTGCCCAGATGAAGGGTGAAGCTTCACATGCCCATTTTTTTGTTTGTCAGAGGCAGAGCTTTTGCAGTAAAATTAAATCACTCTGTATTTCCTAATTCAGATAATTTTGGTTGCCATCCCCCTTTGGTTAGAGAAGACACTATAAGTGTTTCTTGGCCCATCAACTGCTGTAAATGCCTTAAAGCCAATCATCTAAATTGCCCCTCATGGGTCTCACTACACTGCATCTTTCACAATTCTATTTCTCCAAAATATCCAGTCTTATTTGCAAGGCCACCCTTTGAAACTTTTTCTAGTTCCATCTCTCTCCACAATGTCCATCCTATTCCATGGCATCTCCAAGCCAGCATTTCTTGCCTCAAAGTTTGCACATGGATGCATGCTGTGTGAATGTTCTCACACTTGAGAGCTTTCTACAAACCCATTCCCCACAAGAGAGCACCCCATAACCCACCAGTAAAAACTGGAAAAACACACCCAGCTCCCAGTTTTCCCACACACCACGGAAACAGTGGCTTCCTTCTGACTTACAGGCAAACTGCAGCTTGGCCTCTCTGCTGACAATGGTCCCAAAGGGGTTTGTGGCCACGCACTGGTAGGTGCCAGCATCCTGGCTCTTGTTGGGGTTGTTGATCAGCAGGGCTCCTCCCAGCAGGCTGTAGTGGAAATCCATGCCCACGTCAATGCTGCTCCCATTTAACTTCCACCTGCAGCACACAATGCCAAGGTTAAACTCTGCTGGTGCTCCTGGCTGTTTGGAAACACAGCCTGGAGTGAGTAAAGGAAGATTTAGAATGGCTCTGACTACTTATTAAAATAATAATAATAATAAAAAAGACAGCAGAAAAATGCAAATTTCCTGAGTGGTGTTGAAATATTCCAGTGTTTAACTGCAAGAGCAATATCCTTGACATATATTTCAGTCTCTGAAATGAGTAATGCTCCTGTAGTCATTGGTACTGCTGCTCTTTGGAATGGATCACTTGGCAAGGGGAAGTCCCTGACACAGAATCTCCAACCCATTCAGGTCCACAGAGGATATTTTTCCCCCCCTTCCCCACTTGCTGTTTGTTTGTTTATAAATTTAAGAAAATCCCCTCCAGGCAGATGTTGCCACAAGGAGGGGCACCGAGGAATTGCAGCCCCTGAGCGCCACGGGAAGCTCTGGAGCTGTGTTTGCACCATGGATCCGTGGGTTTGTGGCATTGAACAGCGGGCTGTGGCTGCAGGCAGCACAGAGGCAGAGCCCTGGTGGCTCTCACTGGTGTCAGAGTGGCATTTACTGGTGGGCACAGCGAGAGGCACCAGAGGGGAGAGAGCAGCAGCACCAATGATTCACAGCAGCAGCAGCAGCACTGCAGGAGGACAGCACCTTCCTCCAAGGATCCCAGAGCAGCTGCTAAAGCTGAAAAGAAGGAGGAGTTTTGTCCATTTTTGTAGGAAAGGATGGTTAATCTGAGAGCCAGGACTATTTATGATCCTTTTGTAGCATTTTAGAACTCCTGTCCAAGGTTTGCCATTGAGTTGCAATACCTGGAGTTTTCCTGGTGTCCATTCCCCCTGTTCCTAATGCCCCAGGATCACAGAACATCCTGAGCTGGAAGGGACCCACAAGGACCAGCAAAGTCCAAATCCTGGCCAGGACACCCCAAATCCCACCCTGGGAGGGTTTTCTAAACGCTCCTGGGGCTCTGGCAGCCTCGGGGCTGTGCCCATTCCCTGGGCAGTGCCAGCACCCTCTGGGGGAAGAGCCTTTCTCTAAACCCAACCCAAACCCCCTGACCCAGCTCCAGCCCCTCCCTGGACCCTGTCCCTGGTCACAGAGCAGGATCAGAGTCACCCGTGGGGACTTTTTTGGGATCAGCACTGTGGTAGCCTCCAGGGGCATCACTGATTGTCGCACACATCTTTTATGGAAAATCCTTTCCTTAGGATTTTTCCTCCTGAGAAGCTGAGAGGCCTCAGGAACAAAATGCAAACATTGATTATCTGCTGCTGTGGGATGCAACAGGTGCATCTGGGATTGGCTCATGTGGTTGTTTCTAATTAATGGCCAATCACAGTCAGCTGGCTTGGACAGAGAGCCGAGACACGAACATTTGTTATCATTCCTTCCTATTCTATTCTTAGCTAGCCTTCTGATGAAATCCTTTCTTCTATTCTTTTAGTATAGTTTTAATGTCATATATATCATAAAATACTAAATCAAGCCTTCTGAAACATGGAGTCAGATCCTCATCTCTTCCCTCATCCTTGGACCCCTGTGAGCACGGTCACAGCTGATCACAGAAAGACTCCAAGAACATCCAAACACTGAACAAACCCAATGGTTGGTCTGGGGTTTCCCTTCACTTCACAGCTCAGCTTCACTTTCTTCTCCTCCGAGTCCAAGGGGAAGATGAGGCTGTCGGGCTCCTGGAGGAACACTGGCCCGTGCAGGGTGTTGTCATCTGCAGGGACAGGGAAAGGGGACAGGTCACACAGGGAATCTCCATCTGCCAGGCTTGAAATACAAAACAGAGTCTCAGCAGCAAGAGGCCGTGTGCCATTCACCTTGGGAAAGATCTGGTGTCACTTTCTTTAGTTGATAACGGCAGATTTTTATTTTATTTTCCCACTGAACCTCACCTGGAGTAATGAAAATGCCCTACACTGACCAGAGCACGGAATGGATCAAACAAGGGGAAGGGGCACTGCTGTCACAGCAGAGCTCAACTCAAATCCCAGTGCCCCTGGCACTGCCCCACACCTCCAGGAATGGGCTCCCAGCCTGACAAGGACATTCCACTCCTGTGTCCTTCAGAGCACTGAAATCTCATACTGGATACGGGTAGGAGAGGGAAAATATTTGGGCAAAACGAGCTGACACAACCTTCAAAGGGCTCAGGAGTCATTTCCCAGCACTCTGATGTTGGTGAACACTGACGGGAGCCTCCCTTGAGCTGACTTTCCTCCTTCACTTTATAGATACACTCTGAGTTTTTGAGCTGTTAAGTCCTCCCTTTCTCCTTTCCTCTCTCCTCAAGCACTTCACCTTATCAATTTATCCTCTCTCAGAGCTGGGAGCTGCTCACAGCCCCATCCCTGAGGCGCAGCCCTTCCCTGCCCACCGCTCTGCAGAATTTCAGGGAATTCACTGACACTGCTCCAAACACCCACAGAAAGCTCTGACTCAACTCCCTGCTCTCCATCCTGTTTGTATCAGCTTCATCTCCACAGAACACAAAAGAAACCAACTTTTCCTGCCTGAAAAGATCAGCTGTCCTGATTTCACTGAGACTTTTCCTCTCATCAGTGTCAGTGCCTGGCTGCTCCTCCAAGTTCAGAGCAAGTGAGGACACGCTGGGAGTGCTCACAGTCAGAAAGGGACTGGAAGGAACCTTGATTTAACATTTTTTAATCATTTCCCAATCTTTTGCTGCCCTGCAGACTCTGTTCTTTCAGTGTGCAGGAATGTGAGCACACAATTCACTTCACTCAGGCTGCTGGAAGCCCACCCAGATGGGGATACAGGAAACTTGTGGGTATGGGAGGTCAGGGAAAAATGAATAAATAACATTTAGAGATGATGGGAAGTACAAAACATATAGAGGAATAAAAAGAGTGAACAGGAGATGATGGATCTTCCAGATGGAAGGAAGGTGAGAATGAATGGGAATAACCCTGATATTGGCTGACCCTGGGAAATAGCTGGATTTACCAAGGACAGAACAACAGCCCTTCACTCAGGGGGAGCAAATTCATCTCCACAGTATTTCACAGAGACTGTGCCAGGAAGATTAGAAAGGAATCACCTCTCCCCCTGTCCCCACCACAAGCACAGTCACAGGCCTTGTATTTATCTTCATTTTTAATTATATGCTAACGATACCTGACTGAAACTCATCCATTATTCAAAACACATTTCACATCATCTCCAGCTTTAAATTACACCTGTGTGCAACCCGTGCTGCTGGTGGGAAAAGATAATAACAGCCACAAAGCACAAGGGACTGGATTATGGCATCCAAACTTGTTCCTGAGACCCTGCACTCCCTGAGCAGCCTCATTCACCCTAAGAAAGAATATTATAGCCTGGCCCATAAGGATTATAGCTCTGAGAACTGTATGGTGGCTTTGAAAGCATGAGATTTAAAATATATTTGAATGTATCCAGTTTTCTCAGTGGAAAATGCACAAGTGCCCAGGTCCTGTGTAAGAGATGCCTCAAATCCCAGGAGCACAGAGCCTGATGGTGGCACGAGCATCCCAGATAATCCAGTTAGGGCGTGCTGACTCAGGGATGTGTGTGATTGCCTCTGTCACCTGCCTCACACCCCTCTCTGCGCTGTCACCTGCTGTTATTTCAATTAGAGAATGCCAATTTATATCACATCACACCCAAGGTCTGACTTTGGTCCTCCTCCCATCCCAGGAAAACACAGCCTGCATTAAAAGTGAACGGTTCAGGTACTTGAGGTGGGAAACAGGAACAAACCTGAGGGTCCAAAGGTGTCCCCACCTGGCTGCAGGAGCACAGGTGAACCTGCAGCACCCTGCTCTTCAAGGGTTAATGAACCGAACCACCCCGTTCTGTCTGTGCCATTAATTACTGGGCAATTAACAACTTAAAAAACACAGAACCTGCAGCATCCTGCTCTTCAAGGGTTAATGAACCGAACCACCCCGTCCTGTTTGTGCCATTAATTACTGAGCAATTAACAACTTAAAAAACACAGACTCAAGACAGAGAACTAAAGGTAGAAATAGTCACAAAACCCACTGATTTTTCCACTGAATAACTCAATTTAGACAAGCTCAGGTGGAAGCTCATGAAAGATCAAATTAAAACACTTCCAAATATTCCACCTGCTGCTGACACCGTCCAACATTCAGCTTTCATATGGCAAAAAATGCCCGCCCTTCCTGTTGGGCAGCAAGAGGAAAAACCCTGGTGTGATTTTCAAGCAGAGGGAGAAGCTCTGAGAGCAGCTGCAGCCTGCCAGGGGAGCAGAGGAGCAGCAAAAACCTCACAACACCGGCTAGATAAAATTATTTTGAGTGCCTTTCTTCTTCCTCTTATTGCTGCCTGTGTATAACCAAGATAAGCAAGTCCAAACTATTTAATCTTCAGCCTGTGGAGCTGCTTTGCTTCAGCCTTAAAGTGTGATTGAAATCTCTGCAGCCCAGATCCCACCACTGGGTGATAAGGGCTGAGCCACAGAACCTGCCACAGGAGGAGGATTTGCCTCACAGAGCACTAAAGAGTCACTAATAAATAAAACAAGCTGCCATCTAGATTCTTGCAGACAGGAAACTACAAGTGCCTGCCCCAGAAAAAGCCCATTTTTGACTAAGTTGTGTTGCTCAGATGCTCACTGTCAGCACAGCCAAAGGCTTTTGCTCCACTGAAGTGTCTGCTTTTGTGGGAGCAAAGTTTTGCTGTTTGGATAGCTCTGAAATGCAAATTCTACACTTTTTTAATAAACTCAAAGTGGTAACTTTCTTTCTGTCGCAGCAACGTCCAGGGACTTGCACTCCACCACTGATATCACATTTTTGGCTTATCAGGGGTGAGCACTGCGAGCAGCTCAATCCACAGAAAGCACTGATGCCAGCAGGAGGCTCTTTGCTGTGCTCAGAGGCTTTTTCCCTCACCCTTCTCATCAGATCGTGTCTAATAGACTCTTTTTTGGTCATTTCATCAAGAAAGAACAAGAAGCAATGCATATCTGTGTGCACACACCTGAAAGTGCCCAGGTATTTTGGTCCAGTTCCCTTTTACACCATTCAGCAGCTGCTGCCACTCCTCACACATTTCCCACCGCCCCAGGACAATAAAATAAATAACTTTCCCAGCCAAACTAACTGGTGGGACACTCCCAGGGGCAGATTTTATTTTTCTGAGCTACATTTCTTAAATGAGCTAACCCAGAACGAACACGAGCCACCCTCAGCTTAAGACAACCTGCAAACAAGATTGGCTTCCAAAAAAGCATTTTTCCTCCTCCTTGTCAGATAAAACAAATGCACTCCTGCTCTGGGTCTGCCTCCTCTGACAGAAGTGTGTTTCTTTCAGTCAGAGGCAGGGTCTAGGAAATTTCAGTGGCTTTGACAATAAAAGAAGCATTTTAACCACAGAAGGAGGTGTGTGTCCATATGGTGCTGGATGGAAAGTGAGAGATCATTTCAAAGAACATTCTGCTCAATATATATTTTTCCCCCTCGTGAATTACAAAACCTATTTAAAAAAAGAAAAAAAGCTGGATTAATTGGAATAGATTCCAAATGAAGGGTGTATTTGCTGTGTCCCTGCAGTACCCCAAAGCTGAGAGCCAGCACGTGTGGTTGGATGCTGAATGCTGTCAGCTTCCCCTGCTTTTGAGGAATTGAAACGTGAGCAATGTCAGCTGAGGTTAATTCACACCAAACAGGTGGAACCATTGCTATTCTCTCTGAACATTAAGCCTGGTGACAGATCCTGGTACCTAAATAGAACTGCTTTAATTTCCATTGAAAGTTATGGCCAATTTGAGAGAAAGTTTAATTGAATATTCCACACCGTAGGGAAAGATAATAACTAAACTGAACAGAGAATTCTTGGAGTATATCCAGGGTAAATGAGAGAAATGCTTTCCTTGTTTGCTGCTGAGGGAATTGCTCCCTGCTCTGTGTGCTGGGCTGTTTGCACACACTGCTACAAGCTGGCATTTCTTTGAGACAAAGCTGCACCTTGGGAAGAGCAGCTCTCCAGAGAAGCGGGAGTGGAATGGATGGGACAGCTCAAGGGCACGGCTGATTGCCACAGCAGCCTGCTCTCAAGGTGAGCACTGCACTCCATCCTCCTGAGCAGCCAAGGGCTCCACTGGATGGCTCTCTCCTTCCTTCTTACCCATCACTCCTGTTAACAGCAACTGCACTTGGCTTTGAAATTCAAACAGAATATTTCACACTGCACAGAACTGCTGCTACTCATTCTGGAGACTGCTCAATGAACAAGACACACTAAAGGTGCTTCCTGTTCAAAGAAAAGCTAAAACCCAGATATTTTAAAAGTGAATGAAGTGGTGTTTTCCACTTGCAGCTCTGCATCTTTGGGGACAGCTCCTTGACACAAGACTGGGCTTCTTTTGTGGCACCTACAGGTGTGAAACAGACAAATGTGGATATTTCCATGTGGATATCCTACACACAAATGTGGATATTTCTATGTGGATATCCTACATACAAATGTGGATATTCACATATGGATACCATAGACACAAATGTGGATATCCTACACAAAAATATGGATATTCACATGTGAATATCATACACACAAATGTGGATATTCACATGTGGATATCATAGACACAGATGTGGATATTTCTATGTGGATACCATAGACACAAATGTGGATATCCCTACACACAAATGTGGATATTCACACGTGGATACCATAGAAATAAATATGGATACCATAGGCACAAATGTGGATATCCTACACACAAATGTGGATATTCACATGTGGATATCCTACACACAAATGTGGATATTCATATGTGGATATCATAGACACCAATGTGGATATTCACGTGTGAATACCATACACATAAATGTGAATATTCCCTGAGCCTCCTCGCCTGGCTCCAGACTGCTGGGAGAGGCCATTCCCACCCCACCACAAGGTGACCTGTCCTCCAACAAAACCCTCATTTACCAGGATGAAATTTGAGTTCTCTTAGCAAGTAAACAACCTGATTAAAATCACACATATCCCCTTCAGTGTCCCACAAAAGCACATTGCTCCAGTACTGCAGAAAATCACAAATTTCTTCACCCCACAGCCTCTTCCCTGAATCACCGCAGCCCAGAGCAGGAAAATAAACAGAGGAGGAAAATAAAGAGCAGGAAAATAAACAGAGGAACTCACAGTGCCCTGTTGAGGACAATATCAGAGCTGTGAGTATAAAACAATAGCAAAAATCAGATGAATGCAGTGCTAATGGTGCAGTGCTGGACATTCTTGCATAGAGCTACTTGGGAATAGAAATGTTTCCAAGGCCTGTGCTAATTATCTATTGATTTATTAGTAAAATCTAAGGTGCTGATATAATTGCAGTCTGCCAAGAACACACATCATTATTGTAAAACTTTCAGCTGTCTTGAGTATGCCAGGGACTGTAAAGTGGATATATTAAAGAGCAGAACTAGTTGGTTACATGCACATATTTTAAAGCCACATATTTCCTTTCCACAACACCTCCCTGGACTTCAATTGATTTGAATCTCTGAAATAATCAGGAAGGCGTGTAAAAGCCAGGTTAACAAATGCCATCCTCCCCACCCCAGCAGCAGACAGGCAGAGTTATACAGTGAAAAAAAACCTCTTTCCTTTAAAATCCCCAAGCCTTAGAAAAGACAAGTCCCTGGGGCAATAACCTATAATCTCTGTCTCATCTATTGCTGCAAAAACAAAGACAACTCTGGCAATGTGTCCGGGCTCTGCCTTGATTGAGGAGCCAAACCCTGCAGAAAGCTTCAAGGTGAAAGGAGCTCTCTGTGCTTGGCTTCAAGGTGAAGCCTCTTTTCTCCCTCCTGCTTTAAGTACATCAGCCTCTGTCAGAGGAGAGCTGATCCCTGCCAGCTTTCCATCCAGCTATTTACAGAGCAGCTCAGGCCACGGATTCACCTCTCAAATATTTGTGAATAAGCAGATGGAATTACCAGGGCCTCAGGTGGGCTCCCCAGACAGAGAATTCGCCCAATATTCTGAATTCTGAATATTCACCCCCAATATTTTCTGGGTTCCCCAGATGGAGGAGGAATTGAGAATCCGAGCCCTTCCTTGCCAGGCACTGCACACCCCAATGCTGACCCTGGACAGGAAAACCACCCTCACTTCTCACTGCTGCTAAAGCAAGAAGATGTTGAACAATCCTGTAAACAGGATCCAAGGCTGTAATCTGCAGGTGCCTCTGTGCCATGAATGGATTTAGGGCATTTGAAGTCTGCTGTTGGGCACTAGGCTGGCAGCTCAGCTGCTCTCACTCCTGTAACTCTGTTGGAGTGGCTGGAATTGCTCCAATTCAGGGCACATTTGAGGAGTTGCCCTTCAATTTTCTTCATTGCTGTTTTTCAAAACGTTTCTGCAACCCTCAGCAGGGCAGGAATAAAAGCCAATCCCAGTATCCAGTGGGAATTAGAGAACAGAGGGTTCCTGCTGTGGCTTTGGAAGCTGGCACACACCAGCACTGGCCACCCCAATACGGGCACTCCCCAACCCTAAAATCACCATTTATCCCCATTTTTCTGGTCATTTATCCTGGTCATTTATCCCCATTTATCCCCATTTTTATGGTCATTTATCCCCATTTATCCCCATTTTTATGGTCATTTATCCCCATTTTCTGCTGGGTCATCCCTGCAGAGCAACCAGACCCTCCATGCAAACACAGACACACAAACCCAGCCTTAAAATTAACATCAAAATGCCAAACTGAGGCAGGTTCAAATCAAGTTCTCAGAGTTCAATGAGCAAAGCATCAAAGGAGCAGGCCAGGAGTGCAGGTTGAACAGACTGCCCACAGATAGCATGCATTCCTTTAATTTCTTTAAATGTTATGAACTTTCAAGCAACGCAGCAGGGAAAAGGCATCAGTAATAGCTGTCAAAACCCTGACTTATGACTTGTGGCACTGCAATTTAGCACTCCCCAAGCCTGCTCAGAGGGATGGCATTTGTCAGCAGAGCCTTTCTTCCCCCCGGTGTCACACGAGCAGGTGGAGCTTTCATACCCTCCTGGCTCACCTCTAAAGAGCAGCACCATGGGGATGCCCCAGAGACAGAATTCACCTCCAGGGAATGGTCGGCTCCATGTCAAACTGCCCTGCCCAGCTCAGATTTGGGATGAGAAGCTCCTTTTTGTGGTGTTTCAATACCAGGAGAAAGCTGCTCCTGGAAAAAGGGTCTTGAACACAATACAAGGAAATGGCCTTAAGTTTAAGGCAGGTTTGGATGGGATATTTGGGCAAATCTCTTCACTGAAAGGGTGGTCAGGCACTGGGACAGGCTCTGCAGGGGAGGCACCATCCCTGGAGGGTGAATGTGACATTTGGGGACAGGGCTGGAGGTGGGTTTGGCAGTGCTGGGGAATGACTGGACTCTCTGAGGGCTTTTCCAGCCTCAACAATCCCATGATTCTGTGACATCCACGAGCCTCAATTTCCCAATAGAGCCTTTCCCAAGGGTAAAATTTAAGTTTTCTTTACTTTTCTTTCCCAAGGGTAAAAATTTAATTTTTCTTTATTTTTCTTTACTTTAATTTTTCTTTACTTATGAAGGCTTTGGTTCCTCACCTAGAGAGCACTGAGATGCAACATTATGCAAAATTCAAATTCAATATCAATGAGGAGAGCAAGGCAAAAGCTAAATTGAAGGGGATCACATGGATTTCCTTCATCTGATCACAGCCTATTACTTTATAATTAAAACCCAATTTTATTTCATTGTTCACCAAGAAATTATGGTTTACTGTGTTGATATGATCAACATGAAATGAAATAAAGTGAAATAAATCTCTCACTATGCAAAGCCTGTTTATACCAAGCCAATATAATGTTGAAGCCTTATGGAAGTCACAGATCAGAACTATGGTACAAACTAAATGTTACTCCTGTATAAAAGGTCCAAAATATGAGAAAGATGCCAAAATAGGAGCTGACTTGCATTACTTGTTTTGGGAGTAATGGGAGACCAGAGAAGTTGTAGTGGATTGTTTTTCTCTTTTGGTAAATTACAAGTCAGGAGTTAAAAGCAAGAAAATTAACTAAAATCATGTAATTTCATTCTAGAGCAGAGAGGGCTTAATGGGTAATCGAAATAATGTGCACTGCTTCAGCAATTTTTTCATTACAATTCCAAAAAAAGAAAAAATAAGGCTGTGTTTTGAAAATTAAGGATTATACTGGATTGAGAACACACTATGAAAACCCCTTTTTTTTTTTTAGACAAATAAGAATTTCTGTAAGCAGCCTTTTATCTGGGACAGAGAGCTTGGGCTTTAACTCCTCTGCAGCAAGCACAGCAGCACGCTCCTTAAGGAGAAAAGTGCAGGCACAGTAATTAACCAGGGAATAATTAACTCTTTATGGATCTCTGCTGCCTGGGCAGGGCCTTGCTCTGTGAGCAGCAAGAATTCAAAGCCACAAAATTCCTTCATTTTTTCTGCTCAAGGCATCACTTCTGAGAGTTTCAGCACCGTCAGCACTGTGGCTGCAGGGAGGTCTGTAAGAGCACTGAGGAAGGGGCCAAAAGCAGCTCCAAGACATGAAAACAAACAGAAAGGCATTAAAATAAACACGAAGACATGAAAATAAACATAAAGACATGAAAACAAACTTAGAGAAAGAGATGAAAACAATCATACAGAAAGATGAAAACAAAGACGTGAAAACAAAGACAGAGGAGATGAAAACAAACATAGAGAGAGATGAACACAATCATACAGAAAGACATGAAAGCAAAGAGAAACACATGAAAACAAGTATAAAGGCATGAAAACAAACATACAGGAAGATATGAAAATTATAAAGATGAAAATAAACAAAGACATGAAAAGAAACATACATAAAGACATGAAAACATATAAAAAGACATGGAAACAAACATAAAATTATGAAAACAAGCATACAGAAAGACATCAAAATGAACATAAAGACATGAAACAGTCATACAAACAAACACATATAAAGATATGAAAAACATAAAGATATGAAAAGACACATACATGAAGACATGAAAGCAAACACATAAAACATGGAAGCAAACATGAAGACATGAAAATAACCATAAATACATGAAGACAAATATACATAAAGACAAGAAAACAACTATAAAGGCACGAAAACATACATAAAATCATAAAAACAAACACAAATACATGAGAACAACTTTCTTAAAAACTGTCTTTTTAAAATGCAAGAGATGGAGATGATAACATGCAATTAACACATGAGAGAAGAGACAGCAAAATTAGTGCTGATCTTTGTGCTGGTGCATTTTAGGAGCTGCCCTGGCCCAGAAGGAAGTGCCCAGCCAGGTGAGGGTGGTTTCTTTAGGGGGGTTTGACACAGATGTGGTTTCATGGCTCAAGCACATTCGTTACCCTCAGACCTTAATTAAACACACACATCCTTCATTCTTCGCTCATAATCTGTCTCATACAGCAAAAAAAAAAAAAAAAAACCAAAAATCTTTGTAATTGTTGGAAATGCAGACATCACTTGAACCTGGTTCATTCCCGTAAAATCCTGTTAAAATGCTGAGTTAAAGCCAACTTTGCTGTCACCTCAGCAAGCTTCTGGTCTGTCTGTCCAATTATCATCCTCCAATTCAGGATTATTTTCCCTATATTAAGACAACCACCAATTAACCACTACATCCTCCAACAAATCCACCTGAAAACCTGTGAGCTGTTCTTGGTTTTTGCTACGATTTGAACTCCTTTTTGAACTCCTCTGTGAACTTTCCCTCGACTCTTTACTCAGCACAAACGTCCCCTTGGTTTCTCCCAAGTAAGCAAAATCCTGCTGGGTTCCTGATGCAGCAGCATTGCTTTGTTTACCTCTAGAAGAGAATTAAAAGCATTTCCCCAGTAAAGAACAAATGTTTACAGTGCAGAGAGCGCCGTGCCCATGTTTGCACTGTGCTGTGATGCTGGCAATGTATCCCTTAAATATTTCTCTAATCCCATGGATGATTTTTCATCTTGCCGGGCTTAGTCAATGAACACACAGCAAGCTCCTGCTTAAACAAAGCGAGTTTTCCCTCCTGAAGGAGCTCTGAGCACACGACCCACAGCCCTTAATGGGCACATGCCCTGTATCCCATACAGGGACCAGCAGTTTGCCTGGAAAAACTCATTTTCCCCCCAAAGCCCCCCTGCAGCTCCCACCTCCTCTCCTACAGCTGCTCCAGCCTCCAATTCACAAAAGCAGAACCTCTTTAGAACCAAAATAAATACTAATCTTAAATTCAATGTACCCTGACAGCAAATAAGTTTGCTGTGCTTACTTCAGCATGAATAAAAAGCCCGCAAGGAGACTCCTACATAAGAGTATATTTACAAGTTCCATTACCCACTGGAGAGATTGATGTAATAAACCCATAATAAAAAGCCTCGTGTTATGGATTTCTCTAATGTTTCTTATCAAACAGCCTGTATTATCTGGGCTTGTGTATTCAATTTAAAATAGGTTTGCAATAAGTGCCTGAGAGCTGGAGGTCATTTTCCCCGAGTTTTCTGACATGCTGGGACATGCAGTGTCTTTTCCTGCCCTGGGAAGCCAAAAGCAGTTTGGAGCTCGGTGCAGAGCAGTTTACAAAGCAGGCAGAGGATGAATCCGAGGGAAAAAGATTGGAAATGCATTACCTGAACACCTATTCCCACCTCAAACCACAGAGAGCTCCTCGGGGCACGGGACACAGCACAGTTTATTTTTCTGACTCAACAGAAGAGCGCAGTTGTTCCTCAGGAGATAAAAACCATCCACAGAAATTGTTTTGTCACCAATTGTCAGCTCATTTGTGTTTCATCCTGGCTGGCGGCAACACAGCCCAGGTGTTCTCCGGGACCTGCACGGGATCTGCTGCAGTCACTTCAGCTTTTAGGTAAAAATAGCCCAAAATTGGGACAACAGCTGCAGTGGTTGCAGGTAGAAGCAATAGCTTCCTTTTTATTTCACCTATTTATTTCTTCCCTGGCACAGGATTTAGCTAATAACCATTAGTTGCTAATTAGGATCCAAAGCAATTTTCCTTAGGACCTATTTGAAACCATTGCAAGACAATTATGCAACGCATTTTCCTCGTTTATTAAATCTCTTAAAGACGTTGCTGTTTTAATTCTCAGTTCTTAACCTCTCCCTCTGCAGTGTCCTCTGCTCACTTTTGAAGCAGCTCCATGGACCTACATGAGAACATCCATTTTCAGTCCATCTCCCTTTCCCTGGCACCGTTTTTGCTGAAGCCTCCTGAATTTATCATTGGGTCCCTGTGAAATCCACCCCCAGAATCAGGGATGGATGGGACACTGGGAAGGAGTTCCTGGCTGTGAGAGTGGGGAGGGGATGGGATGGAATTCCTGGAGGAGCAGAGTTCCAGAATAAAGCAGGGATTTATTCAAAGCATCTCCTCCATGGACCCACCTTGGGCAGCACCAGAGCCCAGCCAGGGCTGCACCCAAGATGAACCAAAATGGCCCCAAAATGCACGGCCGGGCACGGGCTCTGTCCCTGGGATCAGTTCTGCTCCATTTGCACCTTGCAGTTCATTGTCCCGTTCCAGCTTTAGCCCAGGCAGTCCCACCCTGCTTGTTTTTCTCTCTCCAGCCCACGGGGTTTGTGCTCCTGGGCTGAGATTTGGGTCATTTGTCCTTGGTGCCCAGCTGGAGCAGGAATTGTTTTGTCTCCCTGCTCTGTGCACAGAGCTCACCATCCCAAAATATGAATCCCAGCCCCACACACTAAAGCAGCACAGAACCTGAAAAATATAAAAGCCAAACCCTGAGGCATCATTCTCACCCAAACTATTCTGTGATTAAAAGATGCTTGAAAAGTCTAAATTCACACTGCATTCCCCCTGACCAGCGTAAAGAGACCTTTTATGTTTTTACAGCACAAGTCGTGTGGGTTGGGTTTTTTAATGGCCTTTTTCCATGTTGTTTAACAGCTTTTAAAAGGAAGATGATGCCCAAAACCAAATTTTAATGGAAGACCTTGAACAAATAAAAGCAGAAGAAAATTTGAATGCTTGATAATTTAAGTGTTATTTTTTTACTACCAATGTGAATCCAACCCTAGCAAATTAAAACAGGAAGAATTAATTGGATATGCAAATAAGATTATTCACTATATAAATCTAATTACATACCAATTTGCTTTAACAGCATGAAAAAGACAAAAAAGCCTCTTTGTAAATTGTTTTCAAAACCACCTGTAGCACAACAAAGGGGCAGGGCTGGATCTGGTTTCAGCACTAATCAAACGAGGTGTTTTGAAGATCTCATCAAGATCCCTCTGCCACGGGCACCCTGCTCTGTTCCCTGATTTCCCAAGTTTCATCAGTAGTTTTCAAACACTGCCTCTGTTTTTATGCCAGGAGCAAACAAAACAGGCTGGGTTTTGGGAATATGAGGTGATTCTGGTCACAAAGCCTGAGTTGTTTCCCTGCCTGAGCCCAGAGAACCGGGGATGTGCTGGGGCGCACTGGGAGCTGCTGCCTGCACATCCTGAGCCCCTTAGAAAACAAAAAAGGGACAAAGGAATAATTAACACAAGCCAAGAGTGGATGAGGGAGATCTCTCCAGGGGGGAAAAGCCTGTTAATCTGGGAGCCTTTTGTGTCCAAGCAGCAAATTACACTGATGGCCAATTTATTTCTTTGAGCAGCTCCTTGTCAGGAGGAGTAAAAATTACAAACAAGATCACTGGGATTGATTAAGATACAGAATAGCTGAGACCATAATTAGTGTCCATGTGCCATCCCTGATAAAGGGTCTCAATCACTCATTTTCTCTGACTCTACATTGAATTTTGTCATCTAAATCTGGTTCCTGGGTTCACATTGGGAATCTAGAACAATCCAGAGCAAAAAGCATGAAAAATATGTTCCAAAGAAAAGGAATGTAATGGTTACACCTGTACAGTAAGCAGCTATTGAGGTCACCTTCTGGAAAGCAAGGTGTTGTTATTATAGAAAATTAAATCCGACATACATGAAAAAAAGCCTGCAAAACATGAAGAGTTGTTAAAAAATTAAAATTGCACAGGAGGCAGATATTTGGTGAACACAGATGAGGTTTTTTGTCTCTTAAACTCTGTATATAGAGGGGTTTTGCACCTTTACTGCCTATTTTAAATTATATTAATAAAGAAAGGGGTGCATTACCCTGGCACTTTATACATTGAAATAGATACTGAAAAGAAATGCAGAATTTTGCACACAGAGCAGGGGGTTTTGTCACTTAAACTCTGTATATGGGATTTGTTTGCAGCCTTTATTGTATATTTTAGATTGCATTAATAATGGAGGATAGCTCGAGATGAGAATTCCACATCTCCAGAGCCACTGGTGACACATTTACAAGGTTTAGCAAAGCTGCTTTTCCTTTAAGGCTGCCGATACATTTGTGCACTCACACTGATCCGTTTTTGTTTTTATTTTAAATGCTCTGTGGGCAGCTGCACAGTGACTCCTGAATTTACATGAGACCTGAAGTCTTCAGGAACAACTTAAAAGAGTTTTTAAACTCCCGCTTGCTCAAAAAACAATGATTGGAAGGGACAAATACATCAGTGAGGGTTTGGGTTTTTTTGTGTCCTACAGCACCACTGAGCAACTGGTGGAAAATTTGGGGTTGTTTCCTCTAAATTTGGTGTCATTTCCTCTAAATTTCTCAAAATTTTTCCTCTTTTCCTCTGCCAGGGGAGCTCCCAGGTACAAACCAGTGCATGGGAAGGGTTTTTCTAGCTGGAATTTATCCTTCTGACAACCCTCACCTCACTGATTGCGACTGACACGTTTTATCAGCTGGCACGCCTCAAAAATGAGCTTTAAGAAAACACCAAAAGCTGTTATGACATCTCCTAAATGCCAAACCCCAGCTAACTGCTGCATTTTCATGCATCCCCCTAAATACTTTCAACAGACAGCCAGAGATTGCCTGCACTTAAAAATAAGAAGGGGCGGTGAAGTTTTCCGGGTAATTGGATGGCACATTAGAGAAAGTCACAACAACAGAGGCGTTTGGAGGGTTCTGGAAGAGCACAGCACCTTGCAGGAGGCGTGAGTGGCAGCGCTGACTCCGAGGTGTGGGGGCTCGCAGGGTAGCAGCTCGCACACATCATCAATCCTGCCCGGCTCTGACAGCCGCGATGCGCCGCACGCCCCAGAGAAACCCACGCCACAAGCACATTTCACACCCAGGCAGCGCTCTGCGAACCAGCACAGCCACACCTGAGCTTCAAACCACGAGTTTGCGTGTAGGAACAAGCTGAAATTGTGGAAGGCTCTTGAAAAGTTTGAGTCGATATTGCTCAAAAAAAAAAAAAAAACCCGCAAAAAAAAAACCCCCACCAAAAAAAACATACAACCACCCTCCCCAAAAACAACAATAAAAAAAACACAAAAAAACAAAAACAAAAAAACCCCAAAACAACAACAACAAAAAACCAAAAAACAAACAAACAATAAAAAAACCAAGCAAAAAAAAAAAACCCAACCAAAAAAACCCCAAAAAGCCCAAACGAAACACACAAAAAAGCCCCCCTACAAAACAACAATAGCAACAAAAAATAAACAAACCCCCCAAAAAACCAAAAACAGACAACCCCTCCCCCAAAAATAAACCCCAAAAAATTTAAAAAAAAAAAAAAAAACCCAACAAAAAATAAAATAAAAAAGGAGGGAAGGAGGACCACAGCATTCAGACCATTATTGCAGGGACATGGTTGTTCCAGGAACATTCTTATTATTCCAGGAATAACTCCCAGTATCCCAAGGTTGAGGTGGAGATTTCTCCTGCTCAAGCCCCAGGTAAGATTCCCATCTCCTGTGCTTTTATTCAGGTTTGTTGGGCAGTTCCTGACCTTCCCAAAGTGCTGAACAGCCTCTGCCCACGGGGAATGTGTGCCCAGGGATGGGAACTGCATGGTGAGAATGATGCCTCAGGTTTCAGTTTATATATTTTTCAGGTTCTGTGCTGCTTTAGAGTGCAAATCTGGGATTCATATTAGGGATGGTGAGCTCTGTGCACAGAGCAGGGAGACAAAACAATTCCTGCTCCAGCTGGGCACCAAGGACAAATTCCTGGCATGGTTTAAGCTGCACTTTTCACTTGCCCTGCCCTTCTGGTCGGGATTGCAGCATTCCCAGGAGCAGCTCCTGTCCCCAGGGCCCTGATGCAAGCCAGGCTCACTCTTACAGCTCCTCTCTTGCTCCTTCCCAAGGGGAGAGCCCCAGCAATTCCCCATCCCTCAGCAGCAGCCCCAGGGGAAGGTGTTTGCAAACAAACAAACATCCCCTACAGCTGCTCCTCCTCGTCCCTGCTCCTCCTCCTGCTCCCTGTTTGGGATAAATGCAGCTCTGGGTGTGCAGCCATCACCCAGAGCCCTGCTGCAATTAGCACCCAGGGGCTGAGAACCAATTATGAGATTATTTAATGAGTCGTGAGCAGCAGTGGTGAAATAGAGAGACAACAGTGAGACAGAGGAAAGCAGAAGCAGGGCAGGGGAAGGGTGGGAATCTTAGTAAGGAAAAACTCATGGATCCAGCCCCTTTAAATGGCTGATTTAAATGGAGATTTTTTGACAGAAGTCAATAAATATGCTCTAAAACAATAAATATGCTCTAAAATGCTGCCCCTGTATCCCTGGCAGTGCCCAGGCCCAGGTTGGACATTGGCCCTTGGAGCACCTGGGACAGTGGGAGGTGTCCCTGCCATGGCAGGGGTGGCACTGGGTGATTTTTAAAGTCCCTTCCAATCCAAACCATTCAGTGATTTTTGAGCTGCACTGGTGGAGGACTGGGATAATTCCTCAGGCGGCCCAGGGGATGCAGGATCCTGCAGGGAAAGGCTCTACCAGGCCGCAGGGGTGATGAGGGACCATCCATGAGCTGCTTTCCAGACAGAGCATCTTCCCACAGCAAACCTGCCCAAAGCTGAACCCCCCCACCCCAAAGCTGAACCCCCCAACCCCAATGCTGACCCCACAGGACAACCTCAGCACCCACTGCAGGAGTGGCTGCAGCTTTGATGAACCAAAACCATCCCAAAGCCACTTCCCAGTGCCGGGAGCTCGTGAGACAGGCGGATTAAATGAGCAATAAAATGCAACTTAATGGGGTCGATGTTAAATTAGTTTCAATTATCAAACCCCATTTTAACAAAATGAATGCCTGGCTCCCTTCCAGAGCTCACATAATTTACATGGGAAAGCACTGGGTTCTCTCTCCTCCCACTGACTGATGGCATCTCTCCCTCGCCTTTCATTAGGGGGTAAATTCCATATTCCATCCTAATACACCAACAAATCCCCAAAAAAAGAAAAGAGAGCATTCAAGTTTGCTCAGGAATGCAGCAGAGGTCAATAAATATGACTGTGACACTTAATAAAACCAAGTCAGTGTGAATAAATCTTGGGAAATTCTATGCAGATTACTTAGCAATGAGTTGTTTGGAGAGTGTTATTCTATAACAAGTGGGAAAACACTCAGGGAAGCTCTGCTTCCCATTATCCCTATTTCACAAATAAAAACAATTATCATATTCAGAATTCTGTCAGGGGTCTATTTTGCAGATTCCAAATACGGGAAATGGAAATGAACACAAAAAACACCCCATAAATAATCAGAAAAAACCCCACCCAAAGTATTAAGGGCAAGGCAGAAGATACAAATTAAGAAGGTACAAATTAAAAAGGCACAAATTAAGAAGGTGCAAATCAAAAAGGCACAAAATAAGAAGGTACAAATTATTGGGATAGGAGGAATTTCAGCCACATCTGAGTTCATGCTCTTCCCAACATGCACTGGACAAACTCAAAACTTTCCCACACAAACTGCTAATTTTCTTATCAGCTGTGCCAGAGACAGCCACGGGAATCTTTATAAATGACAACATCCCTTAAAACAGATGCAATCTTCAGCCATGCCAACTCAGAAAACTGGAATTAAGACACATCAAGCTATTAAGATAGCTGTATTTTTCATACTTTCCCCGACACCTGGAAAGTTTAATGAAGTTTAAAGTCACCAGCTTCAGCTGGAGAGGCTGACTGCTGCCTGGCTAATTAGTTACCTGTCTCATTCATTAGCAACTTCTCCAGAAGTTGATTATAAATGGTTGTAACGCTTGCCTTGCTTCACAGAGTAATTAATATGATACAGACTATTTAACAATGGTGCCTTAGCTTGATTTATGAAGCAGAATATGTGTATTTTACTGCAAAATAAAAAACCCAAACACATCAGGAAAACCAGGCTGAAGCACTGAAGAGACAACAGGAAAAATTTGATTTTTCATTGTAATACACAGGAAATCTTTCCTAAAACTTGCAATAATGAGTCAGTGCAACCTGGCAGCTGTGTATTCTTAATTTCAGAGCACAGCATTTGACAAAAGCTTCAATAAAGCAGCATCAAACACTGCCCAGCTGAACTGAGCATCCTGAGTTCTGTTCAGTACAGGAACGTAACAGGAGCAGCCACTGATTTCCATGGACAGACTTTGAGTATGAAGTGCAAAAATTCAGCAGCATCTGCTCTGCTTAATGGCCCCAACCCTGCAAAAACTGCAGCCCTTGGACAAGCAAGGAGGGGACAGAAACTTTTGGGAGATGGAGTAAAATGTAATTACTAATATAATTATATTATAATAAACAATATAGTGTTTATATATAATATATAATATATATTAATATATACTATAATCAATTTATATATAATTCTATATATAATAATATTGCTATACAATAATATTATGATAAATAATATGGTGTTCTATACAATATAATATAACATTTGTATATAGCATATTATTTATATAAAATGTTTGTATATAAATTATATTTCTACATAATAATAGTATAATAAATTAGTGTTTATATGGTGTTTACCAAACCAGGAGCTCCAGGACAAATTAATCTCTTAAAGCTCCTGTATTTATGTGGTGCTTGCAGCTGGAAGAGGCTGGTCAGGATTCAGGGCAGGATCTGCCATGGGTCAGTGTTGAAAAATTTTATGGTGCACCACTTGGTTTTTTACTTTATATTATTATTTATTAGTATTATTATAAAGTAAACAATAGTATTATTTACTTTATATTATTATTTACTATATTATTTATTATAATAATTTACGATTATATTTTACCCTACAAAATACCTAAAATTAGAATTATTTTACCCCATAATTATATTTTTACCCTCCTCTATAGGGTTTTGAGGAGGCTCACTTCTCTCCCAGGCAGGAAGGAAATCCCCACCCAGGCAGGTTTTGGACTAACTAAGCCAGGCTTTGCCCAGCACCCAACAGGATTCCCCCTGCACCACACATCCCTCACCTCTTGTTCTTTCTCCACGACCACTCAAGCTTTACAAAATTAAGCCCCTTTCCAATAATATTTAGATTGTCTAAGAATCACACAGTATTCTACCTATAAAACACCCCACTAATCACCTCCAATTTTGCCATAAAACTCGTTTTTAGTGGCAATAAATAATCAGTTTGGGTCCATATCCTCCCTAATTTGATGGATGCGTGGTAAAGCAGGTATTTCTGTAAGTCCCTAAATGAGATTTAATTTCAATACCTACACACTAATCCAAATGCAAAGGAGCTAAATTGAAAAGGGGCATCACATAAAACACACAGGGGATCAATACACAGCCAGAGAGTTGGAACATCTGCTTAGAAAAATGCCTGTCTACTCCCTGGTTTATTTAAAGTGCACCATCTCACCTTCTTAACTTTTGAGAAAGAGGCAATTAAATTTGCCCAGATGGACCTGAGAGTTAAACAGAGGAAAACATCATACAGCTAATCATCTGTATATAAAAATGAGGAGATGGCATTGATATGGCCTCTGGTTTCCTAATTTGGGAAATGATGGCCTGAATCAATCAGGTCACATCCAGCAAGGGCTTTGCTGCTGGCAGATCAGGGAGGGAAATGGGTACAGACTTCTCACGAGGCTGACTCAAATCCTCTGCAATCACAGACAAACTTGCCACATAATCCCTAAACAAGCATAAATTACATTTTCTCAGCTCTCCTTTCCACCTCTGTACAGCTGAGAGATGCTGTAGAGCCCCACCTGGGCAGCTGAAATCTTCTGGCTTTGCTGCCCTGTGCGGGCTGCCCTAGATCAGAGGATGGATGGAGTTAAATAATAAAATAGGGATTCATTCAAAGCATCTCCTCCATGGACCCACCTTGGGCAGCACCAGAGCCCAGCCAGGGCTGCACCCAAGATGAACCAAAATGGCCCCAAAATGCACGGCCGGGCACGGGCTCTGTCCCTGGGATCAGTTCTGCTCCATTTGCACCTTGCAGTTCATTGTCCCATTCCAGCTTTAGCCCAGGCAGTCCCACCCTGCTTGTTTTTCTCTCTCCAGCCCACGGGGTTTGTGCTCCTGGGCTGAGATTTGGGTCATTTGTCCTTGGTGCCCAGCTGGAGCAGGAATTGTTTTGTCTCCCTGCTCTGTGCACAGAGCTCACCATCCCAAAATATGAATCCCAGACCCACACACTAAAGCAGCACAGAACCTGAAAAATATAAAAACTAAAACCTGAGGCATCAGCTTCAGTTTAAAGGAATTTTAGTCCAGCTGAGGTTGAACCATTCTCATCCCAGGATCCAGGACCTGCTCACCCAAAACCTCCTGCAAGATCATGCTGCTGGGGGGCCACACTTCTCTGAGGGATTTCCAAATACAGGAATTGGAAATGAACATTGGAAATGAACATGAAAAGCCCCTAAATAACAATAGAACACCCCACTTATAGCATTAAGGCAAGGCAGATCTGATTTGCAAACCCTTCTGCAGTGGTGCCCAGGCCTGGGTGGTGTTTGAGGAGTACCAGGAGTCACTCCCTGCCTCCTCTGCTGTGCACACATTAATGAAGCAGCTGGCTCCAGAAATGCAAAGTGCTGCAGAACTGACCAAAATATTAATTAATTAATTATGGGGCCGCAGCAGATGAATCATTTCCCAGCTTCCTGCTCACATCAAAGTGCAGAGGGAGCTGCACAGCACGAGGAAAAGGAAAAAAACCACAGCGAACAAATTGAACTGCGGCCTCGTTTAGAGGAGACCATAATTTAATATGTACAACAGGGCTCCCATCTTTAATTATTTATATTCAGAAACGAAATTAGCTGAATTTCTCTGGTATGAAACCTGCAGCTGCTTGGAGAGCAGCATGAATTCAAATCCTCGTGTCTCTGTGAATTTTGAGGTTTGATTTTTAACAGAGCTGGGTGCCCAATTCCATTGGAATGTATTGATAAATTATGGGGGATTTTGCCTCACAGTGGAAAACACTTGACTCAATATTGCATTTTTTCCCTCCCCTGAGTTGCACAGCTGCACTCTAAACACTCTGCTCTGAACCACTGCTGGGGTATTGCTGTGCTGGGTCAGCATGAGATCAAAGGACAGAGAATGCCTGCACAGGCACTTCTGAGAATATTCTCCTGTTAAAAAAAGTTTTGGGGAAAAACCCCAAATCACCACTAAAAAAAACCCCAAAAAACCACCAACAACTAAAACAACAAAACCAAACCAAGATCTCCAGGTCAAGTTAAATTTTTAAAGCTCCTGTATTTATATGGTGCTTGCAGCTGGAAGGGGCTGCTCAGGATTCAGGGCAGGATCTGCCATAGGTCAGTGGATGTTCAAGAATTTTATTAATTTTATTGTGCATCACTTGGTTTTTTTACTTTATATCATTATTTACTGTTCTTATTACAAAGTAAATAATACTATTATTTACTTAATTTTATTATTTACTATAATATTTATTCTATTACTATTCTATTTATAACTTTATTTCAATTATTAACTTGTTCCTATCTCAGCCTATAAGCTTTAATTTTGATTCTCCTCCCCGTTGCATGGCGTGGAGGCAGGTGAGTGGAAGCTGGGTGAGACTAAGCTGGGTTTAACCCAGAGCACAGTCAGAAGGGGAATGGTTAAATCCCACTATAAAATATGCATCTGCACACTCAGACATTAATGTGTCTGTGCCACTGCAGCTCATTAACATGCAAATACGACTTCAGCACAGAAACTCTCTGCTGCAGGAGGTTAATGAGGCAGAGGATGGCACAGAAGTCACAGAAACACAGAAAATTCCCTTTCAGACTCGTCCGGAGCATTGCAGGCACACAATGTCATATCTCCCTCGGCCCGCCCATGCAATGCCTTTTGTTCCCACTCAAGTTTCAGATTCCACATTTCCCAGACTGTGCTGCATTGGTGTGTGACTCTGAACTCCATACACAGTGTGAGCAGCTCTCCTCACAGCTCAGTCCCACAGAACAATCCTTGTCCAGCCCAGAACCAAGGACAACAAAGTGGGAGGGTGGGATTCCATCGCCTGGAGCTGGAATTGGACACTGAACCCCAACATGGCAGATAGCCAAACACCCCAGCACTGGATTTATTCTTTTTATCCCTTAATAAACCTTTAAACATTTTGAAGAGTGAGCTTGGTTCCCCACAGATCCAGCAAGGCCCAAGGAGCTGGTGGCAGTGCTGGAGCTCTGGGGATGCTGCTCTTGGGGATGGTGGCACCACTCAGCTCCAGAGGGCTTTGCTGGGGCAACACCCTGTTATCCATACACATCATAATATTGGCTTTTTGCAAATATTAGAATGGATTCTATACGTGTGGTGGTAAAGTAACTTTGTTATAAAGGTATGGTTTTTATTCCTGTTAATTAAGCTCAGTGCAAAAGCTGCTATCAGCGTGCTGTGTTCAAATGCCTGCTGGGATGGGATAACACCCAAAGCACACAGGATGGGCACACATGTACAGATCTGCCAACCAGCAGCACTCACTGACTGAAGGCAGTGTGGGCCAAAAACTGGAGGAGATGATAAAAAAGCACTAAAACCGCAATCAAGGAATACTCATGCCTTAGAAAGGTGGAACTGAGGAGGAGCCATGCTAAACAATTCTTGGAACATGTAAACCAGTTTGGGGAAAAGTTTCTTATGCATAAGAGTCTATGAATATGCAAGAGGCTGATGTAATTAAAAGATATTTAAGGGATATCCCCAAAGATAACAGGGTGCTCTTGGCTGACCCAATAACCTTGGCTCCATGGTCCTTGTCTCCCATTATTAAACTTTTTGTCCTTTACTGAACTTTTCACATTTTCACAGGAGAGTGAATGTGTTTTTCACAGCCCCGAAACCTCACCTTTCACCAGCCCTGCTGCTCTCTGCAGCTGAGAGCGATGACCAGGATGACACCTGGGCTGTGTCTGACTCTGATACAAAAACTAAACCCAAGTATTTAATTTCCAGGTTTAAGAATTGAGCTCAACTTTCCCAGTCATTTAAGGGTCCTCAAGGCACTGTGGAGGGTTGGTAGAAAATTTCATGCAGACTATTTTTTCTACTATTTTATAACTCAGTTATTAATATTATTTTTTTTCACAAGGGTTGGAAAATGGTTTGCTCAACATGAAAACACAAATCTTCCCCTTAACTTCAGAATATTTAACAGCCACCTGTGCATGTGTTCACAACACCAGAGCATGGCACAAAACACTCCCACGGCTCTGGGAAGCAATCCAAGTGCATCCCTTGAGAAGAGCCCAAATGAGGGAGCCCTGCTGATGGCAACACCACAATTCCCACAGCACCAGCACTTCCCTGCCTCCAGCCAGCTCAGACAATGCTGCAGGCAGCCACAGAAAATTCCAGATTTAAAACCTGCCCAAAGAAGCCGGCCCAGAGCACGTCCTGCAGCAAAATGAAACCATCTCCTCACTCAGCACCTCCTCTAGAACTCACACAAAACTTCTGGCACTCCTCTCCCCACACATCTCTTAAATCTTGAGCAGGACAGAGAATCTGAGGCTGGGGAAATTCAGGGGAAATGCTGCTGCAGAATGATGGGGGTAAGCCAGTTCTGGAGAGATGTATTTTCATTAAACACTGATCTTTTGATAAAGGCAACCCCCCCAAACACATCCCCCTGAAACTTCATTTCGCTGCCACTAAGCAGTTTGCAATAGGTATTTCAAGTGGAGAAATTACAGTGAAAATATTTTCCATGCTTCTGTTTTCCCACTCTTTCATTTATTTGCTTGAAATAAAGGCTCATCCTTGCTGTGCTCCCCCAGCCCAGCTTCCCTGGGGTTGCAATTCCCAAAACACGTGGGGGCTCTGCATTCTGCAAACCTCTCTGCATCCAATTTTCTGCCAGCTCAGAAACTGTCAAAGCACATTTAGAAAGACTTGGAACCAAATTTCAAAAATAGGTACCCCTAAGTACCGGAAGAAAAGTGCCTTTGTGTTCAGTAGAGCTAAGCAGAAAAAAATGAACACTGCTCTAAGTACTTTGTTATTATCTAAAATGCTAGGAAAGTAACCTGACAGTAAGCACAAAGAAAAGGGGAGAAATCAAGCTAATAAATGAAGCAGCGAAACAGTGAGTGAGCAGCAGGTAAATTAGAGCAATCCAGGCTAACACCAGGGTGACACAAACATTAATTAAAGGCTGACACCCTCCCTCAGAACAAAACACATGCGAGAGAATCATCATGGCACTGTAAGGAGGAATTAATCAAGGGTATGGCAGGGAGAGGAAGGCTCAGGACAGTCCTGGTGTGCTCCAGCACAGGTGATCCTACAACAACCAGTGGCCAAGCAGGGCTTTGGAACCAGCTTTGCTGAGCCTCTGCAAACGCAAAACCTTCTCAAGAGCTGGTTCAGCTCCAGGAAAAAGGCACATCCCTCAAAAATCTCTGGGGATTTCTCCAGGAATGCTCTGAACGCTGCAGCTTGGGCTGAAAAGGTTAAACAAGGGCACTTGCAGGAGATGGTTGTAGGGCTGGAATATGTTATTCTAATTATTTGTTAAATGGAGCGAGGGCTCAGCTGTAACACAACACCACTTTAATGGGATTTAAAGCTCCACTCCACCCAGGTTTAATTGAGCAGGGAGAGCTTAACACAGAGTGAGGGAAAACAACTTCCACCAGCAGCAGCTTTGAAGAGGAAAGGGGCAGAGCAAACCCCTGAGAAATTGTGCTTGGGCTGGGAGACACGGCCCAAGAGGAAGATGAATTTCACCTTGATGAACTCATTAACAATGGCCACAAACAGGGATTAATTTGGGCATTTCATGCCTGGCACATGAGCCATGGGGCACTCTGGCATTGGAGGGAGAAGCAGGGGTGTTTGAGCTCCAATGCCCAAATAATTTGGGTATTTCATCCCCGGCACATTAGAAGGGAAAGCAGAGGTGTTTGAGCTCCAAGGTGTGACGGGGACGCCTCACCTGCCAGGCACAGCATGACCGAGTGCAGCACCAGCAGCTCCCATAGCAACCTCATCTTCAGCTCCAGGGGCAGGGACAGCCCAGGAACCTCAGAGCAGAGCAGGGATCCTCGGCAACCTCAGGCCAGCTTCAGTCTGTAAAACAAAACACACGGCAAGGACATTCAGGGGTGATCTTGCTGACAGCTCGCTCTTCCTTTCCAGGAGAGATGGATCTGAGGATCCACAAAGAAACTTTGGTAAATGTTGTACTGCACTAAGACACGAATCTTACAGGTAAATGTTGACTTTCACATCTACCTGTGAGATTACACAATCATTTACACAATCATTCCCAGCAGTGGTTCGTGACCATTTCAGGTGTCTGGATCGGGAGCTGTGAAACCTGGAGCTGTGAAATTTCTGCTGTCTCTTACCCTCAGGAGATTCACTCCCTGCCTCTCTGGGGTCTAATTAGTGAACTCTGTAGATTAAAATGAAAATTGGAGTAATTTTCTTCTCTGTAACTTTTCTGTGCAAACATCATCCAGCAACACTTTGCAGGAAAGCTTCCCACACTGCTCAAGGAAAGGGACATTTTCCATTCCACCTCCATCCTCACTGCTCTAAAACTCTGTTTAAAAATCCACCTTAAAACATCTCCAGGTAAAAACCAATCTTTCCCTCACTCCCTATTACAACCTGTAAATAATTAGAATTTGAGACTTTCTCAGCTGATCACTTCCACCATCCCCCTCTGAGCAATCCAAGAGGGAAAAAAACGCCTTCATTTATGAAAGGAACCAGTCCAGAGCAGGCATTTAAATATTAAAAATAAATAAATCAGGCCAGACACACATTCTTATAATTTATTCATCTCAGTGCAGACTGGAAGTTCAGGGGCCTTCGTGCTTACAAGACAAACTGCACGAGTAATAACAAGAGAGGGCCCTGCCTGCTTTTGTGAGCTAAAACTGGGAGAATTCTTTTAATAAAGTCAGGTTCAATGCCCTGGGAAGGTTGAGAATCTTTAGCCTCTGATCTGGAGATGCAGCTTTGAAGCAGGGAGAGATTAATTGCAGAAATTCATCTGTTCTCACAGAGACTGATGGGGCGTGCTGGGGGCAGCACGAATGGCCAATCAATGAGTACTAAACTATTTAAGGCAGTGATTAGAGTATTAATTATTAATTTTGGAAGGAAAATGTCTATATTGATTGACATGGTGAAGCAGTTACACTGCTTATAGTGAACTCCAGAAATAATTATTTTTTTATCCTGAAGTCTTGACCTGTGGAAAAATATTAATTTTCCTCCAAGAACCAAATTCTCTTGATTATAACAGCAGCTGCACAAGAGATTTCTACTAATTTTACACCAATTTAAGTGAAATTTGAGATAAATTTTGAATTTCACCAGCTGCTGAAATTCTTCCTTGTTCTCTTTTTCCCACTAATCATTCCCATCAATGTTTCTCTTACAAATTAACCCCTACAAAGTTTCTCTTCCTTACCCTGCCTGGAGATGCTTTACAATTATTCTCCTCTCTCCCTGCAATGAGCAGAGCAATCACTCACAGCATTTGATACCTCATTAAAAACACAAGGGGTTGATAAGCTTTTATAAATTTAACTCAGTGCCGGGAGCCTGTGGGAAGCACCCACAAAAAAATTCCCTACTTTTCCATAAATTCAAAAGAAATCCTGGATAGTCTTGAATTTATTACCCCTCTTGCCACAGCTGCCCTGACCCAGCATCCTTTTAGGGAAAGTTCTGGCTACTTAAGAGGGTTTGTAAACTCATTTTATGTGGCATTCACATTCTATGAAAAAATTCCTTTCCCCAGGATTTTTCTTCTGGGAAGATGAGAGGCCTCAGGAAAAAAAAAAACAACAAACAAACAAAAACCAAAACCAATTCTTATCTCATTTGCGTCTCCTGTGTTTTGCTCATATAAAATGTGTTTAGAAATTGTTTACCCAAAAGTAATTGTTTAATTAGTGTCCAGTGTAAGTTATTTTAACTCATTGGCCAATTAAGGCCAAGCTGTAACAAGAATCTAAAAAAAAATCACAAATTTTCATTTTTATCTTTTTAGCATTCCGTAAATATCTTTTGTGTATTCTTTAATATAATATAGTATAATAAAGTAATAAATTAACCTTCTAAAAACATAGACTCAACTACATCATTTCTGCCTTCGTCAGGGCTCCCTGCAAATACAATAATTTTATTTCTTTTTCTACTCAGGAAATAATGCTTCTCTCAGCATTTTAAACACTGGTACAAAGCATTTCAAAGTTACTAACTTTGAATTAGTTTCTAGCTTGCAAAGATATTAAAAGTAGCAGGCTCTGTCCTTCCTCTCATTGAGTTTTGACACAATCACTGGATCTCAATTTCAGCAAAAAAGAAAAGTTATGCTAAAAATACAGACTTGGGAATTGGGAATACAGAATTGTGGAATGGTTTGGGTTGGAAGGGACCTTAAATCCCCCCAGTGCCATGTCAGGGACACCTCCCACTGTCCCACCATGTGGAATGTCCCCTCCAATGCCCAGCCTGGCCTTGGGCACTGCCAGGGATCCAGGGGCAGCCCCAGCTGCTCCGGGCAATAAACACATTTTAAGTCCCATGAAAAATCTGAAAGTTTCCCATTATTACGTTCAGTAATTCAGCAGGTGCTGCAGAGAACAGGCAGAGGGTCGTGCCCGTGCTCCAGAGCAAAGTTTGCACTCCCTGATGCTGCACAGGGCAATGCGGGACAGAAAGCTCCCCCAAAGAGAAACGATGCCTGTCTGGCCACAAACAGCCCTGAAGAGTAAATGAGATGATTACCACTGCAAATATTTTCCTAGGGTTAAATGATGGTGGCTCTCAAGGCAGGGCTGCAATTCCATTTCTCGTGCTAGTTCCCTATTTCACATGTGAATGAGTCCAATTCTCAGAATGTTTCCCTGTAAGTATTTCTGCTGCTCACATCAGCAGGGCCTTTGTTCAGAGCTCTGCAAGAACTGTTCAAACACATTGACTTTTTATGGCAGCAGCTTTAGGAAAAGCAACATTTGTGCACAAGCAAAAGGTGGATAATTGAAAAGATCCTTCCCATTCCTAAATGTTTCCTGACTACCAAATCCCAGGGGAGCTCGTGCTGCTGCTGAAGGCCTGAAAACTCACAAAGTTTAATATTTCATTTCCAGAAGCAAGCAGAGGCAGTTCCAGCAGTACACAAGTTATTTTTTCCAGATGAAAATGAGATTGCTGAGCCTCAGTCTGGAAGTGCAGCCCATTAGAAACCCCAGTGCCACCACACGTGTGCAGATGTCTTTTCAACTTCACTTCTGGCAAGGCAGCCATTGCAAATTCTTTTGAAAGGCACCTTTGCTCCTAATTGGATTCTGCCAAAGAAACTTGACTCTAAGAGCTCTGACTGCAGGCAGGTAGGACGGGGAAAAGAAAGTGTGGAGTAGAAATATTTGTGGTGATTTTTTCTGCATTCGTGGGGACGGCTGTGTGAGTAATTTTGCTTGGATGTTTCATGATTAGCACTTCTGTAAAAGCAAAATAGAAATTAAAATCCTGAGGCTGATATATCGATGAAAAATGCTTTGTAAGATAAATTTGTACTATGTGACCTGTTAGTTTTGTGAATATTCTGAAGGAAAACCTGCAGGACACACCTAAGGTTGATGCCTTAGGATTTCAGCTTTTTTATTTTTCATCTATCAGCTTTTCAGCTTTTTTATTTTTCATCTATCTTTAGTGTGCAACTCCAAACCCCACACTCAGTGTGAGCTGCTGCTTCCCCATTTGGGGCAGACACAACAATTCCTCTGCAGGCCTGGCAATCAAGGACACCTCACTGCCTCAGGGCCAGAGATGGGAACAAAAGGGAGTTGGGGGCAGCAAACTTGGGATCTGTAATTGGCAGAATAACCCCCAGATTAAAGCTGTAATTGGCGGATTAACCCCCAATATGCAAATGGACCAAACTTATAACTTTCACACTTATAAAAGTATGCAAACCTGTGACGCATCATCCCTTTTTGGGTGTGGTCCCTGCGGCCGCCCTAAACGCACCTGAAGGCATGTTCAATAAATGTTCAATTTATTTTTTATTCCTTTAATTCTGCCTGGTCTCTGGTTTTAGGTAATCCCAAAAAGGCACCAAGACCGCAGGAACAGCCTCAGCATCAGCTCCCATTTAGCTGTGCCCACTGGTGTGCTGCAGAGCGCCAGCTCTGCTCAGCTGGCAGATAAATCACTGCTAATGAAGCGTGCTGCACAGACAGACAGACAGCAACAGGCATCCTTTAATCACCTCGGCTCAGGAGGGGCTGGGGGAGCGCAGAGCACTCCGCACTAATGGGGGGCTCGTTAGGCTGGAGGTGATGCAGCCCTGGGGCTGCCACAGGGGTGACCCCAGGGCAGGAGCAGGGAATTCACTGCTTCCCTCCACCCCGACATCAATTCGTGCTGCCAAAAGCTCCTCGGGGGCACCCAGCTTCTGGCATGGAGCAGGCAAAGGAGGCTGTTCCCAAAATGACGGAAAATTGATTTATCTGTGGAAGGAACTGAGCGGAGCTGTTCCAGAGGAGCAGCACCTGGGCACGGGCATGGCCCAGACCCAGCAAAACTCAGCCCTGTAACCAAAATCCAGCAAAACTCAGCCTTGTAACCCAGACCCAGCAAAACTCAGCCCTGTAACCCAGACCCAGCAAAACTCAGCCCTGTAACCCAAATCCAGCAAAACTCAGCCCTGTAACCCAAATCCAGCAAAGCTCAGCCCTGTAACTCAGACCCAGCAAAGCTCAGCCTTGTAACCCAAATCCAGCGAAACTCAGCCTTGTAACCCAAATCCAGCGAAACTCAGCCTTGTAACCCAGACCCAGCAAAACTCAGCCCTGTAACCCAAATCCAGCAAAACTCAGCCTTGTAACCCAGACCCAGCAAAGCTCAGCCTTGTAACTCAGACCCAGCAAAGCTCAGCCTTGTAACCCAGACCCAGCTCAGAGCCCTGTGCTAAGCCAGGCCTGTGTGCCAGGAGAGCCCAGGCTCTCTCCAGCAGCTGCAATCAGTGACCTCCAAAGCTCAGCAGCCAAAAATAGAAGGTGCCTGAAAGAAATGTCCCCAAAAGTGCAAATTTCACAGCAGTACTTCTTTGACGTATACACATTGATTTTTTTCAGCACTCAAAGAAAACGTTGGTTTTTTTTTTTTTTTTTTTTTCCTGTGGGAGTTGGTTTTTTTGGTCGTTGTAAGTTCTTAGATAAACAATAACTTTCCCTTTTGTGTAAGGAGAAACAAACCAAAGGGGTTTTTGAAAAGAAGGGTGGGGGAGATGGAGGGCAGTGGGCACGCGCCTGTGGCAGCTCCCACTGAACTCTCCTCACTCTCACAGCACCTCTGGCACACCCTGGTCTGGCTCAGACCTGAAATGATCCCTCCTGGAGCTGGACTGACACACAATTCCCACCCCGTGCCTGTAAATGGGAATCACAGAATGTCCCAGGCCCCAACAATCCCACTCTGTCCCTCAGAGTGTTTTCCGAATGGCAAAATCCACTCTGGGCTTTCCCCCATTCTGAATTCCAGGCAAAATCCAGTCCCAGTTTATCTTTATGCAGAACATAAAGCCACAGGCTAAAACCTGATTTGGAGGGACTGGATTATACCTTTAACATTCACAGGTGACCCCGCACCACTGAAAACTCCTCGGAAGCAAAAATCCACCCTGAACACAAATATTCCCAGCTGGGCCACAAATTCCTTGAATCACAGCACAGTTTTCCACAGGAAAAATAAAAAGTAATTAAACCTTTTTAATCACCAGGCACTAAGTGCAGCATGACACTCCTCACTCTGTGTCTCGCCCTCAGGAAACTCAGAATTGCCCTGGAAAACCTGGATAATGCAAGGATAAATCATAGCCAGGGAGGGAGAGGGGGAGGCTGGAGACAAGTCTGAATTAAGGCTGGGGGTGTTAATTAGGGCTCACTGTTCATTGTTCTGCCTTTCCCATCAAGGCTGGATTGGGAAATGCTCACCTGAGGCAGCAGCAGCTCTCAGAGAGCATCCACACACAAACAGCCACAAACTCTGAGGAGCTCAATTCCAACAAGGAGCAACATTATCATAATAAAAAGCTACAAGCAGTGAAACTTCCCAGCCTGGCATGTCCTACAAATTAGAATTTATCCTCTTTTAGAGAGACTTTTACTAAAGATTGTCTGGATCAGTTACCTTAAAACTCACCAAATTAAAGCCAATTTCCACCTTCACCAAGTGACATTTTCAGTGCTGTGTTTTGGGAGATTAAAGCGAGGGGCTATCCCATGCAGCCAAGCAATAAATTATAAACCTCAAAAGATGCCAGCTTTAGGGAGAGTAAAATAACTCAAAACAGCAACAATATTTGAGTTGGGACTCCCTAAGTCCAGTTCTTCTCTCCTAACTGGATCACCCGTCCATCAGCAGCAGAAGTGGTCTGCAAGGACCATTATAGATCCAATTCTGCTTTTTTCTGACAGCAAAGCTCCCAGTGAGAGCCCTGGATTAGAGCTCAGCCCCTCCTGGTCTCCATGCAGCCTTTGAGCAAACCCCTTAATGCAAAAAAATAAGTTGTCTGACTGGAATTTCCGACTGCAGCTGACTTTGGAGCAGAAATTTCCTACAGAAATAAAATTTCCTACAGAAATAAAATTTCCCACAGAAATAAATTTTCCCACAGAAAGAAGGGTTAACTGAGGGCTGCCTCAGTTTGGGAGAATGCTGCACCAGGGGAACCAGGCTGCCAAGGGAGTTCCTGTTATCCCTAAATCACTGCTCTGAAAGAAGGAATCAAGGCAGTTTCACTCTCCAAACAAACTGAGATAAGCAACATTCAAAGTTATCATTCCCTTTTGGATAGGTCCCAAAATCCAGATTATCAGACAGTGAAATCTTGTCCAGGAGACAAAAAAAAAAATGATGTTAAAATATTGAAGATATTTCTGTATCATCTCCAAAATCAGCATCTTAATGACACTTTACTTTTCACTTAGAGAAAAATCCCTTTGATTTCAAAGACAAAAGGAGAGTTTTCTCCACAGGGAGGTTCCAGTGGACACACACACAAACCTGCTGAAAAATGCTTTGCCTTCCTTCAGAGGCACAAATTGGAGCTTTCTTAGGAGCATAAAATGGAACTTGGAGAAGAAAAACAGCAAGGAAGTTTGTTAACTTTGAGAAGCTGGTGAGAAGGCAGCTCTCTGTGTATTCCTGGGAACAGAGGCTATCAAAACAACAATTCCCTCATCACCTATTACTGGCAGAAGGCTTCCAACCCAGATAATTGAGATGCTTGGACCTCAAATGTTTTTTAACTGTTTTGTTAAATCCAAAAATCATCCAGGGAAGGGAAAAAAAAAATAAGCCTCACCAATCATTTTGATATCCCTGTTACGTGAATATTTAGTGTTTTGTTTCCCCTTCCAAGTTTATTTTAAAGATTGCCTGGAACTGAGGGAGCTGGGGGTGCTGAGCGAGGAGAGGAGCAGGGGCTGGGGAGATATGAGAGCAGAAGAAAGGAGAAACACCTCTACACTTTGGCCCATTTTATACGGAATTAATTTTCATTAATTCCATTAATTTTATTTTATATGGAATTAATTTTTATTAATTCCATCAATTTTAATTTTACATGGAATTAGGAGCTCCCAGGCTGTGCTGGAGCTGGAATGTGTTTCTCAGAGGGGCCAAGCTGGAGCTGGGGCTGCTCTGCTCCATCCTCCAGGCTGGGCAGGACATGGTGCCAGTCCAAGCCCAGCCCAGAGGATGTTCCAGAGCACCACACCAGGGCTGCCATGTCACAGACATCTTTTCATGAAAATCCTTTCTTAGGATTTTTTTCCTCCTGAGAAGCTGAGAAGATTCAAGAACAGCAGATTTTGGGGGCTTGGCGTGGAAAGACAAGCAGCTCTGCCGCTCAGGCCCTGATGTGGTTTGGGTTATTCTGGGTTGGAATTCAGGGCACAAATAGGCTCCAAAAGAGACCAAAGTGGTGTCCCAGCACACAGCACCTTTGTTGGCAGCTGCAAACCCCACAAGTGCAGCTGGGAGCTGCCATGGGCCCAGCAGAGCCTGCCTGCCTGCTGTGGGCACAGATTGTGGCCATCGTGGGGACACCGCACCTGGGAGCTCCTTGGAGGTGCTGGGCCAGGAAATCCCTGTGAGAGATGATTTAAAAGCTGTGGCTGAACGGGAGCAGGGCAGGAGCTCGTGGCTGTCCCAGGGGAGGTGACCCATCCCCGTGCTGTGACCTGGCAGCAGAGCAAAGTGACTCTGGTGCCACCTCCCTGCTGCTGCTTGGTACCCACAACACCATCCTCCCGCTCTGATTTAATTACTAAACATAAAAGGAAATAAAACTTGGGAGTGAAAACAAAGAAATTGCTCTGGGTGTAATTGATGGGAGCTGTTCTCCAGCAGAGCACCATAAAGTGCCTGTTTACAATCCCTATTAGAGGGCTGCACACAGACTGCCATTTCCCCACTCTGAACTATGCAGATTACATGAAATTACTGCCTCTTCCTGCCTCTGCCATATTTTATAGAACAGTGTGGATTTTTTTAAAGACATCCTTGCAATAAGTGTAGGAAAAATTAATAAATAATTAAATAAGGGTCCTGTGAGCTCCCTCATTGCCAGGGGCTCTCAGGCTGGGCTGTGCTGAGCAGCTGGCAGAGGTAGCCAGGGAAGGGGTGCTGCACACAGCTTTGTTTTCAGTCTGGAACATCAATTATTGAAGGAACCCAGCCCCTGGCCAGACACAACAAGGAGCATCTCCACAGCTGATAACGAGCCCAGCTCCATCAGGCATCTCAGGAATGGCTGCACCAGGGTTTATTGGGATCACATGAAGCCCTTGGTTTGCAAGGCCAAGTCGGGCTTGGAGCAACCAGGCTGGAAGGAGCTGAGCTTTAAGGTCCCTTCCAGCCCAAACCATTCTGTGATTTTGGGAATCCATCCCCCTCCAGGCTGCAGAGAGGCACAGCTGGACCCCATAAAAGCCACACATCCCAGTGCTGTGTCAAACTACCCATTTTAATACCCCTAAAATGCTAATTGCCAACATTTCAACCTCTGTCTGCCTCTTAACTTTAGGTGCCAACTTATTTCCAGCCATAGTTGGTATTTCCCACTTTTCCTTCTGCATAGATGGAGCTGTCAGCTCAAATTTAATACATCCAATATTTGGCAAAATTTCTTTGTGATGTCTGAGCGATTGTGGGACAATTTCTTAAAAAAAAAATAAATAAATTGCAACATCTTGAATTGAAGATAAAATCAAAGTTCCAAACCAGGAAACAGAGCATGGAATTAGAACATTAAGACTGAGAAAGAGATGAGTAAAAAATGTCCAGATGAAATTTGGGGTGGGAGGGAGGAGAGTGAGCAGGCACTGGAGCAAAGCCACCCCACAGCTGCCAGGAGACCCCAAAGGCACCAGAGACTGAGATTCCAGCTGGGAACAGGGGAACAGCCCCACACCCATCACAGTCATCCCCTGCCATGGAATTAAAGGGAATTTTTGGTGGCTAGATAAGGATTTACTGCGTGCAGTAAAACTCCAGTTGTACAACTGAAGTTACAGCAGCAGAGTGTTAATTTATCTGCTGTTCACACAGTTAAAGCAGTGACTGGGAGCTAAAACCAGGGAGCAGAAATCACCCAGTTTATGGCCCCTATTAGTTCCAAGGGGCTTTGGATAAAACCAAACTGGAAATAACAGAAATATCACCAGATGGAAGAAAAAAGTTATCAATATCTGCATCATCTAATTGATCAGTTAAATCAATTCTAAGTATAGGATACCCATTGGAAAAGAAATACACACATTATAAACCTTCACCAACATTTAACCAGAAGCCCTTTTTAATTTTATTTTAATTAAAGCACAATGATTACATTCCCCTGTATTTTATGACTGCCACTTTATCAACGGGAGCTCCATAAAATACCCAAAGTAAGCAAGAAGTTATAGATAAAAAAGGAAAAATAAGTATTTCAATTGAGAGAATTATTCCTTCCTCTTAACTTTCTTTTTAAATCACTGCACAAGAGACAACATCCCAGTAAAGGCACAGCAGGCACTGAAAACTGAATTGTTTTGAGTCAGGAAATATAAAAATGTTTAATTTCAGCCTACAAAGTTGCTGGTTTTTGAATGTCCCTCAGTTTATCTGTCTGTTCCTTCTGCACAAGTTCTCCAGCCCAGCAGCCCTCAGACTTGGAGGCTGTAAAGATATTAAACTTTACACAAAGTTCAATTACTTTCAGAAAGCCCAGTCTGCCTTTAAACCCAGACGTGAAACGATTCTGATGGAGACGTGGCCATTGGCTGTTTCCACATTTTCCTTCAGAGAAATGTTCCTCCAGCTGACCAGGAGGTTCAGAGAAACCATTAAAAACCCCACACGGGGGTTAATTTGAATGCAGTTAAAAATTCAGGCAACTTCCACCAATCCTGACCTCCATTTGGAATGGACTGGAGGAACTCCATCAGGAAGATCTCCTCCTGCCAGTGCCACCCCAGCCACAGCAAGGACACCTTCCACTGTCCCAGGGTGCTGCAGCCTGGCCTTGGGCACTGCCAGGGATCCACAGCTGCTCTGGGAGTTCCATTCCAGTCCATCACCACCCTCATTCCTTCCCAATATCCCATCCATCCCTGCCCTCTGGCAGTGGGAGCCATTCCCTGTGTGCTGTCCCTCCATCCCTGTCCCCAGCCCCTCTGCAGCTGTCCTGGAGCCCCTTCAGGCCCTGCAAGGCCTCTGAGCCCCTTCAGGCCCTGCCAGGGCTCTGAGATCTCCCTGGAGCTGCTCCTCTCCAGGTGAGCACCCCCAGCTCTGCCCTTGGAGCATCTCCATGGTCTCCCCTGGACTCCTTCTCCATGGCTTTGATATTTTGGGGTCCCAGAGCTGGAGCTGCCTCCAGTGCCCAGCCCACAGCTGACCCCAAACAGACCTTTCAAACAGAAAGGAACTGAACACAACCATCCTGAGAGTCTGCCTCCACACATTTCCCCAAAATGTTCATTTCCAGAGCATGGCCCAGAGCAGCCCACCAAAGCTGTCACAACACTCAGCCTGGGGACAGATCCAAGTGATTTGGTCAAAAAGAGTAGGAAACACAAATTTTTGGTTGTAGTGCCAGAGGAAAAAGGCTCTGAAGATGTTTCCTGACGTGCTGGCAGCTGCTCTGAGAGCGATGCTGCACAGCAGCTCCTGATGGAAACCCACAGTGACGGTGCTTACACAGCTTCACACGTGTAACACCCAGCAGGGCCTGGCAAAAACAGCATTCAGGGCAGTGACAGGCTCAGAGGAAACTCTAACAGCAAGCACAGAGATCCCTCTGGAGATTTCTTGTGGGAAAATCACGCTAAACCCCAGTATTGACATAAGGTTAAAAGATATTCTAAATCAATTGACATTTAAGGCTGCGGCAGTGTTAGCATGTCTGGAAAATGCAAAAACCTTGTTAACCCCCTTGTATCAGTCTTTAGCTTGAAAATGCCGCCTCCATTTGATACTGGGAAGGAGATATCCAGTACAATCAGGAGGTTTTAACCTGCTAAGAACCAGGCACACAGTGCATTTTCATGTTAGCATAGGCTGCAATCCTCACTCTCATAAACCAGCTGGGGATTTCTCCCTGCCTCTCTTGCTCATCCAGAGGAAGCTGGAAGGAGCTAATGAGAAATAACCTTTACAGTGTCACCCCAATATTCCTCATTTCTGTGGGCTCCCAGCTGTTTCCCTCTGAGGCTGCAGCCCATCCCTGCATTAGGAGCTGTGGTGTTCAGCCCTCCCAGCCCTGCAGAGGGTTTGAATTGTTTCCTGTTCCTCCCATCCGGGATGTGGTCACCAAGCTGTCTCTGCTGCTTCCACCCCACTAAAGCCCATTGTGGTTTAATGCCCCTGCACCCTCCCGTCCTGGGAGCACACACAGACACACAGCTTCATCAAATCTCCTCAAATCCATCATTTATAGCCAGGGAAGTTCATCAGCCACCTAACCTCATTAGCTTCTCATGCCCCACTTGCAAAACTTCAGAGATCCTTCCAGAGTTATTTACGAAATCCCTGAGAGGGGAAATAAATTCTAAACAAGTTGTATTTTAAACTGGTGCCCAGGAACTGACCCTGAACCCAACCTGTGCCAAACCCCAGCCCTTTGCTCTTTAATGGATTAATTTTTTCAAAGCTCAGCTTTAAAAAATGTCAAATAATCCTTTTAGAAACCCTCAGGAAGACTGGACAAATTAACTTCACAGTTGAAGGGCTATAGCAAATAAACTCAGCATCCAAAACCATCGCAACAATTAGCATGTAACAAATAACAAAGATCACAATTCCCTAAGCCACATCCCCCGAGTTTTTAGCTAAAAATAGAAGGTTCCTGCCCAAATCAGTGCACCTGTCAAGTTAGGAAGATAAATGAAATTGTGTTTAAATAAACATGTGACACAACATAGTTTTAATTCCCACGCTGCCTTAATCTCACAGTTCACAGTAATCTCAGCTCAGTTTAACACATGAAGGATTTATCAGTGCAGCCTAATCCAGCCTGGTTTGGGGCTTGGGGTTTCTTTTCAGGGAGCCCTGCAGGATGTGCAGCTGCAGTGCAGGAGGTGCTGCTGCCCCTGCCAGCTCAGCTCTGTCCCCTCCCGCTCCCTGCAATGCCACCAAAGCTCAAAGTGGCACAAAATGCACAAAATGCCACACGGCTGTGGCACAAAATGTGGCACAAAAACCCCAGAGCTCTCTGTGAGCTGCAGCTGCCTGGTTTGGCCAGGCAGAGAATTCAGGGATTTTACCTAGCAGGACACCAGCTCTGCTCTGTCACAAGTCCCAGGACAGCAATATCTGTGCTCAGGTTCCTGAGGGAAACCTCAGCTGGGACTTGAGTTTTGTCACAGATCTCACACAGTCATCCATAAAGATGAGAGCTGCAGAGAGCCAGAGCAGTTTTATAACATCTCTTAGCACAAATGCAACATGACACGAGCTCTCAGGGCTGTTTGTTGAGATGTAGCTCGTGTGGGTTTTCATTACTTTAATACCACTTTGCTTTTCCCCTCGCTAGCACGGTTTCACCTGCTATATGTGCTTATTGTGAGGGGTTTGCTACTCCCTGAGCTTGGCACAGCTTTTGGAAAAAGCCTGGAACAACAACAACAGGCTGTGTTTCCCTCAGGGACCAGCAGGTTCCTGCCCAGCATCCCAGCTTCTGTGCCAGCAACAGCCAGAGCTGGCACAAAACCCACTCCAGCAGAGTGCCAGGGCAGCTGGGCAGGGACCTGGGGCAGGAGGAACCTGCATTAAACACATGGCACTGCCTGCAGCTCACACAGAGGTGGTTTGGGCTCCGCTGAAGCACAGGGTCTCGTCACTAAAGACATTCACCCCAGTCTGGGAGGGTGAAATCTGTGAGAGCATCACCCACACACCACCAAGCTCTTGTGCCCTAAAAGTACTCTGCACATCCCTGGCATCTGTTGGAATCTGAAATGCAGGGAACTCTCAGAACTTTGGGTTCCTAAAGCAAAGCTTAGAATTAAACACAGGGTTTGATGTGAGACCGTGGAAAAGCCTTCCAAACTCAGCTGCTGGAAGTGAGAATGTGGATTTATAGTTTAAAGCAGAGACACGTTTAGTGGAGGAAAGTTTAGAGTTTTAGAGTTTAAGATACAGAAAAAATAAAATTAGTTACAAAGGTAAATAAGAAGTTTAGAATGCAGCACTGTAGGTTTGTGTGTCATAACAGGATTGGCTAAGAAAGGTCACACTGTAGCATGGGACCATAAGACAAAATATTCAAGAATTGGGTCAAAACCATAAATATCCTTGTTGGCAGTGTTTTATTGGTCAGTAAGTCCTTAAAAGGTCTTGTAACTAGAAGTTTTGTGACCTTCTGAACCATGTTGTAAAGATGTGAGCTGAACTCCCCCTTCCTGCCTATGCAGAAGAAAATAAACCACATAATCTAAAAAATTCACAAGTCCTGTCTCTAACTCATTCAAAATTCCTTCCAAAATCCCCATAACATTCACTGTGTACTTCATGTACATCATTTTTTCTCACTGATATTGACCAAAGCCTGCCCAGAAAACAGCCAAGATCCTGTCTTTTCCTCAGGCAAATGGAATGGTAGCATTCCATTCCCACACCTCTGCAATGGTACCACTCACCACCAGCATCTGCTTTTTAATCTAGTTCTTAACTGATACAGATATTTTTAAACACATTTAAACACCAAAAAGCAGCTAAAGGCAATTAATTTCCTCTCAAACACCTCTTCTCACTGCAAACCACTGAGGTTTCATAATCCCTGGCACAGTCACTCAGCAGTGCCTGTGGCAGCTGTTCCCACATTGCTCCCAGTGGCCTCACACTCGATATTTCCCCACACAGGGCACATCCACACCCTCAGCACGAGGCTGTTCCTGAGCACCCAGATTGCCTTGTTGACATTTCCTTTGCAGAGCACTTGAGTTCCATCCCCTGGCACAGGGTTTCCTTCTGGCAAGCCCCAAATTTGCTTTCTTTAGTCCCTTTGCCAACTGCCTGGGACACTCACCCTGCTCTGTCCTTAAAAACCTGCATTGCTGCTTTTGGTATCTTGCCATGAGTCCCTTTATCCCTTTGGTCTCCTCCTGAGGCTTCTCTCTGAGTTTAAATCACCATTTTTCCATGCTCAGATCCAGGCTGGTAATGGTGCAGCCCTTTGCTGTGTAAGGGAACTGCTGAATGGGTTCCTTGAGAACACCCTGGGACATTTCCATGCTGTTCTCCCCAGTTAAATCCAAGGAGAACATTCCCTGCCCTCACCCTGGGACATTTCCATGCTGTGCTTTTCTCTGCTTTCACCTGGTGCCTGTCCAGGACAAAAAGTGTCTGCAGAAAGATCCCCTGCAGGATTTCCTGCAGCTCCCCTGCTCCTCAAATCAAAGCAATTGCAGCTCTGAGGTTTGAGCTTTAGCCCAAAACCCAGGGACAGGACATTAAACCCAGGTGTGACAGGCACAGGGAACTGCAGAGTGGCATTTCCTAAGGCCACACAATGTCCCCAAAAATCCATTCCCCCAAGACACCCCGTTATCAATCCCCAATGTCACCGTGAGCTGCAAGGCATTGCAAAAACCCAAAACGGGGCGAGACCCAAAACGTGAGGCTGGATTTAGAGCTGTTGGCTGCTGCTCTTGGCCAGAGGGATCCAGGAGGCTGCAGCACATGGATCAGGGGAGAAGGAAGCGCTCCACCAATTTCTGAAGCATTTTTAGGAATAAAAGCAAATACTTGAAGGTTTCAACCATTTACCCCACAACTCTGATTTCTGCTTCCATAACACTCCAAGGAAACAATGTGAAAAGTCTTCCTGGGCAAAGCACATCATTCTCTGAGCTCACTCCTCAGCATTTAAATGAAAGAAATGAATATTAAAGCCACACAGCTCAGAAGTTTGAAAGCACAGGTGAAAGGCATCAGCCATTGCACTGTCCCAGCCCTCTGTCTCATTAACTCCAATCAAAGCTGCTCTCTCCACAAATAAATTCTATACTCTATCAGAGAATGCAACAGCCAGGAAAATTCTACTTTTGCCAGATAGTTTTTCCTCTTTTTGTGCCTGCTGCACCTGGCTGAGCTGCTGCTGCTCCTCCTGAAGAGCTTTAGTGCTGCTGGGCTCTGGGGTGACGCAGTGCCATCCTGCTCGGGGACACCTCTGACTCCTGCACGAGCTCTCTGGTCCTGAGGAGGGGCAATTCCCTTAAAGAATCAATGCTGAGCCTCTGAAAGAGCCCGGAACTGCTGAGCTTTGAGCAGAGGATTCTGTCTCGGCAGCAAAGAGAGGAGGGCAGAAGCAGCCAGGGGAGAGAGTTGGGGTGTGCAGGGATGCTCTGTGAGGCAGCAGGGATGCAGGAGCTGCACAGCCCTGCCTCATGCCTGCTGCTCTGCCCTCAGCTGGGCTGTGCAGGAGAGGCCTCTCCCTGCCCTGCGTCCCTGGGGAGCAGCAGCAGCTGAGCCCTGCTGGAGGGAGGGAGCCAAGGGGAGCATCCTCAGGGCAGGCAAAATGCAGAATATGAGCCCTGCCACAGCCTCCATCCTGTCTGCACAGGAGGTGAGTGGAGAACTGTAGCCATGATATTTTCTGAAAAATCCTTTCCTTAGGATTTTTCCTCCTGAGAAGCTGAGAGGCCTCAGGAACAAAATGTAAACAATGGTTATCTGCTGCTCTGCAGAATGGAATGCAACAGGTGCATCTGTGGCCAGTCACAGTCAGCTGGCTTGGACTCTGTCTGAGTCACAAGCCTTTGTTATCATTCTTTGCTATTCTATTCTTAGCCAGCCTTCTGATGAAATCCTTTCTTCTATTCTTTTAGTATAGTTTTAATGTAATATATATCATAAAATAATAAATCAGCCTTCTGAAGCATGGAGTCAGATCCTCATCTCTTCCCCCATCCTCAGACCCCTGTGAACCCCTCTGTTTAATCAGGTTGCTGCCTGTGCTGGAAGCAGGGATGGAGCTGCAGCCCCACCTTGCTTCCCTCTGCCTCAACCTTTACTTCATCTCTGTTTAAACTTGTGGAGCAGACTCCCCTTGAAGCCTCCAAAGACCCCAACAGAAATCATTTTCTCAGGATTTTCTTGAAGTAAGGGCAGCTGCACAGATGTTTCCTCCTCCCCTCAACCTACACGTTTATTGCTTTACAGATATTTTGTTTAGGCACCACATTCACCAGTTCCTAAGGTCAATGCAACAAATATTTAATTGTCACTTTTATCTTTAAGCAAGCAGATTCTTTCCCCAGGGTCCTTGTGAAACCCCTGCACAGCCCCAGGAGTGACACAGGGACTGAATTTGCTCCCATGGATGTGCCCAAACATCAGACTGGAGAAATGGGGAAGGAAAGGTCTGGAAGGGGAATTGCTGCAGGAAATCCCTGCAGAGTCCATCCCAAGCCAGAGGATGCCCAAGGACACAGATCCCAGACTCAGCACAGAGGAAATGGGAATTTCCTCTTTGAAGGAATTGCTTCCAAGCCTTCAGCAAAAGCTCTATTTATTTTATGCAATATAAACTGGAATAAAGCAAAGCTCCAGGAAAGGCTGTGATGGACAAACAGACCAACAGCCACCTCCATCCAACCCACACAGCCTCCACATGGGAGTGCTGCACATGAACTTCTTTATCATATACAGCAAAACACATATTTCAATTCTGTTCCCATGCCATTTAGATATTTCTGCATTTGGCTATTACAAAATAAAAATTATATTATTCCATTTTTAATGTAAGATTCCGAAACTGCAGCTTTTACAAAGATAACCACGCTCTTATTATAACTTTATGCAAATTGCCACGGATCCAGTGAATTCAATTAACTGAATTGAATTCCAATTTGCAGAGAAGCCTGGTCCAATAATTCAAAAACTGCATTTCTTGAACAGTTCTTAGTTGGCCAATGCTTACAAATCTGTCATTTCTATTTGGACTATTGTTCCAGAGCTGTCAGCACACACATTTCATAGAAACCACGAGATGCCCACAAAAACAGGTTAATTAAGGAGTTCTCATACATCCCAGTCACATTAACAAGCAGACCCCAGAGCAAACAAAAAGTGAAGCAAATCAAAATATCCTGGAGTATTTATTCCATAATAAAATGGAAATAAAGGCTTTAATTGCCTTCAAGTTCTATTCAGTCTTCATTTCCTCAGCAATTGCACAGACTCAGATGTTATTGTTCCTTGGGCTGGGCTCACTGAGGTGCCCTGTGATTTGTTCCTAAATGCTGGCAGTAATTAGCAAACAGGATTCCTTCCAGCTCTGCCTGTCCCTGGTGGGATGGATCCCCTGGAAACAGCCCATCAAAGGCAGGAAAAGTTGTAACTTTAAATGCTGTGATGTCTCAATGATTCCTTTAAGGTGGAACAGACGCAGTAAAGGAGGTGTTATTGCAAAGAGAGCAGAGATTCATCATTAAATCGTTCCCTATGTACAAGAACCATCCCCAGAGGGGGAACTGATGGATCCTGTGACAGAGAACACTCTGAGAGGAGGGAGAAAACAGGGGAAAAAAAACCCAACTGCATTAAGGGACGCAAAAGGAAGCGCTGAAGCCACTGAACAAACCACAGCAATCTCATCTAACAACGTTTGGAACCCCTTATTTTGTAAGGCTGGGGAGAGCAATGGATGCTGCCAATATTGGAGCAGTGTGGCAATGCCTGGGGAGGCTGAGAGGGAGGCAGGAATTATTTACATTAACACAAACACCACGAAACTGGGGACGGAGCTGCTCCCTTCTCTGGCTGTGCTCCCTCCCGCACCCCTCCTGGATAAAGCAAAATAATTCCTTTCCTAAAAGTAAAACCCTCCCCTCAAAGCAACTTTACACCCAGAAAACTTGGCTAGAACTGCTGTGGTTTCCCAAATTCTGTGTTTTTTCAGTTTCTGTCTCTGTGATCAAGGGTAGATTTTCCTGTTGGGAGCAAATCAGCTTTGCAGCGACATTTCTGTCCTTGCCTGAAGGAGCCTGTGCTCCTGGAGAGTCTGAGAGTGAGGAAATTAAAACCAAAATAATTAAGGAATCCAGGTGAGGAAAAGCTGATCCTGTGATTAATAAATGACACCAATTTGGGACTTGGTGTACATCCAGTTGGAACTCAATGATCTTTAATGTCCCTTCCAACCCAAACCCTTCTGAGAGTCTGAAAAATAAGTGAGGAATAAGGTGAGGAAAAGAAAAACACCTCTGTGATTAATAAACTACACAGAGCATCACAATCTGTGGTTGTGCTTTTTTAAAGTAATGTTTTTTTCAATAACAAGCTCCTTTATTTCTTGGACACAAGATAAGCCACCTCAACCAAAATGAGAGGGACAGTTTGGAGGGACCCTACTGCAGGACAATAATTTATTTTTTAATTTAGTCACCCATATTTGTGAATTTCATTTCATTTCATCCATGCCACCCCAGGGAATGAGTGGTGATGCTCTCACACTGCACCTGCTCCAGCCTGCAAAAGATGGGAAGGTGAAGCTCTGGAGTGCACAAAAAAAAAAGAGGATGAGGTGGTTACAGAAGCCAAAACTCTATTTTGAAAATTTATTATTTAATTAATTAAATTTAAATATTAAATTTAAATTTAATTATTTCAATTTAATATTTAAATAATATTAGAAAATTTAAGAATATATTTTTTAAAATATATTTTAAATTTTAAATCATATTTAGAAAGCCAAATACGTGAAAAAGGTTAGGCCAGCACCCTGGCAAAGCAGCCCTTCCTTGGTGTGCATCCACCAGGGATCACTCCAGGGCAGAAAGAGCACAAGTGTCAGATTCCATTGCAGAACATTTGTTGTTGTTGTTGTTGTTGTGGATATGCCATTAAGGAATTACTTGCTAGCAGCAAAGTATCCAGGAAACCATTCAAAGTACAATCCTCAGTCTTTTATGCTTCAGCTCAGTCGTTTCCAGTAAATAAGAGAAGTCAAGAATAACTTTAATTACTCAGCTTCAGCAATTTCTGCCATAAAAGATGAGAGCTATCAGCTCCAAGTATGTACTGCAGGAGTGAAAAACTCAGGCTGGAGATCCACAAAAAAGCACTTAGCTTCAGAAAAAGAAGGAAAATTACCCTATGTGTTATTTTAGCCTGTATAAAGATGGCCATGGAAGGGCAGATTTATTCTCTCTTCCATCTCTGTTGACTTCCCAAATGGATCAGAGTCATCAAAGGCAGAGCAGGGATGCTCAGTGCAGCTCATCCTCTTAATGCTGCCTGTATTTCTCTGCCATTAAAACCCCAACAAAAAACATTCCTGAGATGATCACAAAATATTGAACTGCTGAGAGAACTGGTTCATCACTCCAGCAAACCAAACAGTGCCGTTTGTCAGCCTGCAAATATCTCAGAAGAGAGGATAAATAATCTGTGCAGAGCCAAGGCTGCACAAAGTAGCAGCTCCTGCAAGCCAGCAAAGCTCAGAATGTGAAGATTTGAATGATTTGTCCCTCTGTGAAATACAAAGCTGTGTCTGGTGTCAGGTACACACAGGCAATGTGTGTATTTGTGATTGTGATAGGTGTGGAGACCAAGGGATGGTTACAAAGACAAATTCTAATAATAACAGAGGAAAGCAAAGCATGGAAGAAGGCCTTTGAACCAATCCTTTGTTTGCAATTAACCTTCATAAGTCTTAAGTTGATTTAGGAGCATTTGAATTAAAGTTTTGAGATGTTGCTATTTGACAGGAACTTTCTGCTTGTAGCTAAGCCTTGAGGAGTTTTGCAATAATAACCTTTTGAAGTATAATTTTAAAATGTTGCTTGTAGTAAGGACTTTTGGAACTATAGCTTTAGAAAATATATAAATGAAACATGCTTATCTCAGGCCTTAACAGAGAAAAGCAGCTTGAGAAAGGAAGATGAATGATGAACATCAACTCAAGGATTTATAGTTTCGACCAAGGGAAGCTGGACAGTCAGACTGGCAGATGTGAAACCTGAATTTTCCTTTTACCCACAGAGAGGGAACTGAGCCGAAATCCCTCAGACTGGTTTGCACATTCCTCTCCTTTCTGAGCTTTCCTCTCAAAGGGAAAGGAAAAAAAAAAATAAATATAACTCTGCTGATGAAATACATCACTGAACTTGCTGCAAAATACCCAGAGCACAAACTGGGCCCTGAAGGATTTCGTGAAAAGTTTTAGCATTTCAAAAAGCATTTCAGCTCACAATTTCAATTTATAAATATTTTTCCTTTTTTTTGTTTGTTTCTCTGCTTGCCAGACAAACGGTGTCACCTCTGTCACCTGCCTGGCCCTGGACAGGGGGCACAAAGCCAGGGAGCTGCCAGCCCTTGGAACACCTGGAATCCACATTTAAACCTGGATAAACTGAGGGACCAACACAAATCCCACCCAAACACAGCCCTGAGCTCACACAAAGCACAGAACTTCTCCCTGTTTGCTGAAGTGTTAAAGGTCTCTTAATTTGATGTTCTACACCTAAAAGAAGAACTCAAAGATGCAAAGTCACAGTTAATGAGAATTTTTCAGGAGCTGGCGGACATGACAATCTCAGGACAGCAATTCCAGTTCATCAGCTACTACTGGTTTATCTGAAAATAATAAAAAACTAAGACCTTTGAACAGGTTACGTTACTTAAGTAGATTACAGCTGATTTCCTCTTCATGATCCATTACATGAGGAAAATACAGCCATTAATTTATGCCTGGCATGGAGAGAATTTGCAATGATTCAATATAACTTGATGGAACTGATAGTGTCATCCGTAGGAAGGAAAGAGGGGCATTACCAGAGTATCAAATGCAAACTACCCTGAAAAATAAAAACCATGGTTTGAAGGGAGAGATTTTACCCAGAAATAATGGCTAGCAGGTAAAAATGAATCTCAGAGAGAAGAGACAATGCTGTGCCTCAGCTTCCCTCTTTTCCTGATGCACCAAAATCTGAATTCTCTGGCATTTAAGCAAATACTCCTAAATCAACTTAAGACTTATAAAGGTCAATTGTGAACAAAGGATAGGTTCAAAGTCCTTCTTCTGGAGCAATCATTTCCTGTTATCAGAGTGAAGTGACCCCTCCTCTCAAACCACATGAATTCCAAGCCTTTCAAGCTCTAGATTTGCAGCTGCCCCCTCTCCACCCTGAAAAATAGAAACCATGGTTTGAGGGAAGAGATTTCACCCAGAAATAATGGCTAGCAGGTAAAAATGAATCTCAGAGAGAAGAGACAATGCTGTGCCTCAGCTTCCCTCTCTTCCCTGTGCACCAAAATCTGAATTCTCTGACATTTGAGTTTCTCAGGAGCAATAATTTTCTATTAGAGTGAAAGTGACTCCTCCTCTCAAAGCACATGAATTCCAAGCACTTTCAAACTCTGATTTGCAGCTGTCCATGTCTTCATTCCCCTCTCCCACTGACTGCAGTGAGAGCACAACTCCCCTGAACAAACCCTGACACATTTCAGGCAGCTTTGCTGGAACCATCCCCAGCTCCCAAGAACATCACTGACTATCAGAATAACTTTTTTCGAGATTTTTTCCAAGCTACCCTTCCCCTAGGGTAAAGCCAAATCTCTGAATGTCAAAATGTGGTTTATTAATAAGGAAAAAAGCCATTAATAACACTGAAGTTCATCAAGAGCCGAGTGTCCCCTCTGATAGGAGCAGGGCACACCTGCAATAATTCAATAATTACTGCAGAGAGATTAGGAGAGATTGGCAACCTTTCCATGCTCCAGTGGCTCTGTGGAGTGTGGGTTTAGCTCAGCCAAGTGCAGGGAATGGACTGAATTCCCTGCTGTTTGCTGCAGACAGACAATCACAAATACCTGCACACGTGATGCTCCTGACCTTGCCCACAACAATCCCGGGGCTCATGGACTGAGGTGCTCTCTCAAATGGCGAAAGTTTGCAGCAGAAAACTCCTCCCTCCAAAGGGCATTAGGAAGTTTACAGTAGGATTATTGTAATTAGCTTCTTAAACCTATACTGTTTGCTTTAAATCCTTCTATCCCGCTCACTCTGGCTCTGCTGGAAACGAGGGAAAGTATCACAAATAATTTAAATGCACCCAACTTCTTCCCCTCCACAAAAAAAACCAAAAAAAAACCACCCCAGAAAACAACAAAAAGCCCCAAAACAAAACAGCAACAACAACAACAAAAAAAAAACCACACCAAAATCAAACCAAAACAAACCAAACCCCTCAAAAATCCCACACAAAGCAAAATTCAGTTTTCACCAGCCAGGATTTTTAGCTTTTCCAAATACCCAAATTCACACTCAGTGCCAAATAAAGCCACAGTTTCAGCCTAAACTGGCCCAAAATATCCTCCCTTCTCCCCCCCAGCTAAATATTATAAATGTGCGATGCAGGCTGTGCTTCTGTTCCAAGCAGATGGGAGCTGTGTGGGCTGCAGGAATTTCTTTGAGCATATCATCCCCACAAGTCCTTCAGTAGCTTCAGGACTGAGGGTTTGAAGCCAGGCATTCAGAAAAAGCAGTCAAAGAAAGCGTTGCTATTTCTGCTTTACACAGTTGGTGTGTTTTGTTTATAAAAATGAGCTGGAATAACTTTCTGGGGAAAGATTCTCCCCTCGTTTTTCATTTCCCTCCTGTCAAAAGCCTTCTAAATGGAAGTTATTACAGCTTTTATAATTTGGAACTTCCAAAATCCCTCAAGGTGAACGCAGAAAATTTGTTTTCTGTTTAACATTACGTGACACCGCCTTTTGTGAACAGCATTTTCTAAAGAAGGCTGCCTAAAACAAATAAAAACAACACCAAGAAGTCCTTCAGCAGAGGATCCAATTACACCTGCAGTTATAGCAGTCAGGTTTTATATAAAAATAGCTTTATGATCCCTTATGGGATTTCTTATATTCCTCAAAATCACACAGATGAAGGAGGGGGGTTATTTCCATATCTACATGTCCTGATTTTGGGGTCAATATTCCAAATTCTGGGCTCAAATTCTGCATTCTCTGTTCAGCAGAGGCAGGAGAGCAGGGCTGGGGCTCAGCAGAGGGCTCTGCTCTCTCCTCTGGGCAAAGAGACCCCAAAAAATCCTGCATGGGGTGGCTGTGGGGACAGAGCCCAAGGGCTAAATTCTGAAGATTGTTAAATTAAAGCCAAATTAATATTCTCTCTACCTCTGCCACTGTGTAAAACCTTGGGAGAGCCAATATAAATAAATACAGAGATAAACTGGCAGTGCCCAGGGCCAGGCTGGACACTGGGGCTGGAGCACCTGGGACAGGGGATGGTGTCCCTGATCTTTAAATTCCCTTCCAACCCAAAGCATTCCGTGACTCCATGATCCAAATTTCCAAAGAACTAACAGCGCTTGGCTCCATAATTTCTATAAATAAAAATATTCCTGAAATGCACACTGCAAATCACCTAACACTGGGTTTTGAACCTCCATAAAGGCACTGAAAACAATTCCGTCCTCCAGAGCTACAGGAAAAGTGTTAATCCCTTTTTTCCTCAAATAATATTTTAATCCCTTTTTTCCTCCTGCTCCTCATGGATTCTTTTGCTGAGATTGCATCTCCCTTGCCTGAGGTATTAAGCCAATATAATTTCCTTACCCACGGGGTGTCCATTGATCAGATTTGGTGCTGATACCTTTGAGTTGCTTCACTTGGAGACAAAAAGCCTCTTTTAGGAAAAATAGTATTAAAATGTGACTACAAATAATCAGAAAAAAAAATCCCGCCACTTAAAGGTATCAATAGGTCTAATACAACAAAATTCAGTGTTATGTGGAAACAGAATTGGGGTAAATCAACAGCCTAAGCCTAAAATTGCTGTATCCAGCACTTCCTGCTTTCCCCCATTCCTTTATTTCCTACATTTCTGAATCCAGTAACTCCTGCTTTCCTCCATTTCTTTATTTCCTAAAATTGCTGTATCCAGCAATTCCTGCTTTCCCCCATTCCTTTATTTCCTAAAATTGCTGTATCCAGCAATTCCTGCTTTCCCCCATTCCTTTATTTCCTAAAATTGCTGTATCCAGCAATTCCTGCTTTCCCCCATTCCTTTATTTGCAATCATTTAGAAGAGCCCCTAATGAAAAAAGGCCAAAAGTAAAGTGCTTTTAATTCCACAAACCAAAGTCCAGTAAGTTGTTGTTATTATCTCTTTTATTTCTGATCCACATAAAATAATTGCTCGTGTTTATCGAGGCTGTGGTAATGGAGAAAATTAATTTGTGGGAAATTCATTAACAAACTGCTTTGCTGGGCTGGCATGGCCACCTCAAATGACACCACAGACTGCCAGGGAGAGGGGAAGAAAGATAACAGCCAAATAAAATCCTTAATTTTAATGAATCCAGCACATTAAGCCCTCTATTTGACCACTAAGGGGCCTTCTTATATTTTAAAAATAAAGAGCACATTGAAATAAAAGGGAAAAATCTAATGAGCCACAGGCAGCGTTGGGCAGCTCAGCCCTGGTGTAATTCCAGTAATTCCTGAACTTTACTGAAATAAACACATTCACTTAGCAATATATTATGCAAATCTACTTCTTGATATTAAGAGCTTTGCATCTGCTGGCACAGGTTAATTATCTTTATACAATTTATAGAGTTAGATCATCACTTGGATAAAAAAAGCACTGCAAATCCCCAGGACAACTGGATTTCATCAGTTGTTTTTCTTAAATGAGCACTGGGTCTTCCTCAGCTGGAGGAAGGTTTTTTCCAAGGCAGCAAAGCTTTGGACAAAAGGAATTTTTAATCCATTTTTAGTATTTCTTCTTGCCAGAGGGTTTTTCTTTATTTATTTTTTTTAACTGGATTTGTGATTACTCAATTAGCAGGGAAATAAGGAACGATAGCCAATAGAAATTGTGCAGTGCTATGAGAAATTGAATCAGGAATAAGTGATCTAGAAAGAGAGGTCACCAAGTCATTCTGAATAAGTACATCTGAGATAATTGTTATGTGCTTTGAAGACATTCTGAGAAAAAGAGGCAAAATTAATCAGATACATTAAATTATGAATTATTAACTCAGCTCTATTAAACATCAAATAGAAAAGCTTTTAGGATTAACCATGTTTTTGGAAATTCTACTAACTACAGAGAAGATTTCTTTGATTTTAAAATGATTTTTATTTACATTTGAAATGCAGGAAAGGCCCTCAGGGGCGAGGGATCCTTTCCAGAGGTGTTGGATCCATTTATGGACGGGGCTCACCCTGCAGGCTACAGAAATCCCTTAATCCAATTACACCACTCAGGCTCAGCTGGGCTGGTCACAGCAAACAAAATCCTAAAAAAATGAGTTCCTAAAGACACAGGTACCCAAGAAATTCCCCATTTCCCAAGCACTGGAGATTAGTATTTAGGAATTATTCAATGAATTTGTCAAATCCTGAGTGAAGAGGAGCAGCTCACGTTGCTGCACTCATGAGCACAACATTTCTGTGTCCCAACACCAAACCTCCTCAGGCTCAGCTGGGCTGGTCACAGCAAACAAAATTCTAAAAATGTGAGTGCCTAAAGACAGAGGCACCCAAGAAATTCCCCATTTCCCAAGCACTGGAGATTAGCTTTTAGGAATTATTCAATGAATTTGTCAACTCTCAGTGAAGAGGAGCAGCTCACGTTGCTGCACTCAGCTGGAAATAATCACAACATTTCTGTTCCCACCTCTCCCAATGCCCTGGGCATCTCAGGTGTTGGTCCAACTTTTTAAAGGATAAATTCCTGGGCAGAGTGACCCTTCGCATGGAATGATGTGGGAACCAAGTGGCCTTCATTTAAATCAATCACTGAATGAATAAAGGCTGGGCTGGATGTTGATTTTTCCTGGCTGATGAACGTTCTCCTGTCACTTCCTGAGCCACCATCCCCACGTGGCACTCAGCAGGGTGAAAGGCAAGGATGCTGCTGCTCTGGGGGATTGCAGCGCCCAGGGGAGGCTCTGCTGCACATCCCTCTCCTTGCAACCAGCCCATCCCTCAGGGGCTGCCCCTGATGCTCCCACTGCTCCTCGGGATCCCCAAAAACCACCTAAAACCATCCAAAACCACCAAAAAATACCCCAAACCACCAAAAACCATCCAAAACCATCCAAACCCACCAAAAAACATCCAAACCCATTTGCCTTCCATCTCCAACTGCTTCACAGGACTCCAGCAACACCAGATTAGCCCAGAGTTACTCACTGCAGGTTTTGTGAGTTCCCTAAGAGCTGCATTTCACCAAGAAGTTTCTAATCATTAAAATGACCATTTTTTCCGTATTTAGTTTCATTTCTACGAGTCTGTGGCACAGAGAGCAGACCAAGGAGCAGCACCAGTGCCTGTTCCCTCTGAACCCATCCCTGCTCCACAGGCACTTATCCTCACTGCAGCCCTTCAGCAAACATGCCTGGAAATTTTTTTCCTTCAGGCTTTGGAGAGAATTCCTGACAGGCCAGAAACTCTGCTGGTTAATTCTGTCATTGAGGAGTGGAACGGGGTTTGGATCCTCATTTCCAGCCCTGCATTCCCGTGCAGAGCACTGGGAGGAGCAGCACAGCACCAGGGCTGCTCAAACAAACCTGCAGCAGCTCCTGGAGCCTTTTGATTTCTGACAGGAATCCCTGATGGCTTCTGAGGAGTCTGACAGGATTGGTTTTGTTCCTGGCCAGTTCATCATATAATTACAAATTAGTGAATTGCTTGATACCAGAGGATTGTTTCATAAATTAGGTCACTGCCATTCATCATTACAATTTCTTTTCCCAGCACATCTCATCCTTTGATCTGTTCACATCTCCACCCTGCACCATTAGCACTCACTCGTGGTGAGGACATTTACTCCTGCCTTATGTTCACTTAAAAATGGGCTTCTTCCAAGTTATTATCACTGACTGAATCTTGGGTCTGCCAAAGCAAAAAAAAAACACCTCCAAATCCTTAAACTTTTGTGTAATATTTCCCAGCCAGGCTTTCTCTCCCTGTGGTTTAGTGTGTTATCCATCCCCTGCAGTGCAAGGATAAAATAAATGCAATTTCAATGGCTTGTTATGAGAAAGACTCAGGAATTCAGGGTAGTTCTGTGAACAAAATACCTCATTTCAGTTTCCTCTGAGTCTAATGAAATGGCTGAAGTTTTCTGACACTGCCCCTGAATGATATAATCCTGGAGAAGACATTAACAGCTGCTCTAAAAATCTAATTAAATTTTAGAGCACTGGTAATGCAGTCATAAGGCCCATGTAAGCCATTATCTACATTAATAAAAATTAAAGTCAAACAGTGTCTATACAGTAATAATGTACCTGCATTCAAGGTCACTTTAATTCCCTTACTCTCCATTTTCTCGTTATTGTTGCTGTAACTATTATTAATATTTATTCAAAATTTCAAATCTATGTCCATTTGTTCCTCTGAACTGTTTTCCTAATACACAGTATTGAGACAGGAATTAATTCATTTGTCTTAATTGTTTATTTTCTCCCCTCCTATTATTAGCATAGAAAAGGGCAAGAAACTGCAACAACCTACAGGGATTTTATGAGCTGCCTAAATGAAAATCCAGAATGGAACAGCACAGGCACAACTCATCTCAAATCCCAATTATTGTCTTGCATGGAAGACCAGAAAAAAAATAAAATGAATGCTATGGAAGGGGAAAAGGAAAAATCAGAAAAAATATCTGAGGATAATGTTGTATTTCTATCCAATTATTTTTCTCCACAAATTCCAACAAATTCATTTTGTTTTCCTGTGTTGGCAAGGATTACTGTGCATTTATATAACACCTACCAGTGTGTTCTACCAGAGTGGCAGAACAAATGATAAAGAGAATTTTGGAGCAGCTCCTTGGAAACTGGGATTTTACTTCACTGAAACTTGGATTTCTTCGGGAAGACTGAAAACTGTTGGAAAAGCAGCGAGTGGACAATCTCAGGCAGGATGATCTGTATTGCTTCTAAAACCTTCTGGAAAAGCTTTAAAAATCCTTTAATATTTGGAAATTCATTTGAAGAATCAATGTCAAAAACCCTGTTAAGATTGTGCCATGTACAAATACACAGCATCTCAATATTGATTTAAGTAAAATTTAAAATATCCAATCCAAACTCTCCATGAAGAAAAAGGGATCAGGCAGGGGGGATCCCCACTTTACTTTCCAACAGCTGTGCAGGTGCCCAAAGAGTGGTAATAGCTCCTAAATGTGAATAAAATATTCCAAATTGCCCAGATTTCCATTAAACTTCTCAGCACTGAGATACAGAAATTGTTTATGGAGTGCCTGATTAAAACTTCAAATGTTTTCCACAAAAATATTCATAAATCAGGTGAATAAATGATCCAGTGGTCATTCCTGAGATTAAACATATTCTCTCAGCAGAACACTGCTAATTCTCCTCACTGATTATTTCAGTGCTGCCACAGCACCCCAACCTCCCAAATTCTGTTTGGTTCATGGAGCTCCAGCCTTCACCTCCTCAATATTCCTTGGGAATACACAATCCTCATGTTAAATACCCATAAAGACCACCAGACCTTAAATTCCTTTTTCTCTTGTCCAAGACCATTCACCAGCAGCTCAAGAAAAAAGATCAAGGTGGGTTCTGAGGTGGTGCCACCTCTCTCAATGACCTTCAAATACTCAGATCTTATGTCTGAAGTGATAAAAGAGATTTCAGAGGGATGGGAATGCTCTGCTCTTCCTCTCCTGATCCATCTCAGATCGCAGGATGTTACCCAGGCAGATGCTGCAGCCAAAAATTAATAATTCCCATTTATTTTTTAATCAGGATCACACTCCTGGATGCAAGTTCAACATCAGCCACTCTCCATTCAAACAGAGCAAGGATGAACAGGGCAGCTCTTGGGATAGATATCCCAAATATCTTGGGATATTTGGGTTTTTACTGGGTGAGAGGATGGAGAATGGTTCTACCCAGGATAAACTTCAGGGGAGTCTGCTCTCTTATTGTTCCCTGATTTCCAATTCTAATCCCTGCAGGCACCTGGGGAAATCAAAATCCCTCCCTCACTTTTCACCACAAGAACCTCACCTGGTGCTGCTGCAGAGGAGAAGGAGAACACTCCAGGGATGGAGCCAAGAGCAGGAAACAGAAAGATTCAAGGATGGCGTTTTTGTTCTGGGATAGCTCATTCAGCCCTAGCAAAATGCCACTTCCCACACTGCCTTACCAGCGTTTTTAGGCCCTGCACAAAATGCAGTTTGCACACCCAGCCCACCTCTGCCCCCCTGCACATCCTCCCCTCCTGTTTTGCTTTCCTGAAGTGACAATCTGCAGGAGCTCATAAACAACCCCAAATATCAGCTCACCAGGGAAAATACATCCCTGCTTTGCTGTTCCTGTCAGTTTAAAGGAAATTAGTTAAACCACACAACAGCTTTTACAGCCCCAAGTCTTTCTGCACTTGGAGAGAAAAAATCTGCCAGCTTTATTTCCTCCAGGCAGTCATTTCACCTCTGGGCATGTTAGGGAAACAATTTTTATGCCGTCAGTGAAACACTGTTTGTTTTAAGCAGCACTTCACAGGAAAGATGCCATGAACTGCATTTAACAACGTTAAAACTGGTTTATTCACTCAAAACTTTTGACAGCCAGGCATAAGGAAGTTTAATTTTTTTTTTTTATTTGCTTTGATTTATTGTTTCTCTTGAAGCCAACTCCTCGCTGCACCATTTCATTTTTAAGCACAGGAAGCACCACTTAAGCATCACACAGGGAGTTTGTAAAATCATCATTTAGCTCTGAATTTTCTCTCTCCAAATTCCTTCCCCTACTTCAAAAACTCAGTGGAGGGGAGAGGAGGATGGATGGTTGGGAGCAGGGGATCACAGAAACCTCAGGCTCCTGTTACAAATTCACCCATTTCTTGCACCATTTCCTCCTGTCTTTAGGATGGCCCCCCCCAGCAGCCAGAAAGGAGCCCATAAATCAACTTTAGGAAAAGGAGAGGACTCCAAAATAACATTTGCTCTTTGCTGTACCAGTAGTTTGTCATTTCTATTTCCACTGCTTTATAACTTAGGCAAATAAATTGCTTCAGCAGCTCATTGGAGGAAAACATGTAAATAAAAATTGTGTTTCACGTGGTGCCTGCACTGGTGACTCCCCATTCAGCTTAACTGAGGGGTAGCTTTTAATTCCTTTAGGATTTAGGGAGAAAATGAAACAGAAAATAAACATTGTGTTGTGAACCTCAGGGGTGCAGCCATGAACATCTGGGGACTTGGGAGGACACCCAAAATCTTATTTACATTTCAGGGCTCTCTCAGCTCTCTGTGAGTCAGGTAAGGAATGAAACATGGAATATCTTACACACAGACACATCACTGGGGCAATTTGCTCCCCAGCTCTCCCTGAGACTCCTGAAATTCCCAGCAAGGCACAGAAAACATTAATTTCTCTTTTTTAAGGCCCAGGACAGCTGAGCACACCTGCATTCTGCAAACCTCAGCCACAACAGCTGAGCAGAATTTCAGGAGGAAAACGTGACTCCAATACTCCTGAACCCAATATTAAATATTTGAGTGTGCTTTGCTGTGCACTTTATTGATAATTTCATTTACCTGCTGCTAGAGGATGTTCCTAAAAGCACTTTCCCCTCTGGCAACAGGCACAGAAAGTCAAGGAAGAAGAAAGGGAAGGTTTTCCCTCTTCACAGGCTCTTTTCCCAACCTGTTTTCTGCAAAAAACTACCAGGCATTAAAAAATGCACTCAGGGTCCAAGACCTCTCCAGGCTACAGAAGAACTGGGAGCCTGAGGGTGCAGAAATCAAAGATTTTAAAGCAGAAACCTCTAAGAATGACAATATTTTAGCAGTTTGGTGTGTTTTATTGCTTTTCAGTTGCTTTGACAGTCTCATCTACCCACTGCCACAGGCCATCTTTATCAATGATTGATCTCTGCCTCCCTTCCAACCTTCTGGGGAAACCTGGAGAGCTGGACAGAATATTTACTTTTATTTTATGTAACAACAAAGCTTTCTCTCAGTATCTGTGTGTGTTGAACACCACACGTGTGGCTCAGCCCATTTATTGGTGTTTAATATTCTCCTCTCTCACTGAACACAACCAGGGGAGGAACACACAAGTGCAGAACAGCAGAACACAGAACAAGCCCAGCCCTGTCAGTCTGAGCCCCAGGGGTCTCTGGGGATGAGAGAATCATCCAAAACCCCAAATCAGCTCCACCACTGCAGGAGACAGAGCCCATCCAGCCTCCTCCTGTCCTGGCTGCCCATCAGGGACACCCTGCCTTGAGCAGTGCCAAATTCCATGTTCAGTAACAGCTCTGAAAGAGCATTTCCACCCGGACATGCCATGATGAGAGAGGCTGCAGTGATTGCTGTGGTTATTATGATTTGTAGGGAATTTCAGGGAAGCTGTGGGCACCACTTCTTGTCCCCAAAGACACAAAAAGCCCATCGTGGCATTAACAGATCTCATGGATGGGGGGAGAGGAGTAAAGAGAATAAGGAACAGAAAATAAAAGAGGAAAAAAGCAGCGAAAACCTCACATTCCTGAGCAAGCACCATTCTCTGCCTGCATCAGGGGTTTTGCTCCACACACAGCCCAGCACAAGCCTGATGCTCTCAGTCCTCACCTGTGCCACTGTGGGACCAACCCATGGACTGAGAACCTGCAATTCTCTGCCTCCCTGAGCAACCATTCCCTTCTCAGAGGCCATTTCAGATCCTGCCCCTCCCCACACAAACAGCTCCACGTGGATTGCTAACACCAAACATTCCAGGGATAAAACTGTCCTTTACAACATTGGTTCTACGTGAATCACCAAAAAGATCTTTTCATAAATCTGTCCCCAAAGGGAAAAGTTTCTCCTGTATAATGTTGGTCCTACATGGGTCATCAAAAAGATCTTTTCATAAATCTGCCCCTAAAGGGATAAAATTCTCCTTTACAACATTGGTTCTACATGGATCGCCAAAAAAATCTTTTCATAAATCTGCCCCTAAAGGGATAAAATTCTCCTTTACAACATTGGTTCTACATGGATCACCACAAAGATCTTTTCATAAATCTGCCCCCCAAAGGGAAGGGAAGCTCGTTCTCATGGCACCAAAGCAAATAAGCACAAAAATAAAGTGAGTTTTGTTTGTCAGAATCGAAAGCTGTAGATTTTGTTGGTCATCCTCAGTGGACAATCACTTCTGGAAGAGACTTCCAGGGGCCTTTTCCCCCTCACTTTTTGTGGGGTGGTGCTGAAGGCATTCAGGAATTATCATGAAACAAAGGGAAATCAGGACAAGAAACTGCTGTGCTGAGTCCCCAGGTGGAAACCAAAGGCTCTGGAGCAGGACACAAATTTACACACATCCCACAACATTCCATGAGAAGGCATCTCCAGCCCCATTGGGGAGAGTCCCCACTCCAGTGATCTCTGGCATGGCCAGCACCAGGGCAGCTTTATCCATCAGCAATGAAAGCCCAAAAAAAACCCCACACAACAACCCTTCAAAACTAAGGAAGAGCTGAACTTCAATTTGATGAACTTTCTTTAAGGATTCTTTGGAAAAATCCCAAGGATCCGGCTATCACATCTCAAACTGACACCACTGCACAACAGTGAAAAGAGGAGAAGATCTGTGGGCAAACCATCAAGTTTTATAACCAAGAGCATCTCAGAAATATTTATTCTCACTTAAAAACTGGCAAGGATTTGCACTGCATAAATTACTTGCTGGTTTACTCTCGAGGGAGCAGGTGTGCTGATAAAAAAAAAAAAATTAAAATAAGTTCTTCAAAGGAAAATGACAACACTTATCAAATTACTGAGAATGATAATTCTGCTCCTATCAGGCTAAAAATACAGCAGATGCTGCAAGTTAAAGGTTGGTTAAGTAGGATTAGCACCTGATTGCTCTTCTTTGATATTCCCTGTCTTCCACACATTCCAGAGTCAAAGGGTTATTGTTAAAATAATTTGAAAAGGAAAATAAGAGGGGAAAAAAAACCCCCAAGCTTAGACTCTCTTACATTGTATTCTCAGTCCCTAAAGGAATGAAACCATCTATTTTGTAAGGATTCTACTTTCAAATACACAATTAAATTGTACAGCTCAGCACCTTCCAAAATCATTATGTAAACAGCATTTAAGAGTGACTCCTGGGCTAATATTAGCTTTATTCTTGCAGGAATGACCTATGGATTTCTTTCTTTTTACTCTTCTCACCACAAATGCAGAGCCTGCAGATCAATTTATTTGCTTGCAGACTTCACTGGAGTCTTTGTTTTAAGCTTAACGTTGTGAAGTTTTTATTACAATAAAAATATTCAATATTTTCCTCCTGCAATAAGTTGTTTCTTTCAATTAGGAAACTTGCACTGAATTCGGTTAGAAAGATTTTATTTATGGGGGTTTTTTTCTCTAGAGCTGCAATAAAATTAGGCTTTTAAGAAACCACTGTAACCACTTCTATTTCAGGTACTTTCACCCAAAGAGCCCATGCAGAAATGGACATTTAATGAAATGAGACTCAAAATGAACACGGCAGTTTTACACCACACAACAATTTCTTCTCCCTGGGATTCCCAAAACTCATTTGTTGGCTGTGGGCTTCCCAAAAGCTCTGCTGTGGCCACAGCCTGGGGTCACCCTGTCCTTCCCTAGGGACACCTGGAGCCACCTGTGCCCTACAAAGGAGGGAGCAGCTCCTGGGGGGTGGAACCGTGCTGGGCATTAAATGGGTCCCATCTGTCTGCTCCCAGTGCTCCAGGGCACAGCTCTCCAGATCCGCCCCTCTCAGCACGAATCTGGCAGCCCAGCACTCCAGAATTTCACATTTCCCATCACCTACAACAGCAGAAGGAGTCTGGTGGGCCAGGCTGCTCAGCCAAGCAAAGAGATAAAGGTTACTTCCCCAAATTATGTAACCCAGTTCTGCACAAACAACCGGAGCTGTTTTCCCAAAGGGAATATTTAAAGGCAATTTTAAACTACTGGGTTTTAAAACTAATTAAAATCTTGGTCTTGATCTTGGAGGTCTTTTCCAACCTTAATATTTCTCTCTGTAAAAGTAAATATAAATACACACTGTGCTGAAAAATTACTTTAAATTATAAATGAACCTTCTGAGATGACCAAACTGAATGTGCAGATCCTCTCTTACCCAACAAGAACTTTTCCATGGGGTGATGTTTTTTCAGGTTCATCCTAAACACTCTACAGCACTACAAAACAAAAACTTCACAGTGTGCTTTTAAAAATGACTTTCCATCCACTTGATTCAAATCAAGGTCTGGCTGAACATGATCAATGTTCATTAAAAGCTCTGCAGTGACAGGTACACGAGCAGCACTCAGCGTTTGCACAGCCAAGCTCCCACAGCTGGAATGAGTAAATGGAGCGTGGGCTTCCACACGCAGCTGACACCATCCATAACTCTGCCTTTGACACTTGGCTGCCCTTAGGAAGGAGCTGTTTTTCAAAAATAGTTTTGTTTGCAGAAAAAAATAAAAAAGAAATAAAAAAATTACCAGAATAAACTTCTCTGTAAAGCGGCTTTGGTCCAGAGTTATGAAAGAAATGCCAGGCAGGAAATTCTTCCAAGTGGGAATGCTTGTGTGAGCTGGAACCACTGCTTAACCACACAGGTTCATCAGAAATAGGATCTAAAATCACATTTGTGCCTTTCCTTCAGTAAGCAGATGAAGAGACAGGCACTGCTTTGGTGGGACAGCATCCCATGGGGAGCCCACCTGAATCCAGCCCCCAGTTCTGGAACAGGAGAAAGAACCCAGGTTCTGCTAAAATCCCATCAGATTCCAGAAAATCCCAGCATTCAGGACAGAATATACTTTCTAGGACATGATTTCCTGAATTCTTACAGAAGTGTGGGTGTGGTGCCCTTCTCCATGAGAGAAGGATCAATGCAAGCTTTAGGATTGGTCTCAGAGAGACAAATCCTTCTGGAAGGCTTCTCCAAAGGCATTTCAGGTTATCCCACAACCTCCTTCCCTGCCCCTGAATTCCTCTAAAAAAAACACTTGAAAGTTTTCATGTATTTTTATATTTACCACTGAGGTAGATTTTGGGGTGAAAAGTTTTCTCAGGGAACATTTTCCTCTGTTATGACATCAAAAGCATGAGGGAATCCTGGTAGGAAATCCCTCACAGTTTGCACAATGGATTAGGAGAACCAGAAGGAATTTCTTTCCCACCAGCTCCAAATATCACATTGCCAAGTTTCATTTTAGGGAGGAAGCAAAGCAGATCAAAACATGAACCAACAAGTTTCCTCTCACTACTCCTACATGAAAAACCAACTCAAACTGCCGTGACATCCCAAAACATCTTCTAATTGCAAAAAACACCAACCAAACACACAGAAAATGACCAGTGCTTGGGATTTGGGAAGGAATCCTCAAGGAGAGGGAAAGCAACTGCGTTGTTGACACAGCAAAGGGAAATATTCCCCCTCCCTGCAACAGCTGAAGGGAGAAGGTTTGATTTGCTCTTTTCAGCCTTTCTGAAGTCTGACTGTCCATTGCATTAATCAAATTTCCTTTGAGGCAGGGCTTGAAGGCCTTGCCTTCCCTCCCAGCTGAGCCTGGGATGCCCTGGGTGGTCTCCAGCTCATTACCTTGATCAGCAGCTGCAGATGGTGATGGCTGGTGATGGACAAACCCTGGGGGCTCTGCTCGGGCTCAGGTCAGGCTGCTCAAGCCCTGCTGGCCTCGAATCTTGGGAATGAAACTCCTCGGGGATGTCTGGGAGTGCGTGAGACAGAAAAACATCTGTCCATCCCTGTGCTGCACAGGGCTGGGATGAGCCTGGGGAGGAACCTGGCCTGGGAGGAAAGGATGGATCCTGAACGGGATTGTCTTCAGTCCTAATGAAACTGATTTCCTCAGGTTTCATTTCATATCTTCATCTGATTGATATATGACAAATGCTGGCAACAATAACGAAATAAGAAAAAATAATCAGCTGTGAACTGTAGTGTTTCTTTTTTTTCCCCCTGTTGGAAATACTTTAAGGTGGATACACAATGATTTTGATAAATTCCAAAATATGTGCAGTGTTGATAGCTGTGCAGAAAGGGATTAAACTGTGGAATTACCACATGCTCATCTATAAACTGCAAGCACATGTAAGGACCAAGCTGAAAAAAGTCTTTTGCTGACTTTTAACCATTTTTGCTTAATTTTGAGCTGAATATGAAGGGATTGTCATAACCCAACCTCAGCAAGGTTCTCACTCACACCAAGGAGACACCCACAAACAGATACACCCACAAAGAGGGGCAAAATCATTCTTAATTCATGTCAATAAATACATAATTCATGCTATGAACCTTTTTGTTGTATTTACAAGACCACCATGGCAGGGGGGTGAGCTAAACTGATTCCCCAAGGTGGATAAAGCCAGTCTTCCCCAGACTGAAGATAAAAGGTGGTGCAGCAGCTGCTATAAATACCACCAGGCATTATTTTAAATCTTAAAGCAAGAACACCCTGAAATATTTCACATCACAGAGTAAATGGTTTGAAGATTGCAGACAGAGTAGTCAGGCTATGAATAACTGACAAGAAAGTCTCCAGATAAGCACAGGGAGTTAATTATGCTGTAGCCAGAAATAAATAAAACCACCAGCTCCAATGTTCGTGAAGCAGCTGGTAATAAATAACAACTTGTAAACATTTTAATGCACTTATTCTGGTAAAATTAAAATCAATGTTCATGCAGCAATAGGTATTAAATAATACTTACTGGGGAAAAATCTGAGAAGCTTAAAATCCAGTACCTTGTGTGTCAGAAAATAAACCACACAATGAGAAACAGCTGGAGCTCATCATTTATACCATTTTGAGGTCTTAAGGAAAAAGGCTGCCAAAAAAATACCATGTACAGATATTTGGGGCAAATTGATCTCATAAAAAAAGGATTAGTGCATGCGAGGAGTAATCAAATGCTTCGTGTTGGATTACAATTCCACTTAATAAATCAAGCTACTTCTGCTCCTGAAAAGGTTCATTCTGCACTCATTTGATTAGTTACACTAAAAATAAATCCCACCAGCAGAAGCAAAAGATAAATGCCTCATCAAATAAACTCTCCCACGGGTCCCTGTGAGCAGCTGACTGATGCCAGCCCCACATCTGAGAGTTTGGGAAGATCCCAGCTCAGCCAAGGTGTTCCTTGTTACAGACTGGACTTCTTACAGGGGCATCCACTTTGCCAGCCCGGTCCCTGCTTGAACTTCACCAAACACCAGTTCAGCACCTTGGACAGGGGTCCGGAAAATCACAGAATATTTAGCTCAGAAGGGACCTTAAAGACCACCAAGTTCCAACCTCCTGCTCCAAGCAGGGCCACCACATCCATCACCATCAATCAGAGAAGGTACAAGATAAGATCTTCCAAATGTGGCCCAAGAGGGTCACTATGAAGAGAACAAACCATCCAGCAAGGATTAATTTGGTTCATTTCCTATTTTCACTGCCTGAGGTGGTGAGCTCAGATGGATGTGACACCACACTCTCCTCACTCTCCTCAGATGAAATCTGAGGACAGTTTGCATTCTGGCCAGGCTGTTGCCAGCCTTGCCTGGAGAATGGAAAACTGCTCTGGAGCACAATCCCCTTGCTGCTTTGCTTCAGTATAATTGGGGACCTCTCTGTTCTCAGGATAATTTTTTCCTCACAAGAGAGAGCAGCTACTCACTCTTCTTATTTTTCTCTGGACACATGCCTGGGTAAGAACATGACTACACAGCAAAAAAGGACAGGAAAAAGCAGGAAACAGTTCTTTTTGAAAAATAGAGAAGAGTTTGTGCTCTGACAAGGGTCTGCTGTGCTCTGTGAGCTGAATCCATCCTTTGCTGTGAATCATGGTAGCTCCCCATTTCATTTTGACCTTTTCATCATTATGCAGCCTGATTAGCTCTCCAAGCCAACTGCCTTCATGTGAAAATGAAATCAGCTACTTAAAAGATAGAAGATGAAAGCCATCAAAGTTCTGTTTCATATTCTCAGAACGTTTCTTTTAGAGAAGTGCCACCAGCCTGACATCCCTGGTAAGTAAACACCTTCCAGGGCAGCAGGAAAGGACAAGTGAGCCTCTCCTCCAATGGAGGAAAAAGCCTGGAAAGGCTTTTTGGAGGGATGATGTAGCTGAGAGACAGCAAATTCACAGCTGAATTCCCTGGGTGCCTCCAGGGATGTGCCAGGGCTCAGGGAGGGAGTGCCAGCTCACACCCACACACCATTCAGCAGACACTCCAAGGGAGGAACAGGAGGAGGGAGCTGCACTTGCAGCACACAGAAGTGGCTGCAATCACAGATGCAAATTCAAGGAATGCAGAAAAAAAAAATCTGTTGATGAGACATCAGGGAACACGCTGAGTAAGCACCTTACGCACCCCTGTCCTTGGAGTACCACCCACATCCAACTTCCAGACCCAGAGGAATCAAAAGCAGGATTGAAATGACTCCTTGAAGAGCTGCCTCTCCCCATGCTCACCTTCCAACATTGCTCTGAGAGCCAGGACCTCTCCAAGATTTCCACCCCAACAGGGCAAATAAAGAGAAACGGTGAGAGACCTGCCCCAAACACAAACCTGCCACAAAAGTACCAGTTACTACAACAAGTTTTGGCTTGATGCACATATCCACACACACACAGAGGAGCTTTACCATTGTACTCATCTATTTCCCCCACAAAAACTACCAGAGATGTGAAAGATGTGAAAGGAGGACAGGTGAGATGCAGCCCCTGGCTATCATCAGATATCACACACAGCAGCCCACCTGGGGAAGAGAAAATGCCAGGAGTTCTGCCAAAAACCCCCAATACAGCCCACCCCTCCAAAAAACCCAACCAAACACCAAAAATCCCCAAACCAAACCCTGATTTGCATCTGCTCACCACAAACCTCGCTGCCAATCTGGCACCAGAGCATGGAAGAGCAGGACAGGTTCTCCAAACCCCGGTGAAAACAGCCTCGTCTCCCAGCAAGGATTTAAAATCAGGATTTAAAGCAAGCAGCCTTTGCCAATATAGGAACTAAGCAGCCAGCAGCCAGCTAAAATTCAGAGATTCAACATCTTTAAGCAATTATGGAATTTGAACTTGACTTGGGTGTTTCTAAGGCAGCAATATTGCAGCAGGCAGAGTCCCCACAGAGCGTTCAGCGTGCTGCAGGCTCCACACAGGGCTCTGTCACTCACAATAATTTGGTTATTAAGCTTGATTAGCTGGTGTTGGTGATTATAGAATATTTTGAATCTGGAGGATCCAGCGGCTGAGGAGGTGAAGCAGCAGAGGGAGGTGCAGGGCAGGAGCTGGTGCTGGCAGGAACAATCCGAGGGGATGCTGTGGGCACCAGGATGTGGCAGGGCTGGAGCAGAGCAGAACAGCCTTTTAAAAATTTTTTTCCATCCTTCAGATTCTCTCACACCAACCCACAAGCCCAGAGACGTGCACTGAGAGCTCCATGCATCTATCAGCTCTATTTATTACCTAAAACCACAAGGATGCTTTAACAGTCCCTTTCACTCTGCTTCCATTAGCAAAATATTGGCACGACTTCCTCTCCCACTCCTCCAATGACAATTACAAGCTATCCCCCCCAAGTACTTCTGTTTTTTAAAAGTACATTTCCCTAATATTTAATTTATACATCATTTCCCACATGTATTAGTAATAAATGTTTCAAGGCGGCAGACAGGAATCCAACAGGAAAGCATAATGCTTGCTGTTTACTAGGAGGCCTCATTAAAAAGACATCAAGAGCAAGGAAAATAAAAACAACCTTGTGAACCTTTGTAATTGGTCTCCAGAGAAACCTAACACTGAGGACATCGATGCAGAAACGCCCCAGTGACTGGAAAAAATAAAAAACCCAGTTCACTCAGCCTCTTGCACCCCTCAGTTCTTACATTTATTTTTTTTTAATTATTGTAACCCACACATTTTGTATTTTCTTATGGCTGTAACAGCTCTCTCAGGTATTTGATGTGGTGATATCAAATACTTAAATAATTATTAATCACTCCCACCTTTAATGATTTTTAAGGGCAGAATAACAAGAGGCATTTTCATGGGGTTTAACTTTTTGCAAGGTCTCTTGTGGGGGAACGCTCCAGTATTGGAGCCAGCTGTGTGTTTTTATCATCTCTCCTGTACTAAAATAAAGAGAACGAGTGCAATTACAGTGGATAAATTTGTTATTATTTGTAGAACAGAGCTTTTACATCAGACACATTTTTAGCAAAATAATGACTTAATCCCCCTTTGAAATGAAAGTTAATTTGACTGGCTTTGCCCCCAGTTAGGCCCAGCTGTCACTGGCAAAGTTTAATTTTTAAGCCAAGCCCAGCATAACCCCCCTATTACCGAGCAGCCTTCAAAATTCATATTTAAAGCCAACAGGTCCCAGAGGCTCCTTTCAGATCCTTCTGGGCTTCCCAGAAGACTCATGAAAGTTGATTAAACTAAAAATTGCATTTCATTTTCCTGTTTTGTTTGCATTTAAATGGAGAAACTTGCAGCTGGATAATGGCCATATATTTCCTGTTGTACTTCCACTCCCAGCAATAAGTGTTTTGTCATGTTTTGTGCCGCTTGAAATATGAACTTCTTGCTCCAAATGCAGAATTAAGACCGTGCAGACCTGAGACTACAGCAAGACTTGCCGGAAATGTTTGATTGGTGTGGTTTAACGTCCATCTAAGCACAATTTGGCATGTTTTCGCTTGCAGGTGCACTTGGGGACCCCCTCAAGCACCCATTCCTCCCTCCTCGCTGCCCTGCTGCACCCCCAGCTCCCAGAATTGGTTGTAAACCCCCTCAGACGCCAGATTTTGCAGGAAAGCTTCAAAACTCCGCCAAGCACTGGATGTGATAAAGCTCATGAGAAGCTGCCACCTTTCACCCAACCCATGCTGATCAAAGGAGCCTTTGCACCATCACTGCTGAGCTCCATGTGCAGAATCCCACTCAATAAGGTTGGAAAGGACCTCCAAGATGATGAGATCCATCCTCTGAGTCCCCCATCAACTGAACCACATTGGGCAGCGCCACATCCACTCGTTTTCCATGGATGGTGATGCCACCATTTCCCTGGGCAGCCCATCTCAGTCTGACCACTCTTTCTGTGATGAAATTTATCCCAACGTCCATCCTGAACCTCCCCTGGCACAACTTGAGGCTGTTTCCCCTTGCTGAGTCCCAGAAAAGCCTTGGGAGAGCAGCATCTCCAAGCCCAGCCCTCAGCAGCGCCCTCTCCTCTCCTCCACAGCCAGGCAGCTCCCATGGGATGTGAGGAGGATCATCCCTTAAATTCACAGCTTTTCAAGGAGAAAAAACTGCACCCCTAAAAGAACTGATAAGAAAAATCCACCCAAATTTGCTTTCATCCTTTTAAGAGTCCCTAAACCTTGGTGTTATTTATTGGCAGGTCTGGCTCTGCAGAAGGCTCGGGGACACAGAGTTGGCACAAGGAGCAGCTTCCATTGCATTTTGGCACATTTTGGGATGGTTTTGCCACACCATATTTTACAGCTTCCCTATAAAGAAATGCATCTTTAATCTCCCTACCCTCCTTGCCTTCACAGGGCTTTTCCAGGTTTTGGAGGCTCCAGCCCTGGTGATGCCCAGGCCAGGGTGGCTGTCCCAGGTGCTGCCAGGACCAGCTCTTGCCCAGCCCCACCACTCCAAACCCAGCTCTCATCCCATTTAGCACAGCCCAGCCAAATCAGGAGTAAGGAGATGAGTTTAAGTTCATCAGCAACAGAATTTTTAGTGGTTTTTGGGACTTTAGCTTGGGTAAGGTGCTGTGTGTGAGCATGGATCCTGGGAAAGGCTCGGGGATTCATTCACACTCTCTCTCCACAGGGCAGAGATGAAGTGTCATGATTATTTTCACATGTTAAGCATCACCAGAGCATGATCATGCTGTTAGCAAGGAAGGAAAAGCTATTTCCCATTCCAAATGAAACAAACTGGGCAGCCTCTCCTCCAGCTCTGCTCCTTCCTGTTTTACACCTGGCACTGAGGTGACAGCACAAACAGCAAAATTCTCACCACAGCCCCCAGTCCAGACCTTCCCATGAGTCTTCTTTAAAAAAATCACTCTAAAAATTCCCTAACTATCCCAAATAATAGGGAATAGGGATAGGAAAGCTGGGACAGCTCCCCACACGAGCCCTGGCCTCACAAGCACATCTCCAAACCAAGTTGTTAAATCTGTCAAGGCACAAATGCATTTATGTCTTCATGCAAACACACAGAGATAAGATAATATAATTAATAACTTCCCTCTGGAAATTGGTGATTGGCATTCATATTGTGCCAAAAATTAAGGTTAAACAACAGCAAAAAGGAATAAGAAAATTAAGGGAAGGTTTCCAACTTTGTTTTGCAGCATCACCAACCAAATTCCTTGCCTTGGGCACCAAAAAAGAACCAGGGTGGAAATTGCCACATTTAATCTGACTTTTTTTTAGACTAATTACTTTCCTGCAAGCAGAGTCACTGAACTGCTCGTTCCTAACCCTGCCTTGTCTGGCACATCAACAGATGGGAGCAAAATGACTTCTGTAAATCAGAGCCCAGTGACAGCAGCGAGATTATCTCGGTTCTGGGAAACAATCTCAGGTACAGCTCACATTAGAATCTCGTTAGGATTTCTCCCTGAAATATTGCTTTACATCAATTTTGCAGTGTAATGGTTCCTAAAAACTTCCATGCAAAACGAGATTTAATCACTTCCTTCACACCCTCTCCTCATTTGTTTAGAAGTCTAAAAATACCTTTAAAAATAGATGATATATTACAAGAGAGACTTCTTATTTTAATAACTTATCTTCAGAGATGGAGAACAGCATTGCCAAAATACTAAAATCATTCCAGTGAATTTCAGAATTAGCAAAGTCCTGAAATATTTCAACTTTCCATTACACACTCTTAAATTCTGCAAGATGGGATTCAATTAAATCAGCTGCCGCCCTCAACTCTGCAATTGCCAAAGGCAGATTAAATCAGAGAAGGGCAAAGTTGTGAAAAGAACCTTTAGGACTACGTCAAACATGAAATCATTTAAGATAAGGGACAAAAATACCTGGTTTTGTTTGGAGTGAGAAGCTAAATTAGAGGACAAGACGAGGGTGGTCAAATAAATGAAAACCTGGTTGAAGTGGGGCTGCAATCATTACCTGGAGAGCTCTGTTATTTAGGAAATAAATTTTACTTACAATCCCAGCTTCCTTTGTATTTGGCCAAGGCTACCTTGCATCCATTTGAGTTCAATTTCAAGATTCCTCCTGTTCTTCTACCCCGAGCAGTTAAACCCCTTCCCTCTCAAGCTCTTTGAGCTGCTGGTCTCCCTCGCAGTGATGCAGCTTCAACATCTCCAGCAGCCCAAGCCCCTGAGAAATCCTCGTGTATTCATTGCTTTGAAATTGTCACAGGGGAAAAGAGAAAAAAAAAAAAAAAAAAAAAAAAAAAAAAAAAAAAAAAACAAAACAAACAGAAAAAAGGAGAAAAAAACCAATCCACTTCCTTGCTTTGTGTTGTATTTCAGAGAGTTTAAATGATCTAATATCCAATTCCTTCTCAACGTACCACAAAGTGCTAAATGGGAAGAATTGCATTACTGCCACTGCTTAGATCTTGGCTGATAAGGTGAGCCTTGTACATTTAAAGTGACTTCTGAAAACGCTGGTGCTATCCTGGTCTGGTAATTAATAATTCATGGAGCCAAATTACAGCTCAAGAAGGATCCAGCCATTTTTACCAGTTCTTTCAAATTCCTCTGATTTATGTATGACTAAGTAGGAGACTGAGCAAAGGGAAAAAAATTAAAACTTAACACTTCAGGTTGCAAATTAAACTGTTCTGTACTCAGAAAGGATGGATGGAGCAGGATATAAAAATGCTTCTTGGGAGACAAGCACATGGAGAACATTTCTGAACATACATTCATTTTATGATATAAAAATAGCTTCTGCAGCTACTAAAATTGGAGATATTTAAAACTGGAAATATTTATCACTAATGAGACTTGAGTGCCCTGGGAGTGCAACACAACACATTAATATTTGTAACATCTTTACAACAGCCCTCCTTCCATGCTGTCCTTGATGAATGGACTCATTTTTCTGCCCCTTGTAGCTTTATCCTCTCATTGTTAAAGACATTTTTATTGATCCATGTACAGAGCAAGATCCACCTAAAGACAAGGATCAGTAAAGGAATCCAATTTTGTTACTTTATTTCTTCCAGGGGACAAAAAAATCCCCAGAAGATGATTCAGAAAACGATTTCTTTCTCAATTTACCAAGCACACCCAAGCTGACGTTTTCAAAAGGGCTTAAAAATGTTCTACAGGATAAGGACACAGCCCAAAAAAACCCAAACAGAGGAGTAATTTACAGATACAGGAATACCCAGGGGCTTCCAGAAGTTTTTTAGTCCATTGTGGCCTTTAATCAACTTTTTATTTAGAACATTTCATCCTGAGACAGCAGCTGAGGAGATGCCCATACTCAGAGGGGCTGTAAAATTCCTGGCTATTGCATAACCCAAATAAAAACCTCAGAAAACCTTAATTAATGCAGCTAGACTGTTTAATCTTTTAAAGAATAAAACTTTTTTTTTAATAGTGCCAAGAAGAAAGAAACTTATTTGCTTTGGTTTTCAGGAAAATGTGTAAGGGCAAAATTTTCATAACCGTGGGAATAATTAGGTCTTAAATTGAAGTTGAGCTTCCTAAAAGCCTAAGTTACTTTGAAAATTGTTCATCCCTTATCACAAATGATAATCTAGCAGTTTTTCATTACCACTATCTAATTACATCTCACTTGAGCTCCAACATCTCGTGATAGGAAGTTATTTAAGCAGATAATACAGGATTTTGGAGCTGCCCATGGTTGGCCACGTTACACAGAAATATTTACACCCACAAGTTTCCTTCAACGCAAACAGCAACTAAAAGGTATCACAGCAGATTGTCCTGCTGCAAACCAAAATGATCCAAAATACCCCAAAATTATCTTTTGTAAAACAACTCTGAGGATCTACCAGAGGAATCTGCTCCATATGCTAACCCTGATATTGATTTACTCCACTTTACACTGAAGATGAGAGTTTGAGAACATTACTGGGAGCGTCATGGAATGAGTTGGGATCTTAAAATGCCACCCAGTGCCACCCCATGCCATGGCAGAGACACCTTCAACTAACCCAAGGTGCTCCAAGCTCCGTCCAGCCTGGCCTTGGGCACTGCCAGGGATCCAGGGGCAGCCACAGCTGCTCTGGGAATTCCATCCCAGCCCCTCCCCATCCTCACAGGAAGAATTTCTTCCCAATATCCCATCTAAGTCTGCCATTCCCCCTTGTCCTGGCACTCCAGGCCCTTGTGAAGTCTCTCTCCAGGTTTTTTGTCACATCCTCTAAAGTCCTGGGAAAGCTGCATTAATTGACTCCAAAGCTTCTCTTCTCCAGCCTGAACAATCCCAGTCTCTGAATCCTCTCCAAGGTTGACTAATTCCTGTACTAGACAGATTAATATATTTACTTTTGTGTTTTTTTTTTTTTTTTTTTAATTTCCACAGTGGATGGTAAAATCCTGCAGTGGGTTGTCCATGGAGGTTGTGGAGTCCTTGAAGATGCTCAAAACTCAAAATGGAAAAGTGTCTGAGCAACCTGTCCTCCTTGGAACAGGAAAATGGAGCAGATGACATCCAGATTCCCTCCAGCAACATTATTTTATGATTTCAACAGCAAAACAGGCGTGAAAACCCCAAATGTTAGAGTCTGGAAGTGAGAATGAGCAGAAGAAGAAGTGGACATACACAGACACTGTTCTGTGTCAAAAACAAACCAGTGAGACTTACTGTGAGCAGTTCGTTCAAAGAACTTGAGTCCTCTCTTGGAGCTATTATTTTGATAGCAAACCATTTGATTTGTCACTAAAAGGTACATTTCAAATGGAAATTGTGTGTTGACACTAAGAGGAGTCAACAACCTTCAGCTCATGGAAATATCCAGCACCCTGAGGCACTTCAGTGAGCTCACATCAAGCTGCTGAATGAAATCCCCACATCGTGTTGGGCAGTGAGGGACGGCTCTGCTCACCCCAGAGAGCTGCTGGGATGAGTGTTCACTGGCCACAAAGCAGCTTGAAAATCAGCCCTGTTTACGTTTATTCCTGAAGAATCTGAGACTTCATTGGTGTCTCCTGGAAAGGCTCAGAGCACAGTTTAATTGAGAGGGAGCTCTGATAGAGAGGAACGGCAGCGGCGAACGGCTGCGCTCCTTCGCGCTCAGACATCACAGAAACCCCTCCTTCACTGAGCTCCAGCCACCCAAGCCTCAGACACTCTAATGTGAGGTGAATTTTGGTGCAGAATCGTATCAAAGGCTGTTTCTTTTCTCTGGCAGTTTTGTTTGTGCCCTGTTTTTCCTGCAGGTTCCTCCACGGCACCCAGTGCTCTCCATGCACGCGAGCGCGGCCGCGCTCTCCCTTCTCACGCAGCCCTGATTAGGAGCTTTGCAACTGCTCTCAGCCCCACTCCCTGGGGTGAAAGATGCAGAACAGATCACTGCAAAGACGCAGGTGTGTGGTTTAAGGGCCTCTCTAAGCCTTAAGTTTGATCAGCCTGTGCAAACGCCCTGCACTTTGGACTGTGCAGGATTTCTTAACCCACCAGTCACATAAAAGAACCCTCTCCTCAAGCTGAGCCAGACACATGGTCTAGATGTTAAAAAAATTTTTTCAATAACAAAATCACTTTTTCCAAAGCTGTTAGGCTCTCAGAGCCTAACAAGAAGCACCTGAACAGCCCAAAAATCTCTTGACAGCACCCTCCCCTGTGCTGAAGCACCTCTAAAGATTTCTGGTGTCATCCAGTTATTTTAATTTATCCCAAAGTCCTAAAAGCCAGCACTAAAAACAAGCAAGGCTCTCAGCATGAAAAAGTACATCCTAAATAACAAATATAACACATGTAAATACCAGTCCCCTAAAACAAGTTCAGTAGCTTTAAAGGTATTGCCATCAATCACACCATTACAACTGCAGTTTAAAATACCATCAGAAACTTCTGGAAAGAGAGTTTTGTACTTTCAGCAACTGTTGTGACAAATTTCTGATCATTTTCAAATGAATTATTACTTAAGCTTAATAAAAATCTTGCTCTAACACAATTGTTTGTATTGGCTAAATAAATCAGCACAGCAAAGCGGGCAATAATATTAATTTTGAGTAAGAAGGTGAAAGCAAAGTCAGAAAAGGGAATGCAAAAAAACAAACAAATATGTAAATTTCAAAACACGGCTGACATTCCCCAAACCATTTAAATGTAGTTTTTGTCTTTTCCCTAAGAAATCAGAATTGTGCAGAAAAATGAAGAAGACAGGAGGAAACCCGTAAGACCCATTAACATCTACACACACCTTCCATGAGGCCAGCTTGCTCAAAACTCACTCAAGTCTCCAGCTGAAATAAAATTTAGCTCTTTTAGAGTAAGGACATGATAAGGAGCATATCTTTTCCAGTTACAGGCTCTGCACTGCTGTAACTTTTCTTCCTAAACCCAGGTATTTTTGCACGTGTAACAATTGTTCAAAATTGCTGCTAACTTCCAGTTTTTTCTTTGCTCCAAGTCTAAGAAGCCTCCAGTAACATCTTGAGCATAAACTCTAAAAATCCAGGTGGAGCTGTCCGTCTGTTGACCCTGCTATTGCTCAGAGAGCATTAGGCAGACTGGCAAAGAGCCACATCCAGTTTGAAATGTGCACTGAAAATTTCCTCTGTCAAATGAATCTTTAATCTATTTATAATCTCCAATGTTTCCTCTAAACAGCACTCCATGTCTTACCTTGTATCATTTTCCACATAAATGCCATGCCACAGAGCTGAAACGTATGTCCAAAGAGAAAAGTGGATTTCATTTTGATTTTTTTAAAGTGAAATGGTTGAGAGATTGACCTTATTATAATTTGATCTCCAGTCATTATTACCAGAACAACTCAAAAGCAATTCCTGTCATCGTCCCTGCTGCAGAGTGTTTTGGAAACCAGGGCCCTGCTACAGGAAAACAATTCCTTCCTTTCTGTGCACTCGATCAGAAATACAGGGTGCTGACAGAAATTAGCCCAGATCTTCTGACGCTTCTTTTGAACATTAAGGGTTTCCAAATCATATTCTTGTTTGGGTAATTAACATCATTATGTGGAAATGCTTCAGACAGGAAAGGATTATCTGAACCAGAATCACAGAATGGTGGAGGGGACCTTAAAGTTCATCTCATTCCACTTTCCACTGTCCCAGGCTGCTTCAAGATCCATCCAACCTGGCCTTGGACACTGCCAAGGATCCCGAGGTAGCCACAGCTTCTCTGGGAATTCCATCCCAATCTCCCGTCCATCCCTGCCCTCTGGCAGTGGAAGCCATCCGCTGTGTTCTGTCCCTCCATCCCTTGTCCCCAGTCCCTCCAGGCACTGGAAAATACTCTCAAGGTCTTCCCAGAGCCTTCTCAAGCCTCTTCCTCCTCTCCAGAGCCATTGCAGGGAGCACTGTTCTGCTCCCAGACTTCCCTCCACTGCAGGAGACAGAATTTGGGATGTCAGGAAGAGATTTTGGGTTGTGTGCTGTGGTCAGTCTCTCTAAACAAGAGGAAGCTTGGAACAGCAGGGGGACGAAACCTGCCGCTGCAAATGCCAGCACTGGGGCTATTCCCACTCCCACCCCTGCCCAAGGGCCCCCCAGGACAGCAGGCACACAGAAACTGGATTTCCTTGCACAAAACTCCCTCATGTCTGGCTGTGTTGAAACGAAGTAAATTAACAACAAGCAAGTTACAAACGACAAAGAGCCTTTCAACAGCCCCTTTACTCTGGTGCTGCAATCCACACAGCACTTACATTCTATCAGAAGCTACAGAAACTAACAAAGGCAATAGTGCTGAGCTCCCCTATGATTATTTATGACCTATTTTATGCATCTGATGATTCACAGGAGCCAGATTTACCTGCAGCTCCTTACACTGGGTGTTCATTCATTCAGCAAGGTGCTGTGGGTTTAATTCCCCCTTCTCTGAGCTCCAGGGGATCCCAGCTGGTCCTGAAGTGGAATTTTGAGCAAAACCCTCACTCAGACCTCCGCAAACACAGCAGGACCTACAGCAGGAAGGCTTTGAACAGACACTCAGCATCCCATTAGTGTCCTTTGTGTTCCTCTCAACTGCTGGTGTCCCCGATGCTCTGATAAGGGCAGCAGCCCCATTTGGTGCCTATCAGATAACGCAGCTATCAGGGGGATCTTTATCTGCTCTGTGTAATCTTTATCTGCTCTGTAACGCTGTGGGATGGAGCAGATCTGGAATCTGAGAGTTCTGCTGCTGCCTGGGTGATTTGAGTCACTTCAGCTCTGCCCGCAGCTCACAGGGATGAAACACTGACAGGAAAATATCTGACATCTGCTCCAAGTCTTAGGGTACTTTAGAGGAGAATTTTTTATTATTTTTGTTTTTACAACTATGGAATCACAGAATACAGGCTTGCAAATAGCAATAAACTTATAGAGTCCATACCTCAAAGTTCTTAGAGGAGAGCACATAACAAAAATGGGCAGCTGGGGGTTGGAACTGGAGGACCTTGGATGTCCCTTCCAACCAATCATGGTCCATTCCATGATTTTTTACCATTTATGAGGAGGCAGCAGCTCCTCCTGTGTAGGACAGAGCGAGGCATTTCCCCACGCTGGAAGCATGACAATCCTGGCAACAGCACTCAGCTGCAGAGGGTTGGGTTGGGTTTTTTAACTGTGAATACTTTGCCCCAATTTCCCCCTTGCCCACTAAACCAGAGCACAAAATCCACTCGTGTTTTAAGCACTTGGCCCTGAGCTTTTGTATTACAAGACAACCCCTAAAAAGGAAGCAGTGCATGGAATAATACTGATTGTCTCCTCCCTGGCCCCTTCCCTCATTTCACATCTTCTAAAAATGATGAAGTTTAGCCTGCTAAGGACTGAAAGGTCTAAGTTTCCTTCACTTGGACAAAGTATGGGACATCAGGGTTGTCTGAAGGAGACACAAGGGCAGAACTACTCAAATATGAAAAGAAACTCAAAGAAAAACTGATTTACTTCTCACTTTGATATTCTTATGGAGACACACAAATAGATCTCAGTTTTTATAGCCTTTAAGGGCAACACATCATGAAACCCAGTCTTTCAAACTGAATTTAAATGCATCCTTAAATTATAGAAGAAAGGCTTTTGTTCCCATAAGATGGCAATCAAAACCAGACCCACTAAATAATGTGGCTGCTATGAGTCTGGGCAATTTTATTTCCAATACAAAAGAATCCTACTTATGCAAAAACTTTGATTAATTATTTTGCATCAGGAAGAAAGAATCTCTTTTTAATTGTAGCAAAAAAAATCATTATAGATTAAAATGTCATTTTAAGTAAGACATTATGGAACCAAAAGATCATTTCTGCTCTTTCCAAATTAAGAATGGAAAACTAAAAATTAAACTGTAAGTAAAATGCCATATATTGCCTTGAAATGAATTTCCAATAATAGTATCTACTTTATATTGGTACAAACAAACTTTGTCTTAATTAGATTGACCTTTAAAAAGCTTCTCAGGCATTTGAGAATTGTAAATACTTAAAGTCTGATTCATTCACATTCCTGTTTGCTGAAAGCTTCGAAACACAGAGCTGGGGCCAACTCCACAGGTCCTGCAGCTCTGCTGGGACCAGGCCAGCCAGGCCTTGGAGGAATTTCATCCTCCTGCCTCCACGGAGCCCTGGGGGGATTTGGAGCTTGGCTGCACTTTGGAAGGGCTGTGAAATCCAGCAGGAGCTGCAGCGAGGGCTGATTGGGAGATGAGCAAATGGGAAATGGGGCTGAAGTGGCATCGCTGCACCAGCAGAGGGGAATTCACAGAAGGACAAAGTAGTTTGGGATGAAGGGACCTTGAAGCTCATCCAGGGCCACCCTGCCATGGCAGGGACAGCTTCTGCTACCCCAGCGTGCTCCAAGCCCTGTCCAATCTGGCCTGGGACATTTCCTGGCATCCAGGGCAGCCACAGCTGCTCTGGGAATTCCATCCCAGCCCCTCGCCACCCTCACAGGGAAGAATTTCACCCTAACATCCAATCTCACCCTGCAGAACACTAACACATCCACACAGATAACTTGCAGGTTGTCTCTCGGAGCAATTTCCTTTTATTGATGTTGAGCTTGTCCTTGCTGGAGCAAGGAAGTGAATTTGATCTGAGGGAATTTATTTCAGCAGTTTATGATGCTGTTTCACAGAGTGTGGACCTCCCACGTCAGAGGATAACAGAGCTCATGTTTCAATGCTCAGAGCTGCCATCTCTGCCTCCACCTCTTCTTCCAAGTGACCACTGCACAATCCCTGTGACCAGCCAGACAATAAATAATTGATGAACTTCAGCGAGTGACTGTGTCCAGAACGGCTGTAGAATTTGGAATAAAATGAACAACTCACACTATCAAACACCCAGACTTTTTCTGCAATGAAGAACAAGAAAACAAGAGGCTGAGCTTTAAAAATATTCTTGTACACACAGCTGCAGCATTATAAACCCAACACAACCATGCCCAGGCTGACAGCTACATGCAGGTACATCCAACCTTCCCTTCCAAAGGTCACTCTCATCCCAAGCTCTCATCCAGCTGTGCCAGCTGTGCTCACTAGCATGGGGAGCAGCTCCTCACTGGCTTTCACCACAGAAAACCTCCTCCAGCTCCTGACTGTCCATTTGAAACTGTCAATTTAAAATCACTCTCTTACCAACTTTAGCTCTAACTGGACTACAGAGACTGTGAGTGTTCCTGGCAATAAAGGAAGATTAAGGCTGGGAAGGACAAGGAAGTATAATAAAAATAACAGTGTGTAATTGGGCAGCCTCCCATGGTTGGGGAAGAGAAATGAGCGGGTCAAGCAATTGAGAACCAGGAGAAATGACCTTAAAAAGTTCTGTCTGGGGACAGGCTGCCGATGGTCTCATCAGCATTCAGCTCCACTGCCACAGTCTGGAGGAGGAAACATAATGCAGAAAATGGAAAGGAGGGAGATAGAGGAGCAGTGGGGAGAAAAACATCTTTCTTCATTCAGCCAGGGAGGAGATGGAAACCAGCCGGCCGCAGCCTTTTTCCCCTTTTCCTTCTTTTTTTACGAGTCCTCTGGTCTGTGACCCACCCACTAATATGTTTTCAGTATCACATATAATCTTTAAGAAGGCAGATTAGTGACTTACAAAGAAAACAGTTGGGAAAAAGGAGCTGTCAGATCTTTTACTGCACGTTTCAGTTGTTTCACACGAAGCGAGAGGGGCTTTGGGTGGGATTTTCGACAATCGAGGTGCTCAGTGATTTTCAGCAAGAGCAGAACACCAATTTACCTTTTATGTCTTTGAAAAAAATCCCCCTTTACTTGTAAGCTGTTCAAGACAGATTGTGCTTTCTGAGGTGTTTATACAGCTCCTTTGGCGTCTGGGTGTTACAGCAACATAAAGTGATATTGAGAATTGGTTATTTGCTGTCATCCAGCTTTTCCATCAGCTCTTTACAGCTTTTTATAATGGAAAAAGATGTGGGGGGGGGAAAGGCCAATTTTGGAAATGTATACACAGACACAGTTTTCATACGTGTTTACAGGTTATCACTGAGAAAGTAAAAGCCTCCAGAATTTATGTCTTCTTCAGCCGTGATATTTTTGCCAGGAGCCAGAATCCTCATGATCCCCCTTCCACACACAGAGCAGCACACATTCCTCAACAGAGACTCAGGTGTAATTAGGATCTCTAAGGTACCACCTCCAGTTTCCAATTTCCATTACTTCATTAGAATGAGTTCATAATTAGATAATGATATTAATACTGGAGGTTGGGCTAGCTGAACTTGAAAGGTTCCATCCCTGGAAGTGCTCAAGGCCAGGTTGGACAGGGTTGGAGCACCCTGGGATGGTGGAAGGTGTCCCTGCCCATGGCAAGGGGCTTGAACAGGATGGGAATTAAGGTCCCTTCCAACCCAAACCATTCTGAGATTCTCTGATTCTTCCAATTTAAACCATTCTGGGATTCTGTGATTCTATATATGAATAAATAGATTAAATTTCCTCATAACTTCCATTTTTTGTTGGATAAGGGGTAAATATCAACAGAAACAGTGGCAGTGCTTCTTGCCTTCAAATCCACTCATGTTCTGGGCAGAGTTTGGATTCAAACCTCCAGATAAGGTCTGGTGCTGAGCCTCTCACACACTGAGTTATTCACACCCCAAAGGTTTATTCCCCACACTGTTGCTCCAATGACATTTAAAAAAAAAGATTAATTTTCAGCAGGGATCAGCACTCTAAGAAAACACTATCCCCAGATGAAATAAAAATGCAAAAAGCCAGACTCAAATATTCCTCCCAGGCAGGCTCCCTTCTCCTCTGCTCAGGTCAAACACGAAGACAAGCTGTGGGAGGTAAACCCATATCTGCTGTGCCATATGTCACCCCATCGTGTCCTCAGACCACTTATCTCTTTCAAATGTCATTAAAAGTGACTATATTGGAACATATCTGAACATCACAGCATCTGCTGGGCTCCTGACCCGTGATATTCAGGGCTGCAAGACTTTCACTAATCTGCCTGAAAAGAGCTCACTCATGGGTACACAGGACTGGGTCCTGAGAGGTGACAACAGCCCTCAGCTCTCATCACTGAGGAAGATGCTCAGGAATTCATAAAAATCCAAATAAAAAGTTACACATTTCTCTCCAGATGCTACACGAGTCTCTCCCACGTCACTGAACCAACACCTCCCTGCAGCTAACTCAGGTGTATGACTTGTTAGCACTATTACTGCACAGGTTTCATATTAATAAACAACAATGACATGAGGCAATCACTCCCAGCACACTGACCATTCCTGTGTTAAATTTTTCAGAAGGCTTTCAACCAAGTTTATGGTTGAAATCTGTGCAAAATCTAAAGAGAAACAGCTGGGCTATTTTTGCTGTGGAAAGCAGCATGAAATTGATGCTGGATTTGTTACATCCTAAACCATCTGGACTTCACCTATCTCTGCCCTACATGACAGTCCTGCCATGGTGGGCACTTAGTTCTTACATCCCAGATTTTCCTGGCATTTTCACTACAAACTCTTATCTTTTTTCTCTCCTTACACCCACAACACAAAATTTTTCTGGAAGACTGGCCATAATATAAGTGGCAGGTCTTAAAAGAAATGCAAGGAATATGATCATGCTCATATTGATTCATTGACCCTTCAGTGCTCTTTTTACATGGGCATGTTGTTTCAGAAAGGACCAACAACCACATTACCAGATCAGCTCTGGCACTTAGACATACCAGCACCTTGGGTTTTCAACAGGTATTTAACAAAAAAGGTTACTTGTGTAATGTTAGATTTAAGAGGTCTGAACAAAACTCCAAAGAAGGAATGCCAGGCAGATATTCTCACTTCCCAGCAGGCTTGGGTCTCATCTATGCACAGAAATTTGTGTACAGGGGCTGGGATTTTCATCTCCACAAGGACAGAGCTGCACTAAAAGTGGTTTTGCTGCTTACATTAGAGATGTGCACATCTCAATTATGTGTCTGCTCCAGAGACTTTTCAAGGGAGAAGCAAAGGCTGGCTGAACATCCCATCCCGAGGGAAGCACAGCTCATTCCGGTACCACACGAGCAGAATAACTCGCAAGCGCCCAGCTCCACACGGAGAAACGCCCTTCATTAAACACACATCCTGCTGGATTATCACTGCTCAGTAAATAATCCTTCCTGCACCTAGTGGTCATGTCAAAAAACCCAGATTTGAGGAATTGTCTGAGGAGAACAAAGTGCGGCCTTGTCGGCCCCGAGGCCTCGCACGCGGCTCTGAGCTCTGCTCTCCCACCTTCCCTGGGCAGGGATAACGCCATTCTCCTCATTCTCCTCTTCCTCAAACAGCCTCTCCCCAAGGCTTCCCCCAGCACAACCCCAGGGAGCTGGTGCAGAGTGGATGCTTCTGGAAGCAATCCAGCTGCTTCACTCCCGGCCTCCTCCCAGAGGCCGTGGCCACCAAAGGCTCCCGCGAGTGATTTTCTGGAAGCACATGGAGAGTGCTCTCACTGTCAGATGGGACTCCTCAGAGACCTACTCGTGCTTTACAGTAAGATGGAGGAAAGCAAAGTAATTTTATTTTAAGTTACCCAGTTGCTTTTGGCTGGAAACACTACAACGCCACAGAATTGGAGTTTTTCTGATTTTTTATGTTTTACACACAAAAACTTCTTTACAAATCAAGAAAAGTACTTTGCTTTTAGCATTTTAATGTTTTCAGCTCTACAGGTGATGGGATGAGTAGGTATTTCTAAAGTCTCTCCATTTGCTCCTGAAAACCTCAAAACACCTCATTAGACTTTGGAAGACCCTAAGATCAAATGGTTGGGGAAGCACAACTGTTTACATTTTATAAATAATCAGGTTGCCAGGTATGAAAAAAAAAAATTGCTGGAGTTCAAATATGAAAACATTATGGTGTGAAAGGAGGTTTCTTACTACTGATCTCTGCCTCAGTTACATCAAAACATTAATTCAGGCTGGATTTTCAGCCAGTGCAAACAAGTAAGTAAAAAAAAAAAACCCAAAAGGCCAGATTCAGTTCTTCAATGCCATGAAATCTGCAGCCGGGATTCATCCAAGCTCATTTCATCACAGCATGATTCAAAACATTCTACATCTATACAGAAGGGTTTGTCCAGAGGCTTTGTAAGCAATATATGAAGTACAACCTACATTAGTTTGAACTTCAGACCAGACTAATAAAAAGTCCATCCTAAGTTTATTAGCATCATCTTATCCCCGCCAAAAACACAGAGTAGGCACTTGATAGCAAAACTCTCAGCAGTGACCTTCCTAAATTCAGCCAGAAGAGCCTCCATTTCATTAGGATTCCTATTAAGGCAATAGAGCCCAGCTGTAAATTACTGGTTATTACCAAATTAAATGGTACAGAACGGATTGTTTCTGGGAGCTCTACTCCACTGCTCAAACTCCCTCCCCTCCTTGTCAGGCCAGGCTGGAAGGGATTGATCACCCAGCACTGCAAATAATTAATCTGTTGTGGTGTTACTCAGCTTGAGAGCTCAAACACAGAATTAAGAACAAATACATTTGCTGTTTGCAGGAGATGCTGATTATCAGGATTCACCTCACCCTGCCAGGCTGATATTTATTGGTGCCAATTGTTCTGGGCATCTTCCCGCCAGAGGAGCTTGAATAGGTTTGGAAAAATAAAACTCTGAGATCAAGGCATTGCTGCTGTCTGCTGAGGGTGCTGAAACTCATCTGGGATATGGGAATTTCCACACCAAAACAGGAACCATCAGACCAGGATGGTACATAATGGCACCAGGATAGACATTTCTAGGCACAAAGCCAGAAAGATCAGAAGTCAGCTGGGGGGTTTGTACACAGAAAGGAAGGGAAAAGACCCCCACAAAGGACTGTAAAAGCACTCAGGGTGGCTTGGGGATAGCTGAGAGAGCACCAAGCCAGGAGAACATCATTGTGAGGTGCCTGATGCTACTCAATGTTTTATTTGGGCTCTGGGCCTTCCAGTTTCACTCTGGAATCATCCCCAATGACTTCATTATTGTCAGTTTGGTACCCCCAAATCACACTGCATGACTTTTGAGGTTTGCAAACTCTCTACTGTGGGTCAAGGCCAACATGCAAAGAAAAAAAGGGGAACCATCATTAAGGATTTCAAAATTTTCCCATTCATCAAATAAAAATCATAAACCCCCTCCCAGTCCTGGTAAGTAAAACATTGCTCTACAGAGAGAGCAGATTTCAGGAGAGGCCATAGATATGTGAATATTTCTATATGACAGCATTATTTCCCTGGCTGACTTTTCCCTTCAGATACATCCCTTCTTTTATCTTCCCTTGGTCCTTTATCATACTATAAAGATTAATTTTGAATTTCTGCTGATTGTATGATCTTGGACTTGACGAACAAAAACCTCTTTTATGGGAGACATTAATATTCACTGTGACAGCCCCGAACTTGCACTTGCAGAAAGGTTTAATAATTTTCTAAAACCTCTTGATTTTGTCACAATGACTTGTATTCAGCCTAACTTTTCTCCTTGTCTTGGGCTACGTCATTTACCTTGAACCCTGTCTGGGTAATAAGCACGAGTCAAATCCCTCATTCATCTTGTCACTAATTGCAATTCCTTTCCCTATTTTTCATAACAGATAACTTCTGTGCAGAGCAGAAACTCAGCGGAGAAGTGGATGAAAGCACTGTCCATGCAATCGCATGCCTTTCTTTCAAAGAAAGCATCTTTAAAAGAGGGAAAGGTGAGCTAGGAGTGTGTCATTCCAGGTTTTCCCAATTTGGGATTTCACCCTCCTTCTAGGGATGGCCAGGAACTCCTCTGGGTCATCAACAAGGGAAAAGCTCAGCTCTGAACATAAATCAAGCAGCAGCTGCCTTTGAAGTCTGGCTCCTTTTGCCAGAGCAGGCAGGGTTTCCAACTGAAGCTTCTTTCCCCAAACACCTGGGGGCAGGTAACCCCCCTTCCAGAGAGGGCTCCTCACAGCAGGAACCCAAGGTTCAAAAAAACCCAGAGAGGAGTTACTCCGATTAAAATGTCCCACTTAAACAGGTCGTGAGCGTTTGAAGGGAGATGAAAAGCAGATGGGAATAAGTGTCATTGACAGCTCTCCTCCAGTGGAGTCAGAAAATGGTATTTCTTTCTGGAGGTGAAGTAATTTGTTAGCAAAGATTAGGGGAAAAAAAATTATTTGGGCTTGGAGGGAAGAAACTGGCAGAAGCCCAGCAGTGTTCTATATTTAGGGACATCAGCTTAAAAATGGATTTGTTTGACTGGGCTGGCCCTGCAGTGCCAGATCCAGAGTGGGGTGAGGATGTGCAGCCTGCAGAGATCCAGGGGTGCAGCCAGCCAGGACAGGGCCTGGGATGAGAGCCCAGATCCCCAGTGTGCTGGGCACCATCCAGCTGCTCTTCCCACACTGCCCCAAAGGGCCCTTCTGACGAGGACACGCTGCTATAGCAGGGACTAAATCCAGTTTCTTTCCAAGCCATGTTTTTCCTGGGTGTCTATCCCAGGCACTGAGCAGGGACAGAATTCCACTCAGCCCCTCCTGGATGACAAATCACACTCTGAACTTCCAGCCCCTGCTGATTTAGCACTGATAAAAGAGCTTTGAACCACAGTCTAAACATTTTGTCCCTTAAAATATTGAATAATCCGCTCATTTCTTATTCTGCCCTGATCAAGAGATTCCAGTGAATTTTTTAGTAAATTCTGGGAGCAGAGCTGCTCACACTGGGCACAGCCAACTTCCAACTTCCAGCTCCAGTGGCTTTGATCTCCTTTTGTTCCATTGCCATTGCCAACACTGGCTTTTCTCCCCCCAGCCCTCATTTGTGCCCAGGGTGAGTACTGATGAGGTTAAGAGGATTATTCCCCAGCTGCATCCCCCCACCTGCTCCTCTAACACTTGGTTTTCAGGGCTTTGAATGCTTTGTGCACATACCTTGGGCTCAGTTATTACAAACACTGATAATCTGCTTCCTCAAGGCTTGTTTCTGTCTTATTTGAAGACAGCTGTAATTAATAATCTCCTTTTAAGGGCCTAATTTCTTTTTAGTTAAAGCCAACTTTCATCTCATTACTAATCTTCCTTTTATTTTAAAGTCAACTTTCATCTCATTACTAATCTCTCTTTTATTTCAAAGGAGGCTCTAAAGTTAGAGAGTGAGCAGACATCTGTAGAAAATAATGACATCTGTGAAAATATTTAATTGCAATTTTTATACGAAAAGTTTTAGTCTGACTTCCAAATAACTCCAGATCTATGATGATTTTAATGTTCAGCACACCCTTCACACCCCTCCTCACCATTTCTCTGTGCTTGCTGACAAAAAAGCCTCGGTATCGTGAAGTTGAAATATTTTTTCAGATTTTTTTGCCATTTTTTTTTTCACTCTGATTTTTTTTTACCACTTCCCCATACTGGTACAAGTATTTCTTTTACCCTGCAATATTTGTGGTGTTGGAACAGGAACTTAGGTTGGGAAAGATCTCCATGACCATCAAGTTCAAGCTGTGCTTGATCCCCACCTTGTCCCCAACCCAGAGCACTGAGTGCCACCTCCAGGAATTCCTTGGACACTCCAGGCCCCCTTTTGGCAGACTAAAATACAATATTCTGGATCTTATATTAAATCCTAGACAGAAATTCAACTCCCCTTTTTCCCCTGTTCCACCATCTTGGTGAAGTTGTAGGGTACTTTGTCATGAAGAGAAACAACAATCCCCTCTCCTTCACCCAAAAAATTGCTCCTGTTATTTCTTACATTTCAATCTTCCGTAAGATTAAATGTGTCACATCAAAAATTGTCATTGACCTGAAGCTGACTGGTTATCTGCTACGAAGGTGGTATTTTAATTACCAAAGTTAATTACCATCTCCATGGAATGCAATTTCCTAACTTCATGCAGTTGTAAAATAGGAAATGGAAAGTACAAGCGATGCAAAATCCACAGAAGGTCTACACAAAGGCGTCTGTATGACTAATTGGTCTGAAATTTAATCAGTTAAATTTCTGTTTCATGTTCCTTTGATAAGATTATCTTAATTACTTTTTACAGTATCTAAGTAGGAAAGATAAAGAAAAAACAATCTGCTGAAGGGGAAAACTAATTCATAAGTCTAAAGGGAGAGAGGAAAATAAGGGGAGGGGGAATACACAGCTGTTGATTAGGCCACAAAAGCCCCAATCTTGTACTTCCAACACTTGATGTTTCAGAGTAGTCAGGAATATATGAAAGCCTCAGAAAGCTGAACTTCTACTCAATCAACCTGCACAATGTTTTTGGTCCTCATCTCCTTTCAAAGGCTCCATATGTGCACTGGTTGTAGACAAATATGAGAAAATCAGGGCAAGGATCATATGGTCTATCAGCATCAAGGCTGCCCTTGAGGGGTACTAGTACTGCTCTGATATTTTATGTACTTTACATGGTAGTTTTACAGTCCTTATCATCCAGAGGGGGAAAAAAATCCCATAGAATTAGAGACTCAAAAGACTTAAGAGAAATTTTCTTTGCAATGTCAAAGGTGCAGACGTACAAAATCTCACCAGTGGAGAACTCCAGGGCATTTTGATTTTTGCTTTCTCTGAAACTTAACAAAGATTCCTCATTGGTTTGGGAGGCCCTTAAAGTCCATCCCATTTCCCCCACCATGGGTAGGGACACCTTCCACTACCCCAGGGTGCTTCAAGCCCCGTCCAACCTGGCCTTGGACACTTCTAAGGGCAACCACAGCTTCTCTGGGGATTCCAACCCCTCATCACCCCCACAGGGAACAATTCCTTCCAAAATCCCATCCGTGCCTGCCCTGTGTCAGTGGGAAGCCGTTCCCTGTGTCCTGTCACTGCAGCCCTTGTCAAACATCCCTCCCTGCCCTTCCACACGAGTCACGCTAAGCCCAGCACGACACGAGTCATGCTGGGGACATCTCCTGTGCCAGCAGCCAAAGCCAGCCCCAGAGCAAGCTCAGGAAAATTATCTTTGGATGTGTCTCAAGAACTCTTTATGCATTCAAGATGCCACATCAATTCTCACGCTGCTGTAACATCCTCCAACAAACAGCAGCAGGGAGAAGGCAGCAGCAGCAGCACGGACCCAGGGCAGGGCAGTGCCAGGAGAGCCTGGCTGCGCCTTGGCAGAGCAGAATGGCAACTGGGAGCAACTCCATGTCCCTGCCCCACAGGAGCAGCCAGGCCACGGCTCCATTTTCACCTTTCATTGCTCATCACTCTCCTCTCTGTCGTTTTCCTGCTGGAGACAGAGGTGATGGATTTGGGCTCCCCAGAGAGAGGGTGAGCTCTCTGAGCACCCATCTCCCAGTCCTGCTGATTTCCAGCTGGGAATGAGGGGCTGGGACACAGGGAATGGAGCTGCCCTCATGCCTGGCAGACCAGCACCATCCTCCCTGGCTGTGGAACAAACACCAGGGATGATCCCATTACCTGGTCTAGTTTAGGTGTCTTCACCCATAGGGGTGGAACAAGGTGGTCTTTAAGGTCCCTTCCAACCCAAAACATTGTATGATTCAATAATCACATCATTCCAGTGTTATTTTAGAGGGGATTTGGGATCATTTGCCCCCCAGCTCACCTCACTAAACTGTTCCTTAGACATGGGCTAAGCCAGCAGGCACTGTGCTCACAGGGTGCTTTAACACATTTCTATAGATTCATTCCCTTCTCCATAAAAACCCAACTATGGATTCATTCCCCTCTCCACAAAAAAATCTCTCTACAAGCTTCTGATTTTAAAAATACATTGTTTTCTCCTCTCTTCAGCTATGAACTCTTGCCTTGGAGCCAAATCAAGTGCCTTAGTGCTATGTAAAAGCTGTTCATTTTTAATTTGATAGAAGAGGTTCATTGTTTCAAAATGTATGGTTTTGATAAGTGTGATTTCTGTGAAATTAAAACAGAGTAAAATTAATGTCTGTAGTTATTTCACTTCAATTATGCCAGCTTTACATTTGCATAAAATATTGTTTTCATTCCTCTTTAGTGCAACACATAATAAGGCTTTGTATTTTTAATTTATCCAGAGGAAAAAATATGAAGGTTCTGCAGCCATGTGGAGAACTCTGTTAAGAGGAATTTCAGACTTAGTTTCATTTAGCTTAAAAACTAGAATTTGGACTGCCAGAATTTCTCTTACAATGCAAGTCTGCTTCCTTTTCAAATAATACTCAATTTACACCATTTTAAACCTACACTCTTTGGGCAAACAGTCACCTGAAGTCTGTTCAGTATTTCTGTAAACCTCATCCTGTTACTCCTTTTCTTCTGTGGTGGAAATAAGAGTGGGATATGTTTTAAATTAAAAAGATCAGACAAAAACAAACCCCACAAGATGGCTTATCCAAACCCTCTGAACTCCACAGGCTGTTTTCACCCATACCAGGGATATGGAGCAAGGTCCTCTCTCTAAAATTAAATGAAGATCCTGAAGGAACTCAGGTTTAATTACATCACAGACCTCAAGTGCCAACTGGAAGTGACAAGAGACACATTGTGATCCCAAACTTTTGCTCTGCCAGTACTAGAAATTACAGAGAGCAGAGGTTGTTGAAGTGTTGCATTATAATATTTATTTAAGAAATAAATTGAATCCTGGAGACTTTTGAGCCGCCTCACCCTCCTGGGATTTCTGGTCCCTGTGATAATTAACAGAGATGGACTTAACCAACGAGCACCTCTCCTGCTGCTGTCCACAGGCAATTTAGGAGTGGGATAAATTGCTAAAAGCTCCATGTGAGCTGGCAGTGCCACCGATTCCCCCCGCTGCTCTCAGCTGCTTTGATTCTCCAGACACGAAAAAGACAGGAGTTATGCATTAATTACCATCCAATATTCTTAATCAACATCAACTATCAAATTCTTCGTCAAGCTCTCGATCACAAACTTAATCATGCCTAGCCCAAACTGCTTCACCCCGTTAAGTGGCATTCATTAAAAAGGCTCTGCTATCACATCATCAGGCACTTCCCAAGCGCGAGACTCTCTCAGTGACAAACAAGGTGCAGTTGGAGCAATCACTGTGGGGCAAAGATGGCATTAATTAAAGAGGATGGACGTTTAACTTCACACGAGCCAAGCAGCTCCACATGAAAAGGGAATCTAGAGCTCCAGTTCCAATGTTTATCCATTTGGAAGACCCTTGTGATACCTCCTGCTCCAGCAAAGAGAGGATAAAACTGATGAAGAAGAGTAGCAGTGAAAAATTAAAATCTCTTTTTTATGTTATGAAAGGTAACAAGTCCTTCTCGGAGTAAGGAATAATTGGAAGAGCAATTAGAGCTCCCCTGGGATGTTTAGGCACATCTCATTTTAAACACTGAGCTTTGTTCCCAACGTGTTCCCCCTTCACCACACAACAGCTCTGAGCAGCAGTGAGGGTGGCTGGGAGCTCCTCTCCAACCCTCACAGCTGGAATTGTGTCCTCTGCCACTGGAACAGTCCCTGTCCCTCTGCACACACGGCTGAACCCCCCGGATCTGAACACCAGGTTACCCATCCCACAGGCTCCATGGCATGGCTGCGTCCTGCAAAAATTCACTACCTAGGAAATTATTTTATTTCTCCCCAGAGTTTTATGGGAAGAGGACAGGGGGACACATTGCTTTTGATCACTTGGTTTCTCCAGTCAAAATGCACCAATGGATGCAATTCCAATCCATCAAAACGCACAATGAGAAAGAAGGAAAAAATTCCTGATTTTCTATCAAATGCAAGTAGAGAAGTCTTCTTAACCAGACAGTTTGGAAATCCAGGTTGACTGTTCTGTAAATCCCCCCAGTCCATAAAAAAACACCAGGATAAGATGTCCATTATGACAAATAAGCACTTAATAAAACTTTGAATCAGTTTTTCTACATCTTTGTTAAAAAAAAGAAATCTATGTGGAAAAAAATGTTGACAACTGAGAAATTTCCATTAATTCAACACATGATATGTTCTAAACACAAGTGAATTCCTTGGACAATTATGAATGAGTGGTTACTACCCAAGAAACAATTCTTTTAACATTCATTAAAAGATTTCTGTCACTCAGAAGCTGTAGAACAAACGGAATCTGCAGGCTTTGAAAATTAAATGCAAACTTGTACCTGATTTATTACAGGGATGTTGTAATCAATAATAGAATTGAAGCTTGAAAGCACAAGGTGTCCTCTGACAGCAGAGCATCTTCTTCATCCCCTCCCTGCCCCAGCTGACGTCTGATCCACCGCATCTCTGGTAATAAGAACCCCTGTCTGCCAAAGGAGAGACATCTCCAACTATTGATTTCTTTATTATTATTTTTTTTTTTTACACACCGAGTACCTGGGTAGATTTAATGGAGCTCTCTCCCCCTGTTTTGTATGTGCACAGAGTCTGATCTCACTTTCAAAGCTGGGCCTTTTGTCAGGAGGAAAGGGTTTGAGCTGATCCTGGGGAGGTGTTATCTCCAAAGATCATCCATCCCTGATCACCCTGGGTCATTAACTAATTCCAAGCCTGGTGACTCTGATCTTTCTGGCCAGTGGCGAGGATCTTCAAGCTAAAATTCACTTTTTCTGGCTGTGCTTTACTTCCACCCCTCCCAACACCAGCACAGGAGCTCCTTCCCAAGCAGCACAAGGATGGGTTTGCCTGCTACATCCCATAAACCTGCTTCCCCCTCTGCAGCTCAGTAACATCATTTGGGATCCAGGGTCTTCCAACAACAATTCCCATCCCTGGGGAAGGTCCCAGAGGGAGCAGGTGACTTTTCCAACCTCATAACTGAGCAGATTCCACACACAACAAATTCCACATGTGGGCTGACCTTCAAGGAAGCCCCGAGGACCAGGTGTTTATCAGAGATCTCAACAACCCAGCAGGGAATGTGCTGCCTCAGCAAAAAGGTCTGAGAAGGCAAAAAGAAAATATTGGAGAGAAGAGTTAACCTCTGTTTTCCAAAAGTGTGGCTAAGCCTTTATGTCCCCAGATCTGGACATCAAACCTCAGGTTGGGAACAATAAAATAAACAATTAAGAAGTGATATTTTGAGGGAAATAGGCACAGAATGCTTCTTACAGAATGAATAAAATTTCTGTTTAGTGTAATAAGGAAAATGAAATTACTGCTGCACTTTTCTTCTTCAAAGAAAGTTCTTTAAGTGATTGAAATTTCATCACTTGAGTGCTTGTATTGTATTAAAATACATCTCATACATGCTGTAGGTTAAACTTCTCATTGCCTCTTCCCACTTTCTATTGATACAGTGCACAAAACAGATGTAAGAGTGCTCCAAACCTAAACTTCCTGCACTAAAACCTCTCTAACCCTACTAGAAATGAACCTATTAACCCTCCATGCACTCCTCTGCAGCATTAGCACATTTATGGCTATTCAAAAGTATTATTTATTGCATCAACACATCAGTGCTACTCTACTCCTATATACATGTATATGCTTGAATATCCGCTGAATTTCATTTACTGTCACCACCAATTGCTGAACAAATTTCACAACTTTTTCCCTTTTTCTCCAAAAAAATAACTTGGGCTTTCTCCAGCATATCCCCAAATTTCCATACTGCTGACCACTGTACTTTTGTGCTTTGCCAAGCACTGTGCATCCACCCTTAAACTGAGCTTAATCCTTCAATCTTAAAAAAAATATGTTCATCATAGAGTAATTAACACACTGTCATTAGCCACAGCCAGCTTAGCGAGACCCAAATTTTCTCAAACACAATCTGGAAATGCAATTAATTCCTCAAGTACACAACTTTTCATGTTGTTAAATCTCTATTGTCACCTTAAATTCCAGGCACCTTCAGGAAATCCAGTGGTGTCACAAAGGTTTAAAAGAACCAATCTAAGTTTCAATGGCAAGGAGAGATTATTTGGATACAAAAAAAAAGCCTTTTTGCTTCCAGAATTCCTGCTAGCTTTGCCTCACTCCACCTGCACCCTGGGAGCCATTGAAATACAAGCTGGAGGAGAAGGCTTTAAAATCCACTCACTTTTCTCCAATACCTGCTTCCAGGTGTTTGGGGTTTAATGCAGCTGCCTGATACCAACAAGTAAATGGTCACTTTTACTCCTTCAGTGCCCCGATAAAATCAACCTGAGGGACTGCAAACTGTGAGGAAACAACAAAGCTGAGCAGGCTGGAGAGGTATCAGGAGATAATCACATCCTCAGGACATTTATCCACCGTGCGAGATAAGAACCACCGCCAGAATATGATTATCTGCTGATAACAAGAAACCCTGGAGTTTGCACAGTGCTGCAGGAAGCTCATTATGGGGATGAAAAGCTGTGTTTATTGTTCCTGAATGTGGGGCTGGCAGCTGAGAGCTGCGTGTGGCAGCTGCGGGGGGCCAGCTCACGACACGAGCTCTTGAGGTGACCACCTGGACACTGAAGTGAGCCCCTCTGAGCTGAAACTGCCCCGGCACAGCATTTAATCTCCTCCTCCCAGGAGCTCCACTGGTTGATTGAGATGGATCCACTTGAAGGGAGAATGAAGTTGTATCAGATCATTGAAAAGAAAAAAAAAAAAATATCTAGCAAAAAAGGAATGATAGGAATAAAGGATGGCCTTGTGGATAAGGAAAAATAAAGTTCTCACAAATTCTATCACCATATTTGACTCAGAGGTCTTTGCAAGGGTGTCACTTCTCTCCTACAATAGGGATATAAATAAGTTTAGATATGGAATGGTTTTACTGTCCTGTCAATGCCTCAGTTCCAAAAGGAACCCAATCCTACCAACACATCCCAGGCTCCAAAATAAATAAACCCAGCCTTGGGACAACCTTCTCCTCCAGGCAACTTCTGCCAGGGAATGAAGTTCTGCTCCAGAATGGCCATTCATTCCCTCAGGAGCTCCAAACCACATTCATGCCCTTTTTGCTCTTGATTGAGCCAAATGATTCTGCATGGAGGGTGGAAAGAGTGGATCAAGGCCAGCAAAGAGCCTGAGCAGGGCTGGCACAGCACTGGAACAGGCTGCCCAGAGAGATGGTGGCTCTCCATCCTTGGAGAGGCTCAAACCCCAGCTGGACACAGCCCTGGGACCCTGCTCTGGCTGCCCCAGCTCTGACTGGGGGCACTGGAAGGTCTCTGGGCTCTTCACCAGCTGCAGCCATTCTTTAATGCCCTTCAAAGATATCTTTTCCCCATGAAAACCAAAATGTGCGGTGAGGGAGGGGAAGAAGTAATTTCACATTGATTAATTTATTTTTCTAAATGAAAAACACTTCCAAAGAGCTCCCAAGCCCAGACATTCATCCAAAAATTCAAGCACAACTTGAGGTGTTCTGGTGCCTCAATATAAACAGATGAGACTTTTGATTCCTGATGCAGAAAAGCTAATTTTTTATTTACATAGCTCATATTTTATAGGATTATTAGAAGGCACTGTGTTAGATCTAATTGGCTAATAATATATGGACACTTAGTTCATTGGTTGGTAAATGGCATTTTGCTTATTTATTAAATATCTCTGTTTCTAGACGGTTGATATTTTTCCTACTGATTCTCATGGGATAGTTTTCTTGTTTTTGTATGTGTGAACAGTTCTGTTACTAGAATAATTTGTTGGGCTGTTTTTTATTCCTGTAATTTTTTTACATGTGAACTTACAAGCCAACTGCTAGTTTAGCTAGAGTAGCAGGGCTTGAACTATATTTTATAAGGCTTTTCTTTTATAATATCTTAACCTGCATGCAACATTCAGTCAGGTTTTTCTCTCTGTTCCTCATTCCAGGCTCACCACAGACAGAAAACGACCTAATTCAGTGCCTTCAGTTCCTTGCCAGACTCAAAAATCAAATTTAAGGATTGGATAACTCCGACACAGTGGGTGCTATTTTGTCCTACCAGCTCCATTTCACTCAGCAAAATGTCAAGTGTGTCTATGTGGACAAGAGGCTTCTGCTTCATAATCTCCTCTCCTCGGCTCTCAAAAGCTCTTGGAGAGCCTCTGGAGAGGCAGGAATTCCCTGCAGAGCTCTGCCCCCTCTCCTCCCTCCTGGAGGGGATCATTCCCTTCCCTTCACTCAACTGGTGGCACTCAAGTGGCTTTGCTTTGCTTTTAGTTCCAAGCGCTTTATTTTATTTGTGTTTACTTCCTCTGATAGTAAACCCGCCACCCAGACATCTGTAGCTGCAGGGAAACTTTTTTTTTCCCTAAAAAATACAGAAGGAAAGCAGAACCAGAATGTCTCTAAATAAGAGACCTTAAATTCATATCCTATTTTCTCCCACTTTTTTTTTTTTGTCACATCACTGCTAGTTAAGGCATCACTTCACATAATTATGGAGATGTTTTAATTGGGGACATGATAATCAAGCGACAAAAATCATGTAACAACAAACAGCTTGATTTTTTTAACAGGTAACAAACAAAGTTAAGGAAACCCCAAATTTCTCCTAAGGATCATTTGCCAGATTACAATTCAATGCTCCATGATTATAGATTTCTTTTCTTTCCTCAATTTAGACTTGCAAAGATTAAGTCTTAAAAAATGTTTAAAAAAGGAAATTTGGTAAAACAAAAAATAAATAGATTTTTTAATCTCCTTCTAAAAGGAATCTTTTTCTAACCCTACACCTTTACTTTCAGCACTTCTTTCCCCCCTTCAAAACATGTAAACAGCTTAATGTTTTAGGATTGGAACATCATTTATACTTCAGGCATGACTAGACATTTCCATAATTTCATCAATACCATCCCAAAGGGCCCTGATGCTGGCTGTGCTGAAAGTACATCATCTACCACAGCTTCCTGATGGATAAAAGAATAAACAGCCTTATTTTTATCATCCTAGATTAGTGCAAATATTGCAGCCCAGTGCATGTGGAAAACATGCCCACCATCTGAAATCCTCAACAGCCCAATTAGGAGAACATAAAATACTCCTCAGGAAAAGAAAACTGTGTAAAGGTCTGGTTTGATGTCAAAGATTTGAGATACAGCCACGCAGGACAGTGATTTCAGAAATGGAAATGGAAGAAGTTGGCTTGTTCCCTGCTCCTGTAAAGTGTTTTTCTGATTCCAAGTGAATTATTGCTAATTACTGCCATGAAGAACACAGAGAGGCAGAGCTCTCTGCCTGTGTTTAGGGAAAGCTCACTGCACTAATCCAAATGACAAATGGAAGTTTTCCACAATATTTTAGGGGGATAATTGTGCCATCTGGGAAGCCATGTCACAGCTGTAACAGAGTGAGCAGGCCCAGGGTGTGCAGCAACTCCTCCTGTGCCGAATTCATTTCACTTAATAGATTCATCTTGGAGTTTATTTATTTATTTATTTTGAACATCCTGGGACTTGGAGCATTGTAACAGGGCTGCCTGGATATGCATCAAATGAGCTCTTTCTTGGAGCTTTTATTATAGATATTATAGCAGAAGTGTATCAGTAGCTCTTCTCGAGATCATTATCAGGAAACTACAAATTAAAATTCATTTCATCAGGACCAGTTCCTTTATCCTGCAGCCCTGTGCTATCACTTCTCTCCTTTAGAAAAAAGGGTTTAGGAGAAGAAGAACAGACAATAATTCCCAAATATATAGACCTTAATATTGTGTTAGCAGTGAGAATGCACAAAAGCTCCTGTGGTGGGAGGAGATGATGAGCAGCATTCCATGGAGGAATCTGAGAGGATCTGGGGACATTATGGCATGAACAGCACAAAGAATTCCATGTAAATGCCAAGATTAAACCCCCAGCAGCTGGGATCAATCCGTGCCTGACGACAATTTAATACGTGTGAGAGTAGGAGGATTACATGTCACACTGGGACCACCAAATTTCCATATGGGGACCTTTCCACTTCCCTATCAACAGCTGCAGCTCACATTCCAACATTCCTTTTAATCCCTTTAATCCACACTGTGCAAAGCCCAGGACCAGAGCTCCACTTGCAGCAGAGGTCCTCGGAAACCTGGAGCTGCTCAGGTGGTCCCTGGGGACAGCTTCATTCCATACCCCTATGACCATCCATGGAAAAGCCCTCGTGGATGTGAGGAGAGTGCTGGAAGGAGCAGAGGACAGCAGCAGAGCCCTTTGCCTCTCCTCAGCCACGCTGAATAACTCCCCAGGGCAAGGAGGCATCACAGCAGCCTCATCCAGGCACTCTGCATTTGCTTCTGTGCTCACTCTGCCCCTTCCTCCCGGAGCTGGGGCTCAGCCAACGCTCCTGGGGCTGCTCTCACCAGGGCTCCCCCAGCTCCAGACCCTCAGCTGCAATAATCACAGCTTGATGTGAGATCAGAACAGAAAGTCTGATTTCCCTGCACATGGCTGCTGCTCCTGACAGCCACTGGAGTGCCCAGAACAGCATCCCAGCCCCAGGAGCAGCCACTGGAGCTGCCCAGAACAGCATCCAGCCCCAGGAGCAGCCACTGGAGCTGCCCAGAACAGCATCCAGCCCCAGGAGCAGCCCCTGGAGTGCCCAGAACAGCATCCAGCCCCAGGAGCAGCCACTGGAGTGCCCAGAACAGCATCCCAGCCCCAGGAGCAGCCCAGAACAGCATCCCAGCCCCAGGAGCAGCCACTGGAGCTGCCCAGAACAGCATCCAGCCCCAGGAGCTGCCCAGAACAGCATCCCAGCCCCAGCAGCAGCCCAGAACAGCATCCCAGCCCCAGCAGCAGCCACTGGAGCTTCCAGAGGAGCTGCCCTGCCCAGAACAGCATCCCAGCCCCAGAAGAAGCCACTCCTGACCCACACAGGGGATGGGAGGTGAGCTGTGCTGGCATCCCATAGGATCCAATTCCTGCCTTCAGCCTCACCCTTCCCTCTGAGCTCAGGGCATTTCTCTCTGCTCTCCCCACTCCAGACCAGGTACAAATAAAACATGTTGGAACCTGGCATTGCTTTATTCTGCTGTGCAAGGTCCCAAACCCCACACCCAGCTGCAGTGACCCTTGCAAGAACAGGAACACAGCAGAGCTTGCACAGCAGGAATATCCAAAGTGACAAATCCATAGAAAATATCTAATTACAGACTGGTTTACCTGGCACAAATATACTGCACCTTAAGCAGGCAAGAGCTCTCATCTATCTGGTTTTGTAAAGCTTTCCAAACCTTTCTTTGGGTCCATGTAACCCTTTAATGGAGGGAACCTCCCTTTCATGCAGGACAAGTCAGTAGACCACATTGTTGTCTAGTCAGTGAGAATGTTTAATGCCTTTTTAATATAAACACCACCCAGAATATCCTGCAAAAAGGGCAAATTAGGTGCCAATTCCTGCATTGACAATTTGAGAAGACTGTGGTGTGAGCAGAGCAGAATTCCTACCGCTAATTGCTTCAGTGTGATTTCTGCCAGCAGGTGCTACAGGAGGAGTAGGATCCTAGCAGATAACAATACTGCAAATTAAAAATAGAATCTGCATCAAATTAACATACCACTAAATTTGGGACATCAACAGAAATGCACTGGGAAAGTCAGCAGCAAGACCCAAAAATCCCTGGATTCGCACCAGTTTCAGACACAAAGTCACCTGAAAACAGCAGTGGGGAAGTTTTGGAGCAAAGACAAGCAAGGGGTCACAGAGAGAGAGCAGGAGTGAGATCCCGACCTGGGTAATTCCATTAACTTCAGGGAAATTGCATCAGGCTCCACCAGAGATGCTGAATTTGGCACCAGTTCTGTGGAATGTACACTGAATAAGGGACACAGGATTTTCTGTTTGCTGCTGCCTTGGTTTTACTGCATTTTTACTGAGCTGTTGCAAAAGTCACTTTTATTTGGATTTAGACGCACAAGAAAAGCTAAATATGTTTAAGACAAAACAGTTTTATTAATTATTCTAAAAAGCAACCGAGTGTTTCCTAAAATATAAACCACTACCTATGTTTTATACACCTATCCCTCTATTTTTCCATCACTCAATTTTCTTAAAAATATAAGCAAATGCCCCAAAAAACCATCTGAAAATCCTAGTTCTCCATGAAATCCCATGGCCATGAGTGGCCATCACACTTCCCTAATGAAGTGACTTCACACTTAATTTTTGGTTCACTGAGTTGTTTTTTGGATAAAGAGACCAAGAAATAAATATTCTGTGAAGAGATATTCTCATCTGGGGGATGAAATCCCTTCAGGATCATGGAATGAGGCAGCTCCTTGCCACAGGGAATTTGCTGTTACTCAGGAATATTTTAAGGGCTCGATCCAGACATCAGGAATATTTCCAAGATCAATGAAGGCAGCTGGATTTGAGGCTGTGAGGAGGAGTTTGATTTGTGGTTTCATCCAAACCGGAATGGAGAAGACTTAAAGCCCATCCAATTCCACCCCACCATGGACAGGGACACCTTCCACACACCAGGATCCTCAAAATCAGGATGTGGGGATCACAAAAAATCATTAAAAACAGAGCAGAGAATCATTAAAACCAACAACAACAAAAAAAAACTGGGGCAAAGCTCCAAGCCCTGCAGAGTATATTTAATAGGCAGCACCACAACAAATTAAAAAGAAGGCTCCAAACAATGGCATCTCCTGCAGGAGGAGCAGTGACAGCTCCCCAGGACGGGAAATGGCCGTGCTGGAACAGCAGCGATTTTCAGGGAATTACTGGCGTGCTGTGTTTGGTTTGCTGTCTCCCACCTTGCGTTTCCCAGACTGTATCAAAGCACAGACTATAACAGCTCCAATTTCTCTCACAGCAGCTACACCATGTGAGAAAAATTGACAGATTAAATAGAATGTAGCTGCCAAAGCAACTGTGAACTATGGCTGCCCGAGAGAAGAAAATGATGTTCCTGAGTATCATGTTAAGAAGAGCTTTTGTGATCAAATGCAACAAGAGTCCATTTCATTATAAGGCACTTTAAAAAAAAAGCAAAAAAAGCAATTTTTCCCCTCAGCCCAGAGCATTCCTGCAGCTCACACAACCCTCCTGCCTCCCCACCCGAGGTACAAGTGCCACACACAGAACAAACATACACCTTGAATTTCTCTGGGCTGTGGGCACTTCTATTTTGATGAATTCAAGCCCAACCAGCTTCAAGAAAGGAGAAAAAACACCCCCATATGTGGCCCTAACAAAAACTGATGATGCTGTGCTAAATGAGCCCCTCTCTGGGCTGACGAGGCGGGCGCTCATCCAGCCCCAGCCCTGCGAGTTCAGTGCTTTATCAACGCTGACATGCACATGCCTAAGTGCCACTGACATCTGCATACATGCCTTATTTATCTTGCTCTGCCTTCATTAAAAGGACAAATTGATGTCTCAAACATTTTAAGCTCGTCACAGAATTCTCCCGGGCTCAGCAGAACGTGCCCCACCGCTGCTGTGCTCTGGGGGGTGGGCAGGGGATGGGGAGATAAAGGGGTTTTGTGGTTTGTTTATGGAAAAATAAATGCCTGTCATACCCCACACTGAGAATCCAGAATCCCAGAACGGGATACCACAGAATCCCAGAATGATTTGGGTTGGAAATGACTTGGGTCAATGATTTGGGTTGGAAGTGCCACCCCTGCCATGGGTAAGGACACCTTCCACTGGCCCAGGCTGCTCCAAGCCCCACTGTCCAACCTGGACACTTCCAGGGATGATGTTCCTCAGTATCATGTCAAGAAGAGCTTTTATGATCAAATGCAACAAGAGTCCGTTTCATTATAAGGCACTTAAAAAAAAAAGCAAAAAAAGCAATTTTGGGGCCTGCCCACCCTCCTAGAGAAGAATTTCATCCCAATATTCCATCTAACCCTGCTCTCCGGCAGTGGGAAGCCATTCCCACCTGTCCTGTCTCTACATGCCTCTGTAAACAGCTCTCTCCATCGAGATTTGCAACTTCAGCCTGCATTAAACTAAAGATAACATAAAAAAGGGTTTTTTAACAGCTCATAATTTAGCCATTGGGATGAAAATTGTAATAATCCATTTGTAGGCTCCATTCCTGTGAAGTTGCCAATAAGTGTGATTTCATCAGCCCTTTGTAAAAAAGCAGTGAATAAAGCAGTGATTTTTAGGAGCTCTGACAGAGGCAGGAGCAGAAGCTCTGATGTCCTCTGGAGACGGGTGGGACAAGAGCTCCAGCTCTTCCAGGCACAGGTGAAATGAGTGTTCTAATGAACCAGCTCCATTTCTACAGCTTCAAACTGAGCCCAAGCCCTGGTGACTCTGATTTCTGCGTGGACTCTGGTCCTTCATTGGCAAAGTAAACGCCAGAGTCAAACCACAGCATCTTTGGAGGGAAGAGATCTCCAAACCCTTCAGGGATTTGCCATTTAGCTGACTTTTACAAGGCAGCAGAAACAGGAGAAACCACCCAAGCCAGCACTGAGACTCCTCTTGAGCTCAGCCCTCCCCACAGAGCCTCCTGAGCTACTCAGTGTGACAGGATCCCAGCTCCAAACTGAAACAAAATTATTAATCCAATTATTAATCCAACAAAATTATTAATCCAACAACTGACTCTCAAGGTTCTTTCTTTTGCCTGAATTTTTCAGATTTTTTTCCTAACTAATGCAATTTCTTAATCATAAAGAATAATTTCTGCATTGTAAATAGGGGACAGGTGAGGGAGCAGAACAGCAGAACTTGTACCTCACAAAGGCTCAGCAACTTGTAGAATGCTCAAATACTTCAGTTTTACCTTAGACAGAGCACCCTGGTCTGTACAAACTGAATGCTCAAAGTAATGTTAAGCAGCTGATTTTAGATGAGAAAGGCAAGAGTGGTTCAAATCAAACAGAGAATTTATAATTAACAAAACCCTGAGTTATCTCTGGCTTCAAGCACTGCTTGTGGCTCCTTCAAGCTGCAAGAGAGAACAGAGGGGAAGGCAGGAGAAATCCCTGTTTTTCCTGAATTCCAGTCAGACTTTAATTTTGGAAGCAAGGCTGCTTCTTGGTTTCACTCTGAGAATTCTCCTCCCATTTCCAGCTCTCCCCACATCACTGCAGTGCAAACCCTCTGCCAGGAGTGGTCACAGGGAGGAAATTCAGCATTTCCCATGGCCTGGATGGGTTTCATGGAGCCCTTTGGGAGCTGATAACAATTACACAGCATTTTTGTGGATATATTCAGCTCCACCTGCAACCACCTTATTTCTAGCTTGTTATCTCAGAATCCCAGAATGGTTTGGGTTGGAAAGGACCTTAAAGCTCATCTCATTCCATACCTTGTCATGGGCAGGGACACCTTTTACTATCCCAGGTTGCTCCAACCTGGCCTGGGACACTTCCAGAGCAGCCACAGCTTCTCTGGGCAGCTCCTTACCCACCAAAGTGATTTCCAAAGAATCATCACCAAGCGATTTTAAGGAGGGACATAAGCACTGCGTGTAAATGAAACCAAGCCAAGTCAGCTGCAAACATTCATAGATCTCCCGTGCTTCAGTCAATGGTTTCTGCAAACCTTGAGTGGCTGCTGGAATCTGTCACCATTTCCTGCTCCTTTCACTGCTCCAAAGAAACCAAAGAGATGGAGCTGAACCAGTCTGCACTGGGCCCAGCACTCACACCAGCAGCTCTGCTAATGAGGGTGCAGCTCAATAAATGGTGTTCCACACAGATTCAAGGACTAAAGGAACAGCTGTACACTTGTACTCGTCTTGGTACAAATTTTCTGTTTCAAAACATAATTATAGGCCGGGGGAGTAAGGAAGATAGAATAAGAGCATGATGAACGTTACAAAAACTACCAGGAAAGCAATTATTTCCAATCAAAGTGTGCTGGATTAGCCCAGAAGCATTTTTCTTTTGAAGCCTTACAAGTTATCTGATGGGAGCTGAAGTATTTGATGAGCTCAGCTGGTGAGCACAGGGGGACAGGGCAGGGGGGACACCTGGCACAGGTAGGGAGGGATCTCTGCCCTCAGACAGGGCTGGGGATGCTCCTCTGAGCCTCTCTCTGCTCTCTCCCTGCCAGGATCAGCTCTCCAGACAGGCAGCACATTTAATAGAAGGGAAATGATTTCGGATTACAGTGATCAATGCTGGAAAACAGTGACCCGGGGATACAAAGCTACAGTTCATAAAATACCAGCAGAGATTATCACACTCAAAGTACTTCCATTTCAGTTGTTCTGACCTTCAATTGGAGCTGATTTCTTTTTTTTTCCCTCCTTAAGCCCTTTAAATCTTCTGTTGAAAATACCACGGTGTTGAAGACTGGCCTGCAGCAGCATTTAGAGGATTTCCCTCTTGCACGGCTCCATCCAAGGCAGGTGCTGGGATTCCTCCCACAAGAGGTGGCTGGTTCAAAGCCAAAAGGACTCTTTGAAAACCCCCAGAGCAATCTCATTTCAAGACTAGCACGTGCGTCCATAAAGCAAGCTTCACTCACACTGCCTCTGCTCCATTCTCCCTCTGAATAGATCCTGGAACATGAAAATGCTCTGCAGAGATGCTGCTGCTCAGCAGAACGAGGCTGCTGAGTGTTACCAGCACCAGAGGCAGCAGAAAGACAGAAGGAATGGGAAATGTAAGGGAGGCCCTGTCAGTCATTTCTCTAAAAAAAAAACCAACAAACCAATAAAACAGAGTCTGACAAGAACATTCAGCTGTTGTTTGGTTTCTGGGGCAATGCAGTATGCAAGTGGTCAATGGCTGCTCTTTCCTGGAGATAAATGTGCCCATAAAAGCATTTTAAATCATGGAGGACATTACTCACAGCAGTGCTGAATGATGGACGTGCCAGCTACGGAGGTGATTTCTTTGCTGAGCTGCTCTGCAGAGCAGCACAAGTGCTCAAACCAAAATAAGCTCCTCACACCTACAACACTTCTGAGAAGACTCATAAAATAAGACAAGATAAACCACGTTTTAGGCTAAGAAGTTCATGTGTGCTCACCAGAACCGAGATGACAGATGTGTCTGTCTGCAGCCAGCCTCCTCCTCAGCCAGAAATAAAACACACAGCAAACACAGCCGGGCTGCTTGCTGTCATCCCTCATTGTTCACATCTTTGAGGAGATAACCCAGGCCCTTCAAACAAGCAAAACACTCCTAAAACCACCCTGGAGCTGCCTTTATGAAATGGCTTTTCGTTCTCTGCTTTTCCATGCAAATACTCTAAATAAGTGGGGAAGATTCCCTGGAGAAAGGCACCAATATTAAAAGTTCTGGGCATTCTAAGGAGGGTCTTTATCCCAAGCTGATCTCCAAACTCAACCCCTCTCCAGCAGATTTCTCTGCAGACACATCCAAATGTCACACAAGACAATTTTATGGTCAAATCATGCCTGGCTTCACCAGCTCCTATTTTCCCAACTGCCAGAACCACCCCTGCAAGAGTTAAATTCTGATGTAATAAAAAGCAAGAAAATATTTCCAACCCTTGGCCCACCTTCCAGCTCAGTAAATAGCAGGGGAATTATTTAAAGCAAATAAACTCCATTTGCACTATTCCCAACCAACAAAACATCCAGTGGAGCCTTGAACAGCTCCCTCTCCCAGGATGTTCACTGATCCTGCTGTTAAATGCATTATTTCTGCCCCACCCATGGGAAATAACAGATAAGGAAGGATTTAGAAATGAATGAGGGGGTCAGGGCCTCCTCAGATGAGACCTTTAAGTCAACACAAACAAATGGTGTGGCCTTCCTGTACTTCAGAGACAAAGGTAAATATATAACTAAATGAATACAGATATTTCCATCCTGAGCCTCTCCCACCCTCCTGCCTGCACTCTGTATTTATGAACACCTGCAGATCAATGGGGCTGTTCTGGTTTACTGGAGCTGCTGCTCGTGGTGCCCCAATCCCTGCAGAGCCACCTGGTGTGCCCTGGATCTGGGCAAAAAAAACCCCAAAAAAACAAAAACCCAAAACTGGGTTTTTTACTAATAATATTTTAAAGTGTTTTCCACTCTGCATTTTAGGCCCCACATGAGGAATTCACCTGAACACTCTTTATTCTTCTTCCTGTGGAGCTGATGTTAGGGCTAATCTGGTCTCTGAGTGGGACCCAGAGCCTGAGCATCCTCCAGCTGCACCTGGAAGCAGCAGGAACACCAGAAAAGCACCCCTGAACCACCTTGAGAACACAAAATTACGATTCTGCTCTCAGCTTCACACAGCTCCGCATCTCCACCAGCCCAACCCAGAGGAAAAAGGTGTTTTGGCCATGTAATTAAGCCCAAGGAGCGATCATGGAACCAAGAGTCAATCCAGAGCTGGTTAAATCAGTGCTTTCACAAAGAAAGATGCTCCTCCAATTTTAGTCATAACTCAGGCACTGGTTTTGCTACCCTAAAAACGAAGCAGCTTTCTGAAATAATGAGGTTATTGTACTTCATTAAGTGAGAAAAAATTAATTGGGTTCACAAGAAAAGCCACACTGTGGTTAAACCCAGCTTTGCCTTTCTGATAAGCAAATATTTGGAATATTTGGGGGGAAAAAATACACTTAAGGAAGGGAACACCATCCCTGGCAGCCAAGAGCATGGGGGTCATGTAAACAAAGAACACAAGTTGAGCAGGAGATGTGAAAAAGGAGGATAAATAGGAGAGAATGAACTTCTGGAGCAGCATCTTCAGCAAGCACAGAGCAAGCCAGAAGAACTTCACCCAGAAAAATTTGCTTTTGTGCACCCACTGCAAATTGTTCAAGTGACCAACTTTAGTCTGCAAACGAAGGGACACCTGGAGGAAATTCAGCTTTTGGGATCAGATATTGTCTCCTCCCCACATTTAGGGGACAATTAGTGCCTGTTTTGACGTTGTGATTGAAAGAACAGGTCAAACACGAGGGGAAATGTGTGTTTTGCAAGGTTTGTGGCACTGTGGTGGTCCCAGCTCTGTCCAACACCCTCCAAGCACCCCGAGATATTCTGTACCATCACCTACAGGGTTTCACATCTGCTGGCACACTGCTCGAGGCAGATAATCAAATTATCCAGAATCACAGGGAATGAGACAGAGGTGAAGCTGTTAAAAACCACCCATCAACCTAAAGGTCAGGGCCTCTGGCAACAAAGAGAAAGAATTATTCCTGCACTCCTCAAACAGATTTATCCTGGATATAAAGCAGGGCCATTTACAGCTCAGCAAAATTTGAAAACTGGGAGTAAAGCACATTACAAGCTTTCTTAATTCAATTTTCCCTGGCATTTATTGTGGTTAATAAAATACCCAAATGTCATCGAGATTTATAAAAATGTATTTATAGGTTAATAAATGCGTAAAATGGATTATTCAGAAAAAAACAGCTTACAGAAAGCCTAAATGGATACAGATTTGGGGGTTGCTGCCTGTCAGGGGGGTAATTAGTGCTTATTGACACAGATTTTCCTTCCCTGTGAAAATACAGCCCTGAATTCAGAGTTCAGGCTCAGTGTTCTCTCCTCTGTGAACTTTTATGCACCAAAATAAAGAATAAAGGTTCCTCCAAAGATCCTTTGTAGATTCTTTTGGGAATCCAACCCTATTGCTTGCTAAAACAAAGGCCATAAATACCAAAATTCAGGATGAAGATTTGCCTGGGCTGGGATGGTGATAAATAGAGAAAATAGGTTCTGTTTTGAGTTCAAGGAAATAACTTTGAATAAGAAAAATACACATTAAAGCATGCTGGAACAAGGCTGGAAGCACTGATGGGAGTGACAGTCTCTATTTCCACATTTTTATGAAGTATTTCCAGAGAGTGACTCAGATTTTTTGCTAAATAGGCACAAAATTTAAAGTATTTATTGGCTTTTTCCAGCTGTGTCAATAAACTTCTTTGGATGGCTCAGTGTTTGGTCTGTGTGCACACACATACACAAAAAACTGGATTATTTCCTTTCCTCACTTCCTCACATGCTGGCTTACAAACACGCTCTGCTATCCAAGCAAAATTCTAAGTATAGAGAGGGAAAAAAATATAAAAAATATTATAAGTATAAAATAATATAAAAATAGTAAAAAATAATAGAATATACAAAAATAATAAAAATATGAATAATAATTTAAAAATTAAAATAGATAACAGTTTAAAATTAAAATAATGGCATAATTAAAATTATGACAAAATAATATCAAAAATCTAAAATACACACATATAAGTGTATATAAAAAAAACCTACAAACCCATACTGATCCCAAGAAAATTTTGTCCTTTTTGCCTCATTTTTAACAAACCCTCCTGGAAAAATCCTGTCAAATATTAGGTTTTCTCTCCCTGCTCTTCATCCTGAATAATTCAAATTCAACCTTTTCATTTCTGATTCCAGATCTTGGTCTCACCCCGAGCCAGAACTTCCTTGAAATAAACTTTAATGTGCTTTAATAATCTCCCTGCTAATGCTGGTGATTGGCAACGCTCTGGTTTTAACAACTGCTGCAACACTGAGTGTAACCAAAGCTTTTATTTGTAATTACTGCTCTGAGCTGAATTCTGGTACAATCCCATTTATATCCAAATTATTTCTAATGAACGTTGGGCTGCACCAGACTAGAGGGCTACATGTTTAAAAGAAAATGGATTAATATTTTATTTTCAAGCCATTTCAAATGCATTTCTGTAACTAATAAAGAAACAAAAAAAAGCCCACATCAAGCCCTTGCTATGATAATTGACTGAAAAGGGGATTTTCTAACTCACGGAGCACTGCATGAAGTTTTTTTTGCTCATTAGAGCACAAGTGCAGCAGAGATTTATGGACACAAATAGACACAATTTCAGGAAAAGCAGAGAGAGGGATGCACACACACAAATAACATAAAACACAGCAACTTATGGGATGTGCTGAGCCTTTTAAGCACTGGGAGGACAAACATTTCGAGGCACTCATCCCTTCTAAAAGGTATTTAATAGAATGGAAAAGCCTCACGTTTCCCAGAAAGCTTTCATGTACAGCTCATCGTTTTTAGACAAATGCCTTCTGAGCCCTCACTAATACAGTAAGTTATAAAAATTCTTGGCAATGTTGTTCTCATTCCAGAAGCTGCCATTTTTTAATTGACACTTCTGCATTATACAAGTAAAGGACACTGCTTTTTCCTATTTTTTTAATACCTTCATTTCCCTTAAAACTTATCAGGGAATTACAGACATTTCCAGGCATTAGTCTTAAAAGACATTAGCAAAGAAACATTTCAGACCCTTAATGCCACGAGTTTTAGCAGTTGCTGAGCTTTTCCAAAGCCAAAATAAAACTCAAAATGTCCTATTTTAACTTGCAAACAAAATATTACAGTGAGGCCAGCTGGAAATTTTGCTTCTTTCAGCAAGGCTCCAGCCCAGGAACAAACACAGCCCCAGATTATCAGTCAGGGGAAATATCCAGTCCTGGGGAGCCCAGCATTATTCCCAGCAGGTAAAACACATCTCACATGTAAGAATTTTGTTATTCCAAAAATTTCATTATTTCTGTTCAGCACTGAACACTTCCACTTCATTTCAAAACCTTGTAAGACACAGAAACATCCTGGCAGTGCCAAATGTCTTTGTTCCAACCTAAAATTGAGATTTCTGGGATGGACAATGACCACCATTCCCACACTTTTTATCACAACAATAATTATTTAATTATTATTATTTTTAGAAACATTTCCCCACAGTGCCACAGAGATGTGGGAGTGTGAGCCCCAGGGGTCACTCCTGCCCTTTCCAGATCTTTAACTTTTTGGGATTTTGAGCTACACACAACCCCCAAATTTTTAGCTTCCCTTCTCTCCTCCATCTGCAGTCCCACTCTCTAATTAGCTCTAATTAAGATTTGCATCATTAGCCTTTGGTCTTGTCCCTGGGTGCTCACCCATCCCTTGGGGCTGACACAGCAGGGAAGGGGAGATTCACTCCAGAAGAACTCCCAGGAAATGTCACAGTCACAAAAATTCCACTGTCAGAAAAAGTTAAGGTTTATTCAAAGCCCTTTCTGAGACAAAAAACTGAGACTGGAGATTCCACAAACTTTTCTTGGCAGCTTCTGGGCCTTTTAAGTGACAGCTTTTCTAAGGCAGTCAAACAAGAAAGTGCTCACTGCAGCCTCCCTCTCTCTGTGCAGCGTTTTGCCTCCAGACTGAATTACATATTCTGCAAACTCTACTTTTTCAGAATGGCTTTCAAGAAAAAGGGGTAAATTTTTAGATGATCCAATTAATTTAGTCAGGACATGGCTGTCCTAATTAATCCTGCATGATTCAAAGGCTATTTATGCAGTACAGCTGCAAGCACACAAAAATGTATTTATCCTAAAAAAAAAAAAAAACCCTTAGAAAATAAAGTTCTCTCTCTTGGTCCAAAGTCCATTTGACCCACTGGAAAAATACCACCAATTTGGAAGGAGGCTTTTAGAGCAATTTGCATTATTTTTAGGAAAGATTATCTTAAAGCCAAGATTCTGAAAGACTCTTCAGAAGTCTAAAGCACCACTCGAGACCAAGTCACAAAAGCTTTCTGCAGACAAAATTCTCATTACAATCAGCAGGGGTTTGCTCTCCTAATGAATATTTGAGTGAACTGATTGGAGTGCTCAGCTTTGGAGGCGGTTGGAGCACAAGATCTTCTTGACTCGATGATTTCCCTGCAATACACAGCACTGATCTCTTGGAAAACAGCAATTGTGGCAGGGCTGAAAAGGCTGGAAATGGGTGAAGTTCTACCCAGAGTAGCTCTCTGAAGTACAAATTGTTCTTACTTCAATGAACCGCTCAAAGTTCCCATCAAATAAATGATCCAACTGTTCTAACTCCTTCAAATAATACAGGCAGGCTGGAATTCTTACCCTCTTGTGCAAATAAACTCGGAGAAGGAGAAATTAAGGAGTTCTTGTCCTCTTAAATCTGCCTTGATTCTCAGCAGGGTAAAGCCGCGAGCCCGGCAAAATCCGGAGCGGCGCTAACGGGAGCTGAGTTACCATCTGCAATAACCAGATCCCACAATGGAAACTCTTCACAGCTCCTGCCACTCTCAGCGGATCACAACCTCCATCCCTGGGTTTTAATGACCAAAGGACAAACTGGATCTGTCCAACGAAAGCGTTTATGTTCCTGCACCACCCACAATCCTCAGCACATAAAGTGGCAGCACCGAACTCAAGAGTTTTTATTGGTTCCGCAAAGCACTGAACCTGTTTAAGAAGATTTTAGGAGTTTTCAGACACGTGCTCTTCAGCAGTGGGACTTTGTGTCAGTCCATCTACTCCCAGTGTGAAAAATTGGAATCAGGCTCCAGAGGTTCCCAACAGGTTCCTTTTAACCCCACACAGATCCTGGGGGATGCTCCGTAGGCATCATCCCCCTCACCCCAATTCCTGCCAAGTGGTTTGAGCCCTGCACTCTCGAATTGGCCACCTCTCAACACAAGCTGCCAGAGAAACTTCTCCATGGGATATTCCAAGTGGCACAGGGAGGCTTGAGTCCTTCCCAGCCCACCCTTGTACACACCGGAGTTCCACGATCAGCCAGTTTTGCCACTAAAGCCAATACAAAATCCTTCTGTCTCCTCTCCCCCTCTTCATTCTTCTTCCCCGTATTCCAATTTATATCCTGTTCTCCTGCAGCAGTTTTTGTTGGGCTGTTTCATCAAGTGGATCATTAAAAACAACATTTCTCTGATTACATTTATTTAGTTTTACTTATTTAAATAGGTTGCTTCTCCATAAAGGTCACTTACTCTTATTTCTCTTTTTTTCCCCCAAGAAACAGAAAATATTTTAGTACATTCTTCTATTTAAACAAGCACAGTAGACATTAATTAATGTATTTAGTCTCTGGAAAGCTTCTAAGTTCTGTCTAGCAGAAAGTGGCCATGAAATTTTCTAGTTTTTTCCCTGTAATTAGGCATAATAATTAGCACAATAATGCCCTCATTAACATCCCTAATTATATGCAACTAGTGCATCAATAGCTCCTAGAAGGAAGCTGGTTACCTTTTCCCATCTCCTGTGGGCACAGCAAACCAGGATCCTGTGCTGAGCAAGGACAGGCTGCGGAGCCACAAATCAAACAGCAAAAACTCCTCAGTCTAGAACAGCCCCAACATCAAAACCACTCCTTGGAAAAGTCGTAAAACAGCTCCCAGCCAGGCAAAAAAAAGTTCAATAAACCCTCCACATCAAAAGCAGCACCAGGTTCTCTCCCAGCACCCAAGTTTTGCCATTTGTTCTTTTGGACTCATTAATCACCTCCGGCCGCGGGTTCTGCCTCGGCTCTGACGGATTCAACGCAGGCACCTCTTACATTTTTACATTTCCAGTGCATCCTGCCCTATCACCAAGCTGCTCAGGTTAGCTCTGCTGGGAGGCTGGCTCCTTCCAGGAATAGAAATTAATTAATCAGTGTATTTTCCGCCCCCGTGCCAGGAAAAACAACCCTGATTAAAACGCCGCGCTCGAGTTTTCGCAATCACGGCCGACGCCGCTATTGATTAAATGGAAGCCTTGTGAGCACTTACTCATTTTAGAGGTGGATTTATTTCATTCTTCTCAAGCTGCTTTGTTTTAATTAAAGGGTGTATTCTAGACACGCTATTATTATATATTGAGAACACCTCTGTAAGCCTAAACTATCTTTGTGGGGAAAAAAAGAGTGCTCATGGATGATGGAAGCATTAATTCCCCAGTTCAGATCAGTCTAGAGAACAGCATGCCTTGGAGGCAGTCACTGAAACTTGGTGTGGAAACTCCAAATCCATCTACAACTCTGCTTCCAGACAGAAAAAAACACTTCAAACACGAGCAGTTGGAGCACCCCAAATAAATCCCACCCAAACTGCAAAGCTGGCAGTCTTGGCATCTTATTTGGCTGATACCACTTAAATGGAAATAAAGAAAGGAACAAACTTTTGGTCCCGGCCTCCATCAGCAGTCATCCTCACACACTTGGTACACTCAAATTCCATGTTATCTTATGGAATATTCCTTCAATATTCCACAGGATAGGACATCACACTTGCCCCTGGCACCTTTTCACATCTCACTGCTTTCTTTTGTGTCTTTATGGAGACAAATGTTCACCAATTTCTTTTGAAAATACCAGATATTAATCCTCACACATTCCATTATAAGGAAATGATGCTAAATTAGCCCAATAATTATAAATTGTGAATTATCTGGTCAGATCTGATAGATGAGAGCTTGAAGCACTCTTGACCTTAAATACTTCATACATTTCTCAGCATTTTACTTGCAGTGCAATTGCATGGAATCCTCTGGGAAGAAGATTCTGATAAATGCACATTCTTCAGTTATTTTGCCATTTTTTAACTTACCAAAACCACACAACTCTTCTCAAGATGTCTAGAACACTTTCAAACCTCTGTGTGCATAAATTAGTGGTGCTGCATAAGGCAGCCTTTAATTTATGCACTCACTATGGACCCAATTAGTTCCCCTGTACCAGAATGCCAAACACATTTCCTTAATAAAGCAGAACAGATCACATCTAATATTTATATAGAAGGCCAAGCTTTGACTGTTGTGTCACCAACTCCAGACTTTGAGGAAGGGATTCTGAATCTGCAGGGACACATTTCACCATCCCAGGCTGCTCCCAGCCCTGTCCAGCCTGGCTTTGGACACTTCCAGGGATGCAGGGCAGCCACAGCTGCTCTGGGCACCCTGTGCCAGGGCCTGCCTACCCTCACAGGGCAGAATTCCTACCCAAAATCCAATTTAAATCTCTCCCATATGAGGCTCTGTGATCTCACCCTCCTCCTGCCCAGAGCAGCCCCTTCCCCTCTGGGGGCAGGAGGTGATAACCTGCTATCAGACAGCTGTCAGGGGGCTCCATATCTTGATTATTCTCCTGTTAATATTTTGCTCTCTCCCAGCCCAGCTGGTTTGGTTAGGGCTGAGCCATGCCTGAGTGCTCACAAGCTGCGGCTCCACCAAGGGAGCTGAGAGAGTGACGTGGTGAACTGAGAGAAAACAGCCCAAAACTGCTGATGACGTTTGAGCTGTGCATGTTTCTCACTCATGTCGGGAAGCAGAAACCCTGCCAGACATCTCTGTGCTGTGGTGGTTCTGTTTCAAGCCCACTCTCTGCATTTGTAACCTACTTGAGGCATCTCCCATGCATTTATTTGGTCAAGTTTTGGCTGCCCCAGATGCCAAGAGCGTCACAGAAAGCACCAGGGACCGCATCAAGGGGGTCAAATCCTGGGAAGGTTTAACTGTGATGAGGTTTGCACAGTTAAATCTCAACCAAAATATTGACTTAAAGATGAGTGTAAAGCAGGCTGTGAAGTGGACCATAAACTGATAAAGAAATCAAGTGAAATGGGGAACGGCTTGCCTGCATCCTCTGCGAGGAGAGTAATTTCAGATACTGCTGTCCCACAGGAAATGTGCTTACAGGGGCTCTGAGCAAAGCCATGGCTGATGCACAGTGCCAGGATGAAGTGCACTAAGTCACTTCAGATGACAAGCAAACCATTTTTCACCTTTCAGATATTTATTTCAAGCAGATTAATCAAAATGAGCCATTTTGATTTTCATGGGTACCTAAATTAGCTTAACTCTTATCAAACAACCTCTACTCAAGACTCTGATAAATAAAATTCATATAAACATTTTACAGCAGAATAACAAAAAAAATCACATTATTTTTATAGCTCTAATGAGAATCTTATACCAGCAGAAATTATGTAAAATGATACACCTGCAATTGCTCTAGTGAATGCTCACATTTTGCATCCCCAAAATCCCTTCCAGCCCCAAGTAACACCAAAGCCTGGATAAAAACCATGCATATTTTTGCTCAGGTATGTTTAGGTTTAAGTGAACAACTCTGCAATGAAGTTTGGCATTCTTTAAGCAGAGGGCAGTATTACATCAGGAAATGGTTATTAAAGTTACCTGCTCCACAGCATGGGAGATTAGAGCACTGCCATTGAGCAGACATATTCCAGGTAACTGATTTTATGGATATATAAAGTTTCTGAAACTACAGCTATATTCAATTACAACAGAAAATTATAGACAGGAGAGCACTGCAGCCTCCTCCTACACTTTGCTGAGAGTAAAAAACCTTCTTGTCAAGGCATTGTTTTACTTTGACCAAGTCCCTTCAATCCCAGAGGGTTTACCCCTCTCTCCTCAAATTAGCAGCTCATGAAATATAAATGTACCAGCAACTCTGCCCATCCATCCTTTAAACCCACACGTTCTGCCATCCCTCCTGGACCTGGCTCTGCAATTCTCTAACAGGAGTAACTCCTCTGAGCATCCTTTGGTGCTCTGCTCCTTTTGGCTCCTGCCATCCCCAGCCCTGCTGCTGCCTCCCCTCGTAATGGCAAAGTGGGAGCTGCAAACCCAGCCAGGAGATAAAATCCTCTTCAGCCTCAGAACTTTCCCTCCTGCTTTGACATTTGTGTAACATTCAGAGGCCTCTTGCTCACACAGAGATGTTCCTCATCTCCAGCCAAGCACTTCAGATGGGAAGAATTATCTATTCCTCACTGACATCTTCCACTAAATGGAACATTTAATTAATTTGGTCCTAGGCCAGTCTGATCTCTTCTGCTCGCACGGAGACGAGCACGACTTGCAACTCTCTGGCACAGCTTCTTCTCCTCCTCCTCCCCCTCAAAAGGAACTTTAGTTGTTTACAGAATAGATACAAGAAAAGCCAAGCTGGTACAGTGACACATCATTAGTTAAAAATACACCACAGCATAAAGAGCTTTAGTGCCGAGAGCGCGTCGGAATGCAGAATTACACGAAAATGGCTTAGGAAGGAAAATGAAAGTCATCTGGAAAGTGGTGATTTTTCCTGCTACAGGCTGCAACAGAACAAAAAAGACTGCAAGCACTTTGTGTTATTGCAGAAAGCCAACTTTAGTGCAATTAACCAAGTTGGAAAAACGGTATAAAGGGTTGTAAAAATACTTGGAATGTATTAGCATCTCTAAAATGCAGATGGTAAACAGAGGGTGCGAGGAGAGGAGGGAGGAAGGTCTCAAAAGCCAACCCAAAGTGCAGGACCCCAGCCAGAGGAACCATAATCAGCAGAGACAGTTGTGATTTGCAGCAAGTTGCAGGAAGCTCTGAAGACAGAGAGGTGGAAATGCAGCAGAGATGAGAGAGCTCCTGGGCTGATTCCTGAGCAAAGCCCAGAGCCAGTGAGCCCCACAATGAGCTGGGACTGCAGAGCACAGCACAGGGAGCCAGGCTGAGCTCAGCTCCACAGCTCAGCTCAAAACCACAGCAAAGCCCAGAGCTGGGAGCCCTCTGTGAGAGACAGAGCTCAGCTCCTGCCTGAGGCTGGTGGTGATGCTGCCTCATGGCCCCAAGCTGCTCAGAGAGAGCCCAGGTTCACAACTCTGAACACAAATATGGGCAGAGACCCTCTGAAATAAACCACTTACACTTTGGTTTGAAATAGAGCTCCGACTAAAATAATTAATTGAAAACCAGCAGGTGAAATGTCATCAGGTACCAGCATCTGCACAACACCTGCAGAAAGGTTTGGGTTGAAAGGGACCTTAAATCCCATCCAGTGCCAGCCCTGCCATGGGCAGGGACCCCTTCTACTGTTCCAACCTGGCCCTGGGCACTCCCAGGGATCCAGGAGCAGCCACATTTCCTCTGTGCCAGGGCCTCACCATCCTCACAGAGAATTTCTCCCTAATTGACCAATCTTCCACCACTGACATCAGAGTGAGCGGCCCCAAGCACACCCAAGGCATTGGGAATGCTGGAAAGCTGAAGATCAGACAGTTTAAAATCTTGATGCATAAAAATAAATTATGAGCAGAACATTCCTGTAGCTGTGCCAAAAAGGAATTACCAATATGAGATTGTCAATAGTGGGGGCTCGAGTTCCAGGGTGTAACACAGCACAGCCCACTGCAGCTTCAGGGCTGCAAAAGAAGTCACCAAGAAAAAGTGAAAGAGATGCTCTAGTGACATTTTAAAGGGAGGAAAAACAGAGGTAGCTCTAATCATCATCCTCTGATGAGGTGTTTTAATTCTAGGATAACAGACTGTGGCAAAACCTAAATAAAAACAAAGAATCAGGACACATCTGTTCAGCATGAAACATTATTTTCCCCCCGTCTGCTTCCTATGGAAGAAAAAAGACTTCAAGGACTGAGGATAAGATCTCCTGTATCAAAGCAGGTGATACAGTAGAGTTGTGATAATTCCTGTGGAATGAGAGGAACAAAGATTAAGAGGAAAATGAGGAAATAAGAGATCTTTGAACTGCTTTGAAGTAGGGCACCAAAAAGCTGCTCCAAATTCCCATTAACTTCAGCAGTGCATAAAATGCAGTTTACTGCCTGCATGGCTCCATGTTCTGGAAATTCCAACAGTGGGCAGTTAAACCCTGGAAATACATGCATTATTGGGGAAAGCAGCACAGCTCTGCACACCCAGAGCTGGCAGTGAGTCAGCAGCACAAAGGGAAGCACAGATCTCATAGGAACAGGCACACAGGGAAGAGCTGATGGCCAGGAGCTTTCGGTGTGAGGAGCGATGAAAATAGTGGCTGTGAGACTGAAGTGATAACTCCTAAAGGATTTACAAGTGGCGAGGGAGCTGAAGTGGTGGGAAAAGAGCAGAAGGAATTACAGACTGGAGACACAAAGTGAGCCAGGTTCCAGCTCCTTCTTTGTCCCACATGGTGTATTGAGGACAGCTGCCACTCAATAAATCCTAAAATAACTTTTTACTAGAAAACTTTGAGCAGGGCAGTTGCACCACTTCACCTCCACAGATCCATTCCAAATTCAATATAAACCACCAGAGTTTGCAACATGGTACAGGCAGATCAATCATTTAAAAAGAGCATTAAGAGAAATCAAAATATGTATTTGCAAGTAAGGAGATTAAGATGTTGTTCTTGAAATGGTATAAACAGGAACAGTGACAAATTTGAATGAATCAAACAAACCAAAACCATCTTGTTTTCCTTCTCAATAAAGACAACTGTGAAACTTGAGAAAGACAACTTGAGAAACTTAGATCCAAATTCCAAGAAAAGTTCAAAACTGACCCTAAGGAATATTTCTTTCTCCTCCCTTCCGTTGGCAGATGAATCCTTTGAAACAAGGAATCCATTTGCCAAATACTTCTAGGGGATCAAGAGATGCAAATTTTCACCAACATAAAGACAGAGAAAGCAGGGAAACATTTCTTGAGTGATGCACACTCCAACACCTTTATGCACAATCACATCTATAATATTTTTATTATAACTAAAAGGGTAACAAAATCAGTTCTAGCAAAGATTAGACTGAATATTTTAATCCACAAAGATTAATCTGAATTATAGATTTCCTGAAGAACCTTGGTTTCTGTTTGAGTTGTTGATTTTGAGGCATTAAATATTTTAAAAATGAGGAGTAAAATCAAAGTGTGTCACAGTGAGCCATGAGGGGCTGGCAGCACCAGGGGTTTCATCCAGACTTTGCTTTGGTTTGGAGTTTCCTAATTTTTAGCCCCATTTCTCAGTACCACAGAATCCCAGACTGGTTTGGGAGGGACCTTAAAGCTCATCCAGTTCCATCCCTGGCACCTTCCACTATTTCAGATTGCTCCAAGCCCTGTCCAGCCTGGCCTGGAATCTGAGCAAAGACTTCAAACCTGGCAGCAATAATTCCATGTACCACAATTCCAGCACTAAACCAAACCTTTGTGTTTGCCAATTTAACTTTTTTTTCTTTGCCTTATGAGACTGTGGGTTAAAAGGGGCACGGGAGATGCACATTCAGTACACCTCATTTCCATCTGTAAAGTAAATGTTTAATATGCCAGGAGTCGGAAATTAATTTCCTAAATGTTAATTGATGCTATTTCAAATCGCTGAGGGCACATTGAAGGCATTTCAAATGATTAACACAAGATTTGATGGCAAAGGAGCCATTTCAGTAATGGGCAGAGCCACAGCCATCCCTCCTGTCCCACCTGCAGCAAGAAACGCTCACTGAAAACCCAGTGAAATGGGGGAATTTCATCTGACTAAAACCCAACCATCTCCAGCCTGATTCTGTGTCCTTCACTTGGGGACAGAGCAGCTTTTAGGGCCGTTTGGGGTTTTTTTTTGGATTTGCACTGTGGACATAACTGATGACACAAGTAGAGGCTTGTGATGGTGTTCACGGGGGTTCTTGGATTGGGGAAGAGATGTAGATCTGACTCCATGTTTCAGAAGGCTGATTAATTATTTTGTGATATATATTGCATTCAAACTATACTAAAAGAATAGAAGAAAAGGTTCTCATCAGAAGGCTGGCTAAGCTAAGAATAGAAAAAATGATAACAAAGGCTTCTGTCTCAGACAGAGTCCAAGGCAGCTGACTGTGATTGGCCATTAATTACAAACAAACCAACACGAGACCAATCCCAGATGCACCTGTTGCATCCCACAGCAGCAGATAACCATTGTTTGCATTTTGTTCCTGAGGCCTCTCAGCTTCTCAGGAGAAAAAAATCCTAAGGAAAGGATTTTTCATAAAAGTTGTCTGTGACAGAGGCTGTTCAAGCCACTCAGCCCTTCACAAGCACATCCTTAAATAACCAAACTTATTAAAAAATCAAAATAATTGAAAGAAGATACCACCATAACCCCCCAAGCTGATCTGCAGCCCCACAGCCCGAGCAGCATCCCCACAGGGTGCAGGACAAACTCCAGCTCTGGCCTGGGATAATCCATGGAGAAGCGTCAGGGGCTGAGAAGTGAGCAGCAATCCAGGTGTGCTGGGGGGACACATCACTCTGGGAGGAGATGGGGCTCGCCTGCTGCAGCACTGCCTCTCCAGCATTTGTCAGCAGCTCTACACTCACTCAAGCAGCCCCGGAGGCACAGCCACCACCAGCTCGGGGATGACTGATGCTGCATCTCCAGCAGCAAATCCCACTGTGATTTTAATTGAATTCCAGCAGCCATTTTATTTTTTTTCCCCCCCCACACAGCCCCTCCACTCTCTATTTCCTCCTTGCTCCCAGTGATTCAGCAGTTTATTCCTCACTACACTAATCCCTCCATGAGACAGCTTCTCATCCCTTTCAAGCAGTGCTCATGACAGCAGTTGCCCATATCACTGGTGTTTGGGGGTCTTTTTTCCCCTATTAAATAGGAATTTATCTCAGACACGCTGTGGCTTTCAGGCTCCACCACTTTTCCAGCCATGAGGAGCATCATGAGTCCTCACACTGTGCTCATCCAATCTCAGCTGAGCTGATGACAGCCTTGCAGGAATTAAAAAAAGAGACAGAAAAATGGAAATCTGGAGCCCAGAGGATCACAAACAAGCAGTGACACCTGGAACCTCGACCAGCTGTGAAATGTTCTTCAGAATACCTGGGAAATACCTGTTTGCCATTTACAGGGGACTCCACTGACCTGCCAGCTGCCTGTTTGAGTGACTCACCTAACAGGGGCAGAAATTCACTTAATAGGGAAAAAAATTAGGGAAAACAAGCCTAAAAGGTGCAGAAATTCAGTTAATAGGAGAAAAAATAAAAAAATAAGGAAAACAAACTGGCAGGAGCCAGCTGTGCCAGAACTCCCAGCAACTCCTATCATTCAATAACACCTTGGAATCCAGGCTGACCCATCCTGACCTAGCTATTTAGGCAGAGGCTCAAAACTCAGCCCAGTGACTCTTTGTTGTAGTAATGAGCAGTTTAAAACCACCATAATTGCTTCTGACCATAATCATCCAACAGCCATGAGCTGTTTATCTGAGAAAAATTAATCCTCAAAGGGTGACCCTCATGTCCACAACGTGTTCTCAGCCATGGAGTGATTGATAAGTTATTCCAAGCCAGTCCACAGAACCACTGGTAGTGGCATTTTATCATCAAAGCTCCTTTGCCCTTAATCAAAGGCTAATTCAACATGAAATCCTTAAATATGGGCTGCACCACAAGATAAAGTTAGCAACCTTGAAAAGGCTGGGAAATGGCAATTTGCACACACAAACACAAGATTGAGAGCTCCCATCCTAACCTGCCTCATCAATCACCAGCTGCAGTGGCTTTAGCAGGACTATTTCCAGAGTATATTAAACTTCACCACATCTTAACCTTCTTGTAAGGCCACAATAATCTCTTTTATAATATCAAACAAGTGCAGAAGGGCAGGCTCGCTTTGTGCCGAAGTATGCCTTGTGTCAGATTTCAGATTTAACAGCCTTGTTGCCTTCCCAGACATTCCTTGGTGTCATTTCAGCCCCATATTCCCACTCAGGGAGCACAGGCAACACTTCTCACACGTATTCTGAAAGGAAATGCTCTGAAATGCTGGAATGAGGCACATCCCTTGAGCTATCACCTGGTAATTACCTATGCTTCCAAAATCTCTTTGCAAGGAAAAGATCTGGTCAGGCACTTCACTGAACTCAAATTTATCCTAAGTTTTGTCCAAGTATTTATCATGATGTTAGGGGAAAAAGTCAAGTCACGAGGACTCCATCCTAAGTATTACTAAAGTTAAATAAAAAAAAACCCAAACCAAAATAAATACTCCAAATCTCAAGCAAAATGCAGACTCTGCAATAACAAATTACCATCAGGCTTGTATCAAAAAGCTGCCATTTCACTCCACTGCAAAGTCAGGATGCTCTCTCCCAGCCCATCCTCTAAAAACACAACTTAAATCACCCTAAAATTTTGGTGATTCAGTTTCATCAAATTACTTCAGAACAACTGACTCTGCTTTAATTTTTGGGGTTTTTCGGGTGGCGCGAGGAACCCAAGTGATAAGGGCAGAAGGAAGCAGCCAAGGACAGGGATTGCAGAGAGGCACAGAAGGTGAAGAGCAGGAGAAGGGAATCAGGCTGGAAGCAGGAGATAATGAGGAGGAAAAGAAAGGACACAGCCGATTTTCAGGGGATTAGGAAGAGTAGGAGGATGTGGTGGCAGACACATCTGACAGTGAGGAGCCAGGGAAGGAGGACAATTCAGGATCCTGGGAAGCAGAAGGATGCCTGGAGATCACAAACCACCCTGGCCTTTGAAGGAGGGATCTAAAAATTGCATGTTGGAGGCAGTTCAGTGTCCATCCAAGCAATCCTCTCCCACACTGACCCCCAGCCCTTCCAGCTGAGCCAAGAGCTGCCAGACACAAAATCACACAAACAGTCACACACCAGGCAAATGGGAAGCTGCCCATGGACAAAACCAGTCCCAATCTTGTCAAACCATGCCCGAAATCCAGACTCTGCCCACCAGAACATCCTTTTTCAGAGCATTCAGTTTTAGGCCATTTCTCCAGCACAACTGTGCATTGTCTGCTGGTAATAATTCTAATTAAATTTACACTCTGAGCCTGGTTGTGGGATACAAAGCCCAGATGCTGCAAACTCTAAGAGGACTGCTGGCCTGTCACTGTTTTAATTAGCTTGACAGGTAATCAAGTAGAATTTTGTAATTATACCACTGCAAAGCACAAATGTTTCCTTTCAAATCCCTTCTCCTGGAGCCACTTTGGTCAAGCCTAGGCTGTTTTGAGCCACAAGACCAGAAGGGAAACTCGAACTTGGCTTCTTCAGGGCCTGGCTTTGACTCAGCAAGGCTCATGTGCTGCTGAGGAGCGTGGGAGAGAAACTCCTGCCCTCCCCCAGAGATGAAATATGTATAAAAGCTGAATCTGCAGTCCCCAAATGTGGCATTTTGTCAAGTACAGCAGAGTGTGTGACCACTTTTCCCTAAAGATCATGCTGTGCTTGCTCCTTGAGGGCACAGCCCTGGATCCCAAGGCTGCAGGGGCAGGGGCAGGCCTTGGGCACACAGAATTCACTTTTTGGGGTATCTCAGCAGCTTGGGTGACATTGCTGTTCCCACTCCCCACACAAGAACGAAATTCTGCCTTGTGGGGCCATTCCCAGACCCAAACACCCCACAGGGCACTGCTGACCTTCTAATGGCTCACATTCACCAAGGGCTTCCCCACATCAGCTTTTATTTCAAACACCCCTTCACTCCCAGTGCCACTGATGCCTTTTGGGCCACCTAAAAACAGAGGCCAGACAGAATTAAGGGAATAAAAAGCTGTTCTATTTATTGAAGGGCCCAATTTTGGTCAGACACCAAAAAATGGATGATGGGTTTGCACGCTTTTATAAGTTTGGTCCATTTGCACACTGGGGGCGAATCTGCCAATTCCAGCTCCAGGTAATGAAGTCATTGACCCCAAGTTTGCTCCCCCAACTCCCTTTTGTTCCCATCTCTGGGCCCTGAGGCAGTGAGGTGTCCTTGATTGCCAGGCCTGCAGAGGAATCGTTGTGTCTGCCCCAAATGGGAAAGCAGCAGCACACACTGAGTGTGGGGTTTGGAGTTACACACTGAAGAACTGCAGGGTTACAGATATATGAAAATAGAAAAGCTGAAATCCTGAGGCATCCCCAGAATGGAAGCACTGAACCCAAATTCCAGTCACATCCTCACTAATGAGGAGTGTTTACCCAAGAGTTAAAGGCTCTGTAAACAGAAAGCAATTTCCATCCTCCTGGCTGGGCTGGTGTCAGCATTTGCAAACCATTACCAGCGTGCCCAGAACTGTCTGCTCCAGTCCTCCACACTCCCTATCAAACTGGCATTTAAGGATTTGGAATGCAGAACACAAGGCTGCAGCCTAAAAATAATATCCTGAGATTTGATCCTGCACTTCTTATTCAGGCTCAATTAATCAAGGTTGCCTAACTCTTCAGAAGTACTTTTCATCAGCAGATTGAAAACACTTCCCACATGAAATGGGGATCAGCGTCTCCTTTTTACTGTGGGGAACCTGAAAATGAGATTTCACCTGGGAAGGAGCTCTGAGGCTAATTTAGGACTACTGTCCAAAGGGATGAGGAGTCCATTATTCAAAGTTATCTTTTATATTAAGAAATAAGCTTTTCCTTTCAGACCACTAGAAAGACTAGAAAGTGATCTATCACAGGATTTATCATGCTGTCTCTGAAAACCTCACACCAAGAGAGCCCGTTCCAAAAGAGCCAGGCTGAATGAGAGTATTTACTCGATCTCCATCTTCAGTTTTCACTGTGAACACCCCCCAGGATTAAGGAGAAACTCCCAAGAATTAAGAAATTAAATATTTTTGTCAGAAACCATCTGCAGTCTCTCTGAACAGACACAGTAATAACATCTAAAACTAAGACAACATTCATTTTTCAAATAACTGTAAGCTCTGAAAACATCTTGTTCTCCTTTGGAAACAACATCATTCAGAGTTAAAAGCATGTTGGAAAAAACCCCCTCCAGATAATTTCAGGGTCTGTAGAACAAAACTCACCTCTCCACTAACAAGATTGATTCCCTTTGACATTCAAACTGAGAGGCCATTAAGAAAATTTCAGTTTCAGAAACACCACAGGTTTTTTTGACTAATTCAATTGCAGAGTCAATCATTCAATGATTAATTAAACACCAATTTTGAAAATCTCTTGACAAGAACAATAGGAGCCTAACCAGAGAAAAAACCCTCTGAAACATTATTGATAACAAGATATCAATATCCCTTTGAAAAAGAGTCACTCTACAGCTTCCATACATCCTGTTAAATATATATAATTTATAATTTACCATTTACAATAATAGCTGAAAGCAAATTGTTCCATAAACCTTCCAATGTAGAATTACATAAATGCAACATATACACTTAAACGCAGATTTATAAATTCTTTTAAAAAGGGAAATCAAAATGCCCTGCAAGGACGCAGAGAGACTCCAGGACAAATTCTTTAAAACACAAACAACACAAAGGAGATTCTGACATTCAATGCAATGATGTTAAGAGTAAAGAGAAATTAACACCAAAACATCAGAATTAGGATTAAACAACTCTTACCTTCTCCAGTGCATGATATGTAGCCTTCAGTCAGATTTCCAATACCTGAAAGAAGAAAATCAAATGGAATGTTGGTTATGCTGATATTTTAAGACACTAAATTAATTCTTGCTATTGTCAATTTGTTTTGCACTCAGAGAGGCTGTCTTGGATGAGTTTTATTTATTTGCTGTTTTCAAAGTGCCATGAGACAACAGCAGGAACCTGCTCAGGTCCTTTTGCACTGCTTGATTCCACTGCTCCCCTCAATCCATGAGGTTTCTTCTCCAAAACCCCCAGGCCCTGCCCTAGGGTTCAACCTGTCCATGTGGGACTCAAACCTTCATTTTTCCACCTCTGACTTCACTAAAGGCTGAAACTCTTCCACTGATAACTCAGCTGACAACAAACCACCCTAAATCCCACAGAAAGAGGCTGAAGCAGAGCCATTTCCCATTAGATCATCCAAAACACATGCTAATAAAATTTGAAAAATATAAGAAAAAAACCAGGAAACTTATCCAACACATGATTTAAACCTAAAGCTTCACATGTTTGGTAGCTAGGTATGGGTCACACAGAGAACAGATGGCAAATGGAGATGATGTTTATGAAACTAGAATTCAGTGGGCACCAGAAATGCAGCAGAAATCATATATTGTAAGGAAATATGAGCTTTTTTTACACTATCAACACATCCCAGATAGGAGAGGCAGAAAAAGAAGTCTGACATTTTGCCTGAAGATAAGCACCCATTTCCTGGGTTGTAGCTTAAATCACAATTTGATACAAGGAAGTCACAGCCGAAGGAGAGCCCTGCTCCTGTAATGGGGTTGCTACTGAAGTCCCTGAGAATTAAATATTGAGAAGAAATTCCTCCCTGTGAGGGTGGGCAGGGGCTGGGATGGAATTCCCAGAGCAGCTGTGGCTGCCCCTGGATCACTGGCAGTGCCCAAGGCCAGGCTGGACATTGGGGCTTGAAGCCCCTGGTGTCCCTGCCATGGCAGGGGTGGCACTAGATGGGATTTAAAATCCCTTCCAACCCAAACCTGTCTGGGATTTTATGGATCTAAAAGCTGCTACACCCCATTCTGTACTGGGGAATTGTAGTATCCCTGGCAGCCTAAAGGGATATTTTGCCTTCATTCACCATGGGTGCACCACTCCCACCCACCAGCAGCTTTCAGCAAGGACCTGGCTGACACCTCCCAGCCAGAGAGCTCCACTCATGGACCAGCAGCTGGCACAGCTCAATTTTCCATCTGGATTATTGGAATTCAGGACATCCCTGTGGCTGTCCTGGAGTGCCAGGGGGCTCAGAGACCCCAGCACACAGCCCAAGACACCTGTGACTATGACCCATGGAAAAAAAAATTACCAACCTTATATCAAGATCTGCAAGCCACGAAAGTAGAATAATAATCAGTTTGTCACAGGGTGAAAAAATAGATTTTGGGGGGTTTTTAGAATGGGGGTTCAGGAGGCAAGATGGAGGCCAAGAAGAAGGAGGAAGAATCTGGCCATGTCCAGCCTATCTTCCGCTGTGATATTGGCACTTTTACGTTGGTTTAGAGTAGAAGCTCACTGTCTAACACAGGTGATAGGTATTGGAAGTGACTGTAAATATTGTACACATAGGTTTTAGTATAAAAAGATAATGCTGCCCTGGGGGAGGCAGAGTGCCTGGAACTGTCCTGCTGAGTGGACCTTGACGGGACAGGAGTAGGAATTTTATAGATAAGATACAATAAAGAACCTTGAGACCGAGAAATGAAGAGCTCTGACTCCTTCAACCACTGGGCTGGGAAAAGAGACTTTCTAACACATCTCAAAGTCACTGTGAGCAGCTAAAGCCCCAAGACGGGATTTCCTGGAGGGAAGAGCTCCTGATCTGGGAGGGGAACAGGTGGGATTCAGCTCCAGCCCTGGGTCTGGGAAAGCTTTCCCACGAGGAGCAGGCTGGAGGCAGGCAGAGCCAGATGGAGCCCACCGAAGTGAGCACAGCGCCGCGGAGAGCGGGGAAATATTTGACATTCAGAGCTTTGCTAATTAGACGTGGAGAAGAAACGAAAGGTTTCGTACCAATCAAAATATTACTCTGTTTACTCTAACTGTTCAACTTATCACTTCACTCAGGCAAAGTTTGGGAGAACAACTTGCACAAGTTAAGCAACGCTCCACCACCAATGTCGCTCTGTATTTTTAGACGCTACAAAGCCCTGGCTGCTGAAAACAAAGCAAAAAAACCCCCAAAACTCTGCAGTCATGGCTCAGCCAAGCCTGGTCTGCTCAGTACAGTGAGATTTGGAGCCCACCAGGCTCCCAGACACCCCTGAACCCCGTGGGCATGCACAAGAGGTGTCTCTCAGAACACCTGCACAGCAACCCCCAGAGCTGCACCTCACCACGCTTTGGGCTTTTGTTTCTCCATCCCTCTCATGCCTGTGTGCAGAACCGAGCTCGGGTGGCTTTTTTTGGAGCTGACGTGGGAGACTGTGGATGAAATCTTGGTTCTTCTCTTCCCCCACACCCCCAGCCAGTGCAGTTACTACAAAGCTCATGATGCTTTCTCCTGCTGGAGCTGCTCGCCTTGGGTGGAGCACAAAGCTCATCGCCCATCTGCCCATCCAGCACTTTGGATACTTCATCATTTTGGGCTGGAAGGAGCAGGGGGCTGGTAGAAAAACACCTAAATTCTGATTCTGTCTGCTTAGCAGCTCCAGCCAGCAGCACACAACCACTCAAACCCTTCAGAAACTGCAGGTTCCAACAACAGGAACACTCCTAGGGACAATTTCTTGAAACACTCTGCCTTGGCAGAGAGATGCTGACTCAGACCAGGGAGGAGGCACATTGAGAATATTCTGTTTTCAGCACAGGATTTCATCCTGCGGGAATTGCAGATAGTCCTGACAAAACCTGCAGATCTGGTGCTCAGGTGGTGACCTGGCAGTGCTGGGTTGATGCTTGAGCTCCTCTCAAAGGGCTTTTCCCACCTTTAAAATTCTGTGTTGGAGATGGTGATTAAATTAATTGTACATTATCTTCAGCAGCAGCACTGGTTGGAAAACCTACAGCTTTTCAATAATATTCTGCCCAAACATCAGCAGTGCTCAAGCAATTTTGCTAAATAATAAAGAAACCTCCCCTAGCCTGGAGGGTTTGGCCAGGAATTCAAACCCACACCTTCATCCCAGGTGAAAAACAACCTGGAACAGGAACTGGGGGGCACAGACTGTGCTCCCTCCCTCAGGTGACGCTATGAAAGACAGCACACTAAAATCTGAATTTAGCACGTTCAGTATTTTCTGCATCCCTTGTCAACAGAAGGCTTTGAAAAAAACCCTTCAGAACACGGAGAGGAAGTTTTCTCCAAAGGAAAAGGCAACAACACTTTTAGTGCAGCTCCCCAGCCACCACTGCAGTCGTTCTTGAAGCTGTAACTTCCAAAAAAAACCCAAGAACAAACTCAGTTTTGTGCAAGCCTCATTTCATGTAAAGGAACAGCACATCCTTCAAGAGGGGGAAAAAAAACGACTTAAGGAAAGAAAATAAAAATAGAGAGGATTCATTTCGCAGTAATACTGGGTATTTGCACAGAAAAAAATCCACTTTTTTTGTGGAGGCAGTTCTTTGGGAGCTGGCAAGAGGGAGCACTGATGAGTGCTGCAGAAGTGCTGATCTCTCAGCTGCTGCCAGCAGAAATCCATGCATTACCCCGAGTTTCTATTGACACAAACTCGTGCACAGGGGGCTGAAAGCAGCACTCCCAGAGAAACCTGAGGGGCTTTTTCTATCTGGAGGATTTTTAGCATCATCTGCAGATCCTGCCCTTACTAATGCATCCTTCCTCACAGCAGCTGGAGCCCAGGCTGCAGGAAGGAAAGGGTGATGGGGCTTCCCTGGGGGAGGAAACCAAGCCTGGCCCAGGACTGGGACATTACTGAGCACCAGGCTGGGATTCCTCACCCCAAAATTCTCCCTTCCTCACTGCAAGCACACAACAACTCATTTTATTTTAATTTTTTCCCTGGCTCTATTGTGGGTTTAGGTTTATGGAATCAGCATCCTCTGGCACTGTTTTGCATCATCTGCCAAACCATAGACTTGTCCTATCTTCCAAACCCTGTTTTAAGATTAAATAAAACTGAGATTTTGCATCTCTGCCTCATTCCAGTCTCAAACGAGACACTCCAGGAGCCCTCAGACTGCAGATTTGTCTTTATCTCAAGCCCCTGTACACTGTAAAGATCTTTTCCTGCTCCTGTTTTCTAACATGAACTTCCAAACCTTCCACACAATATTCCTCAGTAAGGCTAAAGGAACATGAGAACCAAAATTTTGAGGACTAAGGGCTCATTAATAAACGCTAATAAATAATCCAGTGCACCTGAAGCTGCTCTTGCTTCTCTTCATTTCCAGCAGCCCCAGGAGGAAAGCTGCTCTGCTCCACCCCTATTCCTGCTCCAAGAGGACATTCCCAGCACAAAATCCGTGCCCAGCCAGCTCTGCCCCAATCCCGCCTGTGCTGCTTCTCCAAACAAAGCCAGAGGATGTGAACTCTGAATTTCCACCACCTGGGTCAGCATCACCCCCAGCCCTTCCTCAAAGGAGCAGACAGAGTTTTCTGGAGCTGAAATATAAATCCCACGTGCAGAGGCATTTCCTGTGCATTTAAACACTGTTTAGTGAGTCAGCCAGAATCATTCTGCAAGTGTCATCCATCTCCTGGAGGAAAAGCCTCAGCAGCCTCATCCCAGCACAGCTCTCCCAGGGACTGAGGGCTTCCACTCCCCAGCAAAATCCTGTCAGAACACAGAGCTCATGTGATTTGTTCTAACTAAAAAAAATATTGCAAAATATTGTATTTCAAACTCTTATTTGGTCTCATCAAGTGGAATCGAGAGTTACAATTTTATATTGGGTTTTCAGGCTTTACAATTCCATTTGTTGGCTGTCATTTGCTTCACAAATGAACAGAACACTGAGATTTCTCTGATAATCTCTCCAAACAATTGTAGTGCCTATATTTATTATCAATATGCAGCCATGCAGGTCAAAGGGATTCACCAGCTGATTCCTAAATTGAACTTTTAAGATGCACAACCCTTAAAATTCTCTCTACTGCTTAAAATGGGATTTTCTGCTCCATCAAAAAAAAACTTTTACTAACTGTAAAAAAAACTTTCAATGACTGCACAGAGTAGAAGCTCCTGTTTGAAGGATGCTCTCCCAAAGCTGTTTTCCTACAGGGATTCATGTGGAGAGCCCACGGATCAGGAAAAAGCCCAGGAGAACTCCAGGAGCGGCACTTGGGAGGGGATGATGTGTTCATCACCTTCCTACTTGAAATGCAAAGTAATGACACAAATTAAATTGGTTTTCCTTGTCTGAGTGATGCCTCTGTCTCCCCAAAGTGCTGATTAAGAGATCCTCCTCTCCTCTGCACGGAGCCCATCACCTCCCAGAGGTTACTGCAGCTGAACCTGCCGGGCCTTGGTGGCACAAAGGGACAATCCTGACACAGCTGAACCTGCCAGGACAATTCTGACACACCTGAACCTGCCAGGCCTTGGTGGCACATAGGGACAATCCTGACACAGGCACAGTTTGGGCTTGAGGCTTTTCCCCACCCACATGAAACATCTTCATTTCACTCTCCAAGCAGCACAAGGGGATGGGGTGTGCCAGCTCTCTTAAGGAAATAGCCACATTTCAGTCACCATCACCATAAACTGCAGGTAATATTAGGTAATAATCAATACCAAAATAAGGTAATAATCCTAATTTTAATGAGGTGTCAGCAGAGCTGCTCTAAAGCTGTACAAGCCCCAGCTTCACTCCCCGTCCTCAGGAGCTCAGGCTGTGTGAGCTCCCCAAGCTCATGCTCTGAGACAATCCCACCACAGCTCAACAAAAACTGATGGGATCTTGTAAAACTTCTGGATTTCTGCACTTTCTACTGGGCCAAAGTCTGTCTTCAGAGCAGGAGAGCCCAATGTCACATCCTGGCATGAGAGTTCAGCACAACTCAGCCAGCTACACCTACCAGCTCCCCTTCATTCCTCATTCCCATCACTCAGTTGTATTCAATGTTTTCTTGCTGGGATTGCAGTGCCAGAAGCAAAACTTGGGAGTGATCAGAAACCTCTCTAATCACCTGCAACCAATTACAAAGCACCAAACAGCAAAGGTCACGGATAAAAAACCAAATCAGGCACTGAGTAATGAATGTCTCCGCCACACAGCATAATCAGCAGCCCTGAGAGTTCATTTCCCAGGTTTGACCATTGGTTTTTATCTGAGGTGACAACTCGGTGCTTATTTACCCAGGTAAGGTGTGCATCCACAGCCCCCTGATTGCTGCAAACAGAGGCATTAAATATTTCCTGCTACTCCAGCATTTCCAGCTTGGAGCAGAACCATCTCCCAGCACTCAGCAGTGAGGTTTTTATGACCTTCTGTGGTGAGGAATCATCTTGTGCAGGGAGATGAGATGGATGCACGCCCACAGCCTCTCCTCGCTGGCGCTACAGCTCCATCACCATTAAATTGTTTGTTTTGCTCCTTCTTAATTTGTTCCTTGTCCTTGCAAACCCCAAGACATTTCAGATCGCCCACACCCTCCCTCAGCACCGTGTTCTCCAGAAAAACAAGGGCTCCTGCCTTCCAAGCTGCTGCCTTTGAAGAATTGCTGAGAAGCTGCACAAGTAGGTCAGGCAGTGCAGAGGCACAGGGGAGGCTACAGAGGGGTTTGGGGTTCCTTGTGGCCACATCAGCCCCAAAAATGACATTTCCAGGTGCTCACCCCTGTTCTTTCATGTGGAAAAAGCAACAGGGTGAGTAAGAGATGTAAGAGATGTAAGTTTATGTTGCTCTGTTCCAGCAGCATGGATCAAAGCTGGATGAGCAGAGGTCTCACAGACATCTTTTATGGAAAATCCTTTCCTTGGGATTTTTCCTCCTGAGAAGCTGAGAGGCCTCAGGAACAAAATGCAAACAATGATTATCTGCTGCTGTGGGATGCAACAGGTGCATCTGGGATTGGCTCTCGTTGGTTTTTCTAATTAATGGCCAATCACAATCAGCTGGCTCAAACTCTCTGAGAGTTCGGGAGCTTTTGTTATCATTCCATTCCTTCCTTTCTGTTCAAGCCTTCTGATGAAATCCTTTATTTTAGTATAGTTTTATATAATATATATCACAAAATAATAAATCAGCCTTCTGAAACATGAAGTCAGATCCTCATCTCTTCCCTCATGCTTGGACCCCTGTGAACATCACCACACAGAGGTGCGACAATGAAAACACTAAAAAGTGAAAATCAAAGCTTGAAATTCTGGGGAGAAAGTCCCAAAGATTTTCAGGTTCTCAGAATAACCTGGGGGTGTTTGGGGTGGGAGGCATGGGGCCAGCTGAGCCTGCTCACCCCAACAGTGCCTCAACACAAGCAGAATTTTCCTTTCTTTAAATTTTATTTTTTTAACCCATCATCTCAGAGAACAAAGGGGTGGAGCTGAATTTTCACTGTTGTATTCCTATTTATTAATGCCCTGAGAACCAGCAGAGCCACATAAACTCTGCTCCTGCTCGTGGGGTCTCACCAAGAGCCCTGGACACAGCCAGGAGAAGAAATGTCCCACTGGAAAGGCAGTGCAGAGCCAAGAAAACCTCAACTCCAACTTAAATCTTATTTAAAAAAAAAAATCTGAATTGCAACCAAACAGAAGTGTAGCATTACCAATTTTTAAGACAATTATTTAGCAAGTCCTGGATGCCACTAAGGAAAGCTGGAAAAAAGCCACTTTGGCATCAAGAGCCAGCTGGAAAAGGTGATAAAATCCAGGATTTTGAGAGCAGGAAAATCATACATGAACTACCAAAAATATCAATATTTTCCCCTTATTCAGCTGCTGGAAGCAGTGAGCACAAAGCAAAGCAAGTAAGAGTAATAAAATTGACATGGCATCAGCAAAACCTCCCAAAAACCTTCCCAAAGCAGGAGAATGTCAATAGTGACTGGGGTACAATAAACCTCCCTTCCCTGAAAAAGCATCCAGGATTTCTTGGGCACAGCAATTCCATCACTAATCAGCAATCCATGCTAGGAAATTGTGTCTCAGTCAAATAATTTTTCCAGAGGACTCATAAAACACCCCAAAATATTGAAAAAGTGGCAATAAAATACAACTTTTCCTAAGGTAAGTTCCTTCTGAATTATGGATTATAAATGAAGTCATTGAGACATCCAAAAATCTCATTATTTAGGAGCAACTGACAGCAACTAAAGGTGAGTTCAAGCCTTACAAGGAGGAACAAACCCAGAAGAGAAGATTTTTTTTCTCTGTTCTTTCTACCAACCCATCTGAAATAAACCATAAAGGTGGAAGATGGGCCCTGAAAACTCGAATTTGATCACTTCTGCACCAAGTTAAGGATGTTGCTCATGGTTTAGGTTGGGCCACCTCCAAGTAGAAGAGTGAGGGAATTCTTTTGGGAAAAGCTCCTGGCTCACCATGCCCAGAGCTCTGAGCAATGGATCAAGTCACAGGGAAATGGCCCCAGTGTCTAAAAGAAGTTGTTACTTAAGAAAAATAAACTGCTCCTTTTTCTTTTCAGTGTGCTTTTCATAAGCTTAATAAAATGCAAATAAATATAAATACATAAATATATGGAATAGAATGGAAGGAATTAGCCAGTAAATGCAACAGAAGGGAGATACAGGAACAACACACAAAGCAAAAGCTCCAGTGAAAAACACTAAAACTGCATAACATAGGGTAAATCTTCTTTATGTACAGCTTCTACAGCCCAGCCACGGAAAACACCTCATTGTACTTCTGTAGTTTGATCAGGAGTTCACTAAAATGTCCTCCAAGGTCCTGACCAGCTTTAAAACTCAGCTGACCACCACAGGCTGCTCATGGTTTGCACATAAATCCTAAAGCAGCTCCCACTTAGCCAGACCCAGCTCCAAGATGGTTCTCAAGACAAAATAATCCTTTTTATTTCCAACCATGACAAAACCAGCAGATATTAGAGACACCTTTCTGGGGGGCAGCAGCACACAAAGATGTTCCACTGGAGCCTCACTTTCAAGAAACCAAAGCATTTTCTAAATAATAACATCAGTTTTAGCAAGGGAGGTAAAGCACAGGCGGTATCAGGATAAGGAAAATAAAGTTCTGAGAAACAGAGCTCACCGGAGACACAAATAAAAACACAGAGGCTAAAAACACCCTCTGAACAATTACCCAGCTCCAATCCTCAGAAAGAAGCTCCCTTCAAGCAAAACTCTCCCTCCTCCACCTTCCTCAATGCCCCAAATCCCCCTTGATATCTCCCCCTGACTCACCAAGGCTGGGACAGATCCTGGGAACTCTTTCTGCTCCACCCCAGGGCTCAGCCCAACAGAGTTTGGGGTTTTCCACCAGCACCTCCTATAAGGAGCTCCTGCAGCCCCTCCCCTGCCCAGGTGTGTGTCAGCCCCCCCAGCCCTGCCCACTGCACCATCCACACCCCACAGCACCTGGCTGGGAGTGCTGGCACTGGGAAATGCTCCACCAGGAGGAAAACGAGTGGAAATGTGGCTTGAATTCCCACTGCTGGCTGGGGGGGGGGACAGGAGAGCTGCCCCCTCAGCTCCAAGGAGATGAGCCCATGGCATCACAGACTGCACAAACCTGGCAGTGCCATGCAGCAATGAGCAGTGAAAATCTCTTGTTGGATCAGAGGGAAAATCCTCCTAAACTCAGGGTCTCAGGTGAAGCAAAGCAAAGCCCCTCCTAACCCAGACCCCAGGAGACAGGGACATCCCAGGAGAGCTCCTTGGTGCCACTCAGAATCCCAAATATCCTCCCAGATCTTCACATCACAGAGCCCCAAATGCCAATGAAGTGGCCTTGAGCAGGCAGGAGCACGGGGCATCTCCCTTCTCTGACGCCTTTTTGGGATTACCTAAAAACAGAGGCCAGACGGAATTAAAGGGGAAAAAAAATGCAGTTTATTTATTGAATGGCCTCAGGTACATTTAAAGCACACAAAGCCCCAGGGGCTGCACCCAAAATGGATGATGGGTCAGGGTTTTCACCCTTTTATCAGTTTGCTCCATTTGCATATTGGGGGTGAATCTGCCACTTCCAGCTTCAGGTAATGAAGTCATTGACCCCAAGTTTGCTCCCCCAACTCCCTTTTGTTCCCATCTCTGGGCCTGAGGCAGTGAGGCGTCCTTGATTGCCAGGCCTGCAGAGGAATTGTTGTATCTGCCCCAAATGGGAAAGCAGCAGCTCCCACTGAGTGTGGGGTTTGGAGTTACACACTAAAGAACTGCAGGATTATGAATATATGAAAAATAGAAAAACTGAAATCCTAAGGTATCATCTCCATCCCAGCCCTTCCCAGTGAGGACAGAACCCCTCAGCTGGAAACCAGAGCTCCTCTGCAATGCTAGCACAGAAAACCCTGAATTTCTCCCACAGCTGTAGCTGTGGAGCCTAAGAAGGTGATGGAGGATTGCAGCAAGGGGAATAAAAACATCATCACTAGCACTGGACATGAAAGCCCCCATTGCCCTTGATGGCATTCATAAAGCACACCCTGAGCAGGAATTACTCTAACAGGGTCACACTTTGTGCTACACAGGGAGCATCCATCCATGCCAGGCATGGAGGTCACCAGCTCACAGGGATTTATCCTCCACACACCCAGCCCTAAGGCAAATCCCCCTTTTAAAGAAGGGTATGGCTGGGAGGCAGAGGAAATGTTTTAAAATGGAAAAGCAAAGTTAAGCAAACCCAGCCCAAGCAGCCCCTGCTTTGCCCAGACAACAATTCTGGCCAGACAAAATGTGTTTGTTAGACGCATCCAAAAGGAGGAAAAGTCAAAAGATTCGCTCTCAAAAGACTGCAATTATTTTAACTGCACATAAATGTACCCCTTTCTTGGCTATAAATAACCCTCTGCAATTACGTGCTAATTACTCAATCAAACCCCAGCGTAAATACAGCGCCACAAAGATAATCAGATCGTTCTTTGTACAACGGAAATTAATTGATAACAGGAGATGTACAATTGGAAATTAGAGCGATTACACTTGGACTGCTCTGTTGGCCAGAGTTAATCCTGAGTTTTCCTCCATCGATGGGTAAAAAGATGTGTTACAGGTGGCACTGGGTGACTGTGGCATTCACATTCCCTGAACATGATTTCTTCACCCAGGGTTTTCCTCCTGGGAAGCTGAGAGGCCTCAGAGAAAAGGGAAACAATTCTTATCTCATTTGCTTCTCCTGTGTTGTGCTCCTGTGGAATGTGTTTGGAGATTGTTTATCCAAGGTGATTGTTTCATTGGATTCTGGTTTGAGCTGTTTTCACTCACTGGCTAATTACAGAATCACAGAATAATGAGGTTGGAAGAGACCTCTAAGATCATCATCCAACCTGTGCCCCAACACCTCAACTAGATTATAGCACCAAGTGCCATGTCCAGTCTTTTGTTAAACACATCCAGAGATGTTGATTTTACCACCTCCCTTGGAAGAGCATTCTAGTGCTTTATTACTCTTTCAGTGAAAATTTTTTTCCTGATATCCAACATATCCCTTCCCTGACGTAGCTTGAGACTGCATCCTCTTGTTTTTAAATGAGGGCCGAGCTGTGTCACGACTCTGGAAGGAGCCACGAGTTTTCCTTATTATCCTTTTAGCATTCCTTAATTATTTTCTCTGTATTCTTTAGTATAGTATAGTATTCTTTAAGATAATTAGTGTAATAAAGTAATAAATTAGCCTTCTGAGCACATGGAGTCAGATTCATCATTCTCTCCCCTTGTCGGGATTGCCTGAATTTACAACAGGTGACAGAGGCGGGCAGGAGGTGACAGTGCTCTGAGTCAGCATCACTTTTCTGTGATTCCCAACATAACTATCCCCTAATTCCCATCCTGGAGCGCTCTCCCTGCTGCTGGCAACAGGACCCAGAGTTGTGATTAGCTGTGGAGAGGGGAATTTCCTCACCCTTCTGTTGCTGTCATCCCTGATTCCCTCTCCTCAGCGCTCCATCCGCCGCCCCATTTACCACCACTGGTGCCGTGTATAAACTCAGCTGTAAACAGAAATTGTGGCAATTTTACACCTCCCAAATCCCAGGATTTTTTCATTATTTTGCCAACACACAAATCTGCCATCCATTCCTACCACGCCAGCAGTGGGTGCTTGGCTGATTGCTGGGACGTGTTTGTCCCTTCCTCTGAGGTTGTGCGTGCCCGGGGGGTTTGTGTCAGCCCCGAGCTCATCCATGGCTGCCCAGGAATAAAAGGATGTCTGCAGTGGCTGCTTGCTGATTTCCTATTGACTCCTCTTGCAGGCTGAAGGTGTTTCTCATTACTTTATGATAATGCAGCCAGGACAGCAATTCAGCAGCGCTGACCTTGTAATGGTGTTTATTTATTTGTTCTCGCATTGAGGATGGGTTTTGTTACTCATTCTGGGGCCCTTGGGCTGATTTGGGATGATGGCGTGGAGCAGTTCCTAGTATAGTTCCTAATGTATAAATTACTCTTTTTTCAGCTTAAATTCACCTGAACCTAAAAGCCAAACTCCTGCAGATTAATTAACACTTAATTAATGCCAAATTAGGCAGTTATATGGCACTACAATGCAGGAAGAAAGCAGCAACCTGTCATTTCATATAATCCCTCACAACATCATGGCCAACCTCAAGAATTTATAACATAAATCTGCAAGACTTGAGTGTTTTTTTTCTTTCTGCTTTATGACCCCTTTTTTTTTTCATTTTATAATTAAACTTTTCAAACTTTATCCTGCAAATAGCAAGAAATGCAGTGTAAGTGGAAGGAGAAAGGACACCATGCTGTGCCTACAGAAATAATGAATTCCTCCTAGGGTTGTAAAGACATGTACTGATTAAAACTACAACTGCACCGTGCAAAAAGAGGCCAATTTGGTAGCCTAAATGGCTAATTTTTTATTATTTCCTTGATAAAGGTATAAATGGTGCCAGAAGGGTTATTAGGAAATGAAGACTTAATTGTTTCTGAAGTTTTTTCACACCCCATAATGACGCACGAATAGATCCAATGGAAAGTGCTCAAAGACTGGACAACCTTGAGGAATCTCTCTCATGCAGAGCTGGATGCACCCCTACATGAGATCTGGAGGATTTTCAGGGTGTTCAGAGAGTGAATTTCAAGCAGAATGGTAATTTCATGAGTATTTTTTCCCTGCTGGGAGCCACAATGATGCAGGATTATCGTGGCTCACATAACATGCCATTTTGGCAGGAGAAAAGTTGTTATTTCAAACTTATAACCGTATTACTCTTTTTTTTTTTTTGGTCAGTAATTTATAAATCCAAACCAAACGCTCCAATAGCTTTAAAAATCTTTACTGGCATGTGAATGTTTTTCCCTGTGTATTTATGTCATTTATGTGCCATTTATGTACCATTTATGTGTTTCTCCCTGTGCTTTCCCACCACACTCCTCCCAGCCAAAGCCTGGGGGATCTTCACAGAATATCCTGAGCTGGAAGGGTCATCAAAGGTGCACAGGTCAGGCTGGGTATGGATGCTGCAGAGAACTGAACTGAGATTAAATTCAAAGTCTAAACTAACCCAGACCTAACCCAGCAGAGAGAGAGGGGTCACAGACACGGCAGTGAGATCCCCAGCCCATGGTCATGAACACAGGGAGGGAGGGAGCTGAGGAAGCCCCCAGTGAGCAGCACATCAGCTCACCTGGAGCTTCAGTTCTGCTCCATGTGGGAAAGGAAGGATCACAAGAAAAGGTTTCATTTCCTCAAGGTGCAGGCTGCCCTATAACAGAGGCTGGACAGAGCTAAAGAATAAAAAAGGGATTTATTCAAAGGATCTCCTCCATGGACCCACCTTGGGCAGCACCAGAGCCCAGCCAGGGCTGCACCCAAGATGAACCAAAATGGCCCCAAAATGCACGGCCAGGCACGGGCTCTGTCCCTGGGATCAGTTCTGCTCCATTTGCACCTTGCAGTTCATTGTCCCATTCCAGCTTTAGCCCAGGCAGTCCCACCCTGCTTGTTTTTCTCTCTGCAGCCCACGGGGTTTGTGCTCCTGGGCTGAGATTTGGGTCATTTGTCCTTGGTGCCCAGCAGGAGCAGGAATTGTTTTGTCTCCCTGCTCTGTGCACAGAGCTCACCATGCCCTGATGTGAGCCCAGACCCACACACTAAAGCAGCACAGAATGTGAAAAACAGAAATGTGAAAATCTGAGGCATCAGAGGGATCAGCTGGAAGATGATGGCCAGGGCTTGGAGCACCCTGGGGCAGTGGAGGTGTCCCTGCCCATGGCAGGGCTGGCACTGGAGTGGCTTTAAGGTCCCCTCCAATGCAGACATTGCAGACCCATGTGCTGTCCTTGTGCAGTCTGTTAAATCCAGGGAGGAACCCGAGTGCAGAAGACAGGGCCACTCAACTGGAAACCTCTATTAATATTACAATTTTTTTTGCTTACAAAATACAACAGGATCGTGTCTGGGACCTGCAGGTCACACAGCTCGCTGGGCTGTGTCACCTGGGGGTTAACCACGTGTGATTAGCCGTGCCTCGTTAGAGGCATGACTGCACTAATTGATGGAGAGCTCCCGCTGCACCCGGTGACATTATTATTGCTGGGATTAAGCAAAGGTCCCTGCAGAGCAGCCAGAGCAGCGCTTCAGGAGCCTCTCAGATCCTTCCCCAGCACACTGAGGTGTCCCACACTGCAGCCACCAGCCGGCCGGTGACACAGGGGACCCTGCCACCCATCCTGGGGACACAGCACGGTGATCAGGAGAGCTGGGGGCTGGCAGGGACCAGGGCTGCTGGCACAGCATGGCAGCACCCTCTGGGACAGGGGACACCAGCTCTGGGACAGCTCTGGGACAGGGGACAGCAGCTCTGGAACAGGGGACAGCAGCTCTGAGATAGGGGACAGGAGTTCTGGGATAAGGGATAGGAGCTCTGGGATAGGGGACAGCGGCTCTGGGACAGGAGCTCTGGGACAGCCCTGTGACAGGGGAAAGGAGTTCTAGGGTAGGGGACACCAGCTGTGAGATGGGACAGGAGCTCTGGGACAGGGGACAGGAGCTCTGGGATTAAGGGACACCAGTTTTGGGACAGGGGACACAAGTTCTGGGACAGCTCTGGGACAAGGGACACCAGCTCTGGAACAGGGGACGGGAACACTGGGACAGCTCTGGGACAGGGAACACCAGCCCTGGGACAAGGGACATGATCTCTGGGACGGGGAGCACACTGGCTCCCAGCTCCCTGCTCATTTGGGACACCCTGATGTCACCCAGGGCAGTGAGCTGCATGTCCAGGTGTCCCTGTGCTGGCAGTGGCACGAGGACAGGGGACACAAGGAGCAGTGACACAGGGACAGGGGACACAGGGACAGTGGCACAAGGACAGGGGACACAAGGAGCATTCAAACATCTCCTTCCAGCAAGGCCAGCTGGGAACCAGGCGCTGATTTTCAGTTTGCAAATTATGAGTGTGAGAATATAAAGGCTCCCTTACAAAAGGGAGAGAGAGGGAGAAACAGAGCACATTTTCCTCATTCTTCAGCTCTATTATATCTCTCTGTAGGAGGTGAAAACTGGCAATTACTCCGAGAGATGCACAGGTAGGAAGATAGAACATAAATCAAAATAAAAAGAATCTGAATGCATTCTGCAGTTGTTCAATGGATATTTATTCAGCCAGGCTGCTTGGGAAGGCCTGGAACAGCACATGAGGTAAGTTTCTGGAATCTGCCTGGCAATCAGAAGAAAAGGAGATGAAGGGAAGCGGTGATCCTACAGGTAGCACACGATCCAAACAAAGCATTTGGAGAGGAGAAGGCTGGCACAGGTCATGTCGACACAAAATATTTCTGCAAGGTGCAAGTGGTTCGTAATGAACACACGCATGAATCTGGGAGCACTGAAAGCAGTTTTATCCCTGCACTCCACGGGGATTTCATGGGAACAGAAGACAGCATTCATGTGAGGAATACACAATTTTAAAGACTATTCTTGCTTCAGAACCCCCAGACCTTTGGGTATCTGAAGGTCAGAATTCAGATGAACTCGCTGGAATTCATATTCATCAGGAAGAAACAAAGTAAGTCATGGGAAGGCCATTAAAAAAATATAATGTGCTTTTTTCCTCAGGAATGACTGTGAAATTGGGTGTCATGTATCTGACTTAATGCTCTAATGGGAGGACTGGGACACTGGGGGAGGATTTACAGGAAATATCTGCTCCTTATCTGATCAGAGAAGGAAACCAAAGTCCCACAGCCTGACACTCCA